>NC_138303.1:57930000-58387500 GCF_965601325.2 Salmo salar
CATTTTTAGACAAGTGTAGACAATCAAAAGATACATTGGGATCTGATTATGATCAGATATTCCTGCCCACCTCCGGAGGTAGTCAGGCAGGCATTGTGTCTGGACATCACTGGGGCCAAGCTCCCTGCCATCCAGGACCTCTATACCAGGCGGTATCAGGGGATGACCCAGCCACCCAAGTCATAGACTATTCTCTCTGCTAACGCATGGCAAGCGGTACCGTTGAACCAAGTCTGGAACCAACAGGACCCTGAACAGCTTCTACCCCCAAGCCATAAGACTGCTAAATAGTTTGTTACATAGTCCGGGCAGCTATTGGTTAACTATCTGCATTGACCTTTTTTGCACTAACTTTTTTGACACATCACATACGCTTCTGCTACTGTTTATGATCTATCCTGTTGCTTAGTCACTTTATCCCTACCTACAGTGTCTTCTGGAAGTAATCAGACCCCTTGACGTTTTCCACAATTTGTTAGGTTACAGCCTTATTCTAAAATTGATGAAGTAGTTTTTTTCTCCTCACCAATCTACACACAATACCCCATTATGGCAAAGCAATGTATTAAAAAGAAAAGAAAAACAGAAAATACATTTACATAAGTATTCAGACCCTTTATTCAGTTCTTTGTTGAAGCACCTTTGGCATCGATTACAGCCTTGAGACTTCTTGGGTATGACGGTACTGTACAAGCTTGACACACCTGTATTTCTAATGTGTCCTGTGTCCTGAACTTGTCCACATTATGATTGTGGCCACATTTTCAGACATGTGTCTTCTCTACAGATTCTCTCAAGCTCTGTCAGGTTGGATGGGGAACATTGCTGCATAGCTATTTTCAGGTCTCTCCAGAGATGTTCGATCGGGTTCAAGTCCGGACTCTGGTTGGGCCACTCAAGGACATTCAGAGACTTGTCCCGAGGCCACCGCTGTGTTGTCTTGGCTGTGTGCTTAGGGTCGTTGTCCTGTTGGAAAGTGAACCTTCACCCCAGTCTGAGGTCCTGAGCGCTCTGGAGCAGGTTTTCATCAAGGATCTCTCTGTGCTTCGCTCTGTTAGTCTTTGCCTCAATCCTGACTAGTCTCCCAGTCCCTCCCTCTGAAAGACATCCACACAGCATGATGCTGCCACCACCATGCTTCACCGTAGAGATGGTGCCAGGTTTCCCCCAAACGTGAAGCTTGGCATTAAGGCCAAAGAGTTCAATCATGGTTTCTCATGGTCTGAGAGTCCTTTAGGTGCCTTTTGGCAAACTCCAAGCGGGCTGTCATGTGCCTTTTACTGAGGAGTGGCTTCTGTCTGGCCACTCTACCATAAATGCCTGCTTGGTGGAGTGCTGCAGAGATGGTTGTCCTTCTGGAAGGTTATCCCATCTCCACAGAGGAACCATGAATCTCTGTCAGAGTGATCTCCCCCGAATACTCAGTTTGACTGGGCAGCCAGCTCTAGGAAGAGTCTTGGTAGTTCCAAACTTCTTCTATTTAAGAATGATGAAGGCCACTGTGTTCTTGGGAACCTTCAATGCTGCAGACATTTTTTGGTACCCTTCCCCAGATCTGTGACTCAACACAATCCTGTCTCGGAGCTCTATGGACAATTCCTTCGACCTCATGGCTTGGTTTTTGTTCTGAAATGCACTGTCAACTGTGGGACCGTATATAGACAAGTGTGTGCCTTTCCAAATCATGTCCAATCATTTGTTGTACATCTAAAGGATGATCAATGGAAACAGGATGCACCTGAGCTCAATTTTGAGTCTCATAGCAAAGGGTCTGAATACTTATGTAAATAAGTTATTTCTTTATTAATAAAACAATGGGGGAAAAAAGCTCTGAACATGTTTTTTGCTTTGTCATTATGGGCTGTTGTGTGTAGATTTAGAATAGGGCTGTAACCAGTGGTGATTTTAACATGTAAATATTGGTGGGGCAAATGTTTAAAAATAAAAGTGGGATGCATGCCAGCAAAGCTACTACACAACACAACACTAAACAATGCATTAATTGCACTATAACGGTGACAAACGGTGCCCACAAACTGTTAGGGCCTACATAAAACTGTCCCAACAGCAGTCCAAACATCTTACCACTGCTACATCTGGCTATCAGCAGAGCCTTGTCTGGCAGCGAAACAGTTAATTCAGCCTCATATACTGCCTTTTAAAAAAACATGGCTGACTTAAGAAAATGTGGTTTCTAATGACAATTGAGATGTACAAACTTTGGCATAAGGGGACGACAAGCGGATAAGAGGCAATCTGTAATTTCAATTAAGACATTAATGAGCGAGCTAGGATGGACGTAGTCAATATAACTATTTGTTTAGCAGCTTTGAAATGTACAGCGACAGAATTCAGAACATGGGCCATTCTTACAGTGTTCACCCTGTACACCAAATGTACACCAAGTCAGAACCGTAGGATAAATAAAGGGCGCATATAAGCAGACAATGAAAGGTCTTAAAATCTTTGATAATTAAATTTCTCTAAAACAGGTTATAGGGTACATGCACCACCAAGTCAGAACCGTAGGCGAAATTAAGAGGGGTAAATAGACCAAATTATTAGGGTGAGGCACATGGGCTACTAACATCTTACTACACAACATAAACTTAGTATTACTTTCATAGCTAAAGTATACATATCCCCCTGGCATATTACATCATTTATGCAGCAGCATACAATACATTTTTTAACTCCCCTTGTGCTGTGTGTGCTCACTTGAACAGGAAGGTGGTGCAGCGGACCTTCGTGGGCAAATTTTGTCATCAAAGTCCGGCATTCTCTGGATTTATGGGGCTTTCAAAACAACTGGGAACTCTGAAAAAAACAAGGTTGAATAATGATGTCATTGATCTTCAGGCCGTAGCTCTAGAAAGAGGCCGGATTTACAATTCTGAGTTGGATGATCGTTCAAAACGTATTTTCCGGGTCGGAGTTTGTTTATTTCCGACGTCCCAGTTGTCTTGAACTCACTGAAGTCAAGTTTTCGCAGTTCCGAGTTAAAAGTTGTTTTGAGTGTGGCACAAATCATGCCTCATTGACAGCATGGCCAATGTTGAATGTTAATCATTTTAAACTTGAAAAAGAGCCCCTTAATCCCAGATTTGGGACCACACAGCCACTGTCACTGATTCCTTCCAAATCACTCATTGTTGAATTTGCGATTTCCAACTCGTTGTGTAATGTTTATGTCCCATGGCCGATGAGCACCGATACGTTTTATCTATAATTTCTCTTCATCATTTCTCTTCATATGACAAGATTAAAAAGGATTTGCCAGTAGATTGTCGACTTGATTCATGATGATGACTGCTAGCTAAGATTTTGAAAGTATGATGTTGACATGATCAGCTCAATCAAAGCTACTGTACATATAACGTGATTTAACGCCATTTTATCTGTGGCCAATGACCCTGAGCGTTCTTGGATTGGCTCTTCTAATATAACTCTATGGCAGCACCCAAGGGGCGCGAATTTTCAATGTCTCCCCTTAGATTTGGTGGTGACGTAGTATCCCTATGAGTGACAGAACACTGAGCCAATCATGGCGCAACACTCCGTATTTTCTGCTGGCTTGCCCCACCACCACAGAAAGCACTGATCTAGGCTGAAACACCTGTATTTTGGAGCTGCCTTACTAAAGAAAACAAAAAAGAGACCATGTTTGAATGTGGCTTTGTTAACTCAATGATACAGTTGAGTTAACTCGTTTTTCAACCACTCCACAAGTAATTTTTCCAACAACTGTTTACAGACAGATTATTTCACTTATAATTCACTGTATGACAATTCCATTGGGTCAGAAGTTTACATACGCTAAGTTGACTGTGCCTTTAAACAGCTTGGAAAATTCCAGAAAATGATGTCATAGCTTTAGAAGCTTCTGATAGGCTAATTGACATCTTTTGAGTCAATTGGAGGTGTATTTGTGGATGTATTTCAAGGCTTACCTTGGCAGTATCATGTTGTGGTGGTGGTTTGCTGCAGGAGGGACTGGTGCACTTCACAAAATAGATGGCACCATGAGGGAGGAAAATTATGTGGATATATTGAAGCAACATCTCAAGGCATCAGTCAGGAAGTTAAAGCTTAGTCGCAAATGGGTCTTCCAAATGGACAATGACCCCAACCATACTTCCAAAGTTGTGGCAAAATGGCTTAAGGACAACAAAGTCAAGGTATTGGAGTGGCCATCACAAAGCCCTGACCTCAATCCTATAGAACATTTGTGGGCAGAACTGAAAAAGCATGTGTGAGCAAGGAGGCCTGAAAGAAAGAAATGAAAGAAAAAAGCTGAAATAAATCATTCTCTCTACTATTATTCTGACATTTCACATTCTTAAAATAAAGTGGTGATCCTAACTGACCTAAAACAGGGAATTTTTACCAGGATTAAATGTCAGGAAGTGTGAAAAACTGAGTTTAAATGTATTTGGCTAAGGTGTATGTAAACTTCCCACTTCAACTGTATCTACTTATTTTACATTGTTTGTAAACTGATATGTGACAGACATTAATGCCAAAATAACATGCAAAACAGGCAAGCCCCCCCAAAAAATATTTATACACTACTGGTCAAAAGTTTTAGAACACCTACTCATACAAGGGTTTTTCTTTATTTTTTACTATTTTATACATTGTAGAATAGCATCAGCATCAACTTCCGGTAGACAGGTGAAGTGCTAGTACGCTCAACTGAAAGGGATACCTTTCGTTTACAGTATACTAAAATGAACTAATAGTATATAGAAGGTAGTATATATTCATTATGTATGTAGTATACAATGTGTTAGTATGGGTATTCGAACACAGCTCTTGTCTTTTTATGGGGCCCACGTCATAAGAACTATATTCAAAAGTTTGTTGTTTTATTGTGTGTAGCAATGTGACATAGAACATTTTCTTTAATTGAGACACAGCCTTTTCATTGTTAAAATAGGCCTATGATTATTTTTTTTTTTTTTAAATGGATACTCTTGCAAGTATTGAAATACTAACGTCCGTTTGAATATTTGAATAACCGTGCCCATCCTTTATTATTAGCCATTTGGATCCGTGTATATCATAATGCAAATACAGTCCCTTTGATTATATGACTCAGGAGAAGCTCCTAGTACTTCCATTGACTAGAATTACCTACCTGGGAAACTGCAGGTACTCACCCAAGGGTAGCCTACACATTGCTTTTATCTATGAATGAGAAATGAAATGACAGTGGTAATGATAACAGGGTCTCTCAAATAATAAAGGGCAGCATGGGGAGAAAAATGGGTGCAGACAGCCTGGTAATTCAGGGGGAAAATTAAATGTCAAAGTGATCGGGAGGGAGTCAGAGAGGCTGTAATTGCAGTAGCCGAGTCTCTTCTTGGAGACTTCAGGATAATATAATGCCATTTATTCCAGATTGTGAGGTGGAGAGAGGAGGTACCAGGGGTTTCTGGAAGGTGTAATTATTTTGGAAATGTATTCCTTGATCCATCATTACTGGAAGTGCTAGCTTCATTTAGTTCTTGTGATTTGTCAAGTTAGAGAGGTTCAGGTGAATAGTGTCTAATAGCTGAGAGAAACAGTACAGTGGCCTGTAGAAGTGATAAGGAACCAGCAGTACAAACTGCTGAATTCATCTGTCATTTACCGCATAGTACTTTCTGCCGACACCTTGGGTGTGATGTTCATACAAGCAGCTAAATGAGGCTCACACTTGTACATTTGTATCTCTCTCTCTCCCCCTCTGTATTTTGACTGCAATTCTGAGCCAATTTCAGTGAAGAATAGCAGAGTGACATTACTAGGACAGACCCCTGCTTACCCAGCTCTCTGTTCTTCTACATCATGTTAAAAGAGAGTTGATTGGTTCTGATTGGCGGGCATCATACGGGACAGTGCCTAAAATAGCCACCCCCTGACAGTTGCTTGGCAGAGGTTTGAGTTTTTCCCTCTGCCTTTGCCCTTTTATATATAACACAGTGACGACGTAACAGTAAGACTTTTGTGGTATGATGGCTTATGGCTCTGTCTAACTGAAGTCCAGCTAACCCATTAGTGATAATGTGCTGTGTCACTGTAACCGACTGACTGTGTATTGTTTGTCCTCTCCCTGCAGGTGGTGGTGAAGACACGGACTGAGTACCAAACGGACCAGAAGAAAACCAAGCTGAAGGTGCCCAAGGTGGAGGAGTTCACCATCAGCTTCACTGATGGAGTATCAGAGAGAATCAAGGTATTAGGAAAGTTTATTTCTTAATTCACTGAGACATACCAACTATTCCCTCAGCGCCAAGATGTGCTAAACAGCTATGTTGCTGCCGGAGGAAGCTGGTGGGAGGAGCTATATCATGGAACGGCATCCAACACATCAACCATATGGAAACCACGTTTGACTCAGTTCCATGAATTCCATTCCAGCCATTACAATGAGCCCATCCTCCTATATCTCCTCCCACCAGCCCCCCCTGGTTGCGGCTAGCGTTTTCAGTATTATAATTCTGGTCCTAAGCACATAACCATCGTTCCTGATGAGGAGTTATCTTTGGGAAAGCATCAACTTCATTGGATCCGGATGTTAGTTTAATTTCTTAGGTGCTCTACGGGAAACAGAATGGTAATTTGGTTGTCATGGTAGCCAGAACTCATGCATAAACTCATGAGAATCTCTAATACTTGAGCTAGCAAGCTTGTACTGAACGCCTGTATGAATATTACAGTGTGCGATCCACAGCACCTGAGTAAATTCTGGCTGTATCGTCTGAAGTTATCACATTATTTACATACAAATTAGATATCCAGGATGATATTCAAACCAAGATGCACTACTATCTTACCCAGAGCATCTCTGTCTCGAACAGTGAGCGGAGACCCAGAGCATAGAGTGAAATGGATTGACCTCATCCATAATTAACACACCCTCTGCTTTGATGAGTGTCAATAGCATTGGTCATTGTCCCCTCCACACCTCAAATCAAAGAGCTGCAATTCCTTATACAGTCGATGAGAGTGAGGGCCATAACCATTTGGTACTGTTACATTTTGATGGAAGAGAGGGTTCTGCAGAGTGTCTGACTATAATTAATGTGAGATGGAGGAAAGAGCGCAGAGAGAGGGGAAGTTTGGCTTTGCCCGTTAAAGGTCATTTGAGGAGCCAGCAGAGAGGAGAGAGAATTAGATATTCAACACAAACAGAGACTGTGAAGCTTGTCTGAGTGGGGTTGTGACTGACTGAGAGGCGGATATCTTCTGCCTTGCTCCCTACGTGGCAGAGTGGAGAGGCTTGATCGACCATGCCTGGCCTTCCCACCCACACCGGCAGATGAGACGGAGACGTATGACCCGGAAACAAGACTTGCAGACTGCAAGGCGCAGTGAGCTATCAACTTCTGTTGGGTGGAAGGGAATTCAAATGAGAGACTTTTTTTTTATAACTCAGTCTGATTTGTGTGCTGTAGGGACTTTTGGGGGGGCTTCCTGCCTTGCGTGACTGATGGACCCTGCCCAGTGCTGACTGAGGAGAGAGAGACGGATCTGTGTAGAAAGCTCGCACATCCCCTCTCCAAAGCGGTGCACATTGTGTTGATGGATGAAGTTCTCCGTGCGATTGCTCCCTGTTGAGCGCGGCCAAATTCCCCATAGTTACTTTATCCGGGAAACAGGGGAGGAACGTTCTCCCTCATTAAACACACAAAACAAAAGAAGACGGAGGTCTCTTGGTATCTGATGCAGCAAAGCGGAACATATTAACATATCATGTCGAAATAAAAGGGGGAATTAGAAGGACTCAATTAAAGTGGGGAGGCGGATTGAGGGATGGATGGATGAGTGGGTGGATAGGTGGACGGGGTTTAAGCTGGCTGCTGGGGCTCGGAGGGCAGGTTATGGCTCTCTCTTTTCTTTCCAGGCAGGATGTTTGACACACACACACAACCTGCCAAGTAGAGCACACAGCAGCAGCCACATCCAGAGTCCTGCCCACACCATACAACCAGAGAGACTCATCCAAAGCAATTATCCTATAAATTATCTTCTGAGGAAATCTAAATCTGAGGATAAAAAGGCCTGTCGCAAGTAATGCTCCACTCCACCGAAGTATTAGTGTTCTAACAGGCTGGAGGTCATGGATGTTCTACAAACAGCGTGTGACCTACACATTTGGATGAGTAATGCTGCCATACAGAATGTTCAGTGTGTGATTATTTTGTGCTAGTCATTTTTGTTAGGCACGCACACATGTGCGTGCGCGCGCGCGCGCACACACACACACACACACACACACACACACACACAAAGGAAAACTGGTTCATCTGTAACAATAGCTAGGCTCTCCCCATGCGCACATGAGGAGAGAGAAAATGACGTGAAACTGCAGAGATCTGAGCTGAGATGCCTCTCTCTCTGTCAAGGGACTCGTCCTCTAGAGAAGCAGGCAGGCTGCAGATTGAGAATGAAGGACAGGCGCCGGCTGGGTGTCTCGGCTTGCAGAGAAATCTCCACATATTCAACAATACTGCTAGTTTAGACCACTGACGCTTTTTTGTCTGCCATTTCATCAGTGGACACAGAGAGATGGAGTAGAGAGTCGGGATACAATGCGAAGCAGCACAATTTTTACAAACTGTTTGTGCAGGTGTGGGTGTTCTCTTTATTAAGAGACAACGTACACTCACCTGGCCAGTTTATTAGGTACACTCATCTAGTACCGGGTCGTACACTCCTTTGCCTCCAGAACAGCCTGAATTATTTGGCATGGGTTCTACAAGGGTTTGGAAACGCTCGTTGCTCAATTGGTATCAAGAGACCTAACGTGTACCAGGAAAACATTCCCCACACCCTTACACCACCACCACCAGCCTGGAATGTTGACACCTGACAGAATGGGTCCATGGACTCATGCTGCTGACTCCAAATCCTGACTCTGCCATCCGCATGATGCAACAGGAACAGGGATTCGTCGGACCAGGCAATGTTTTCCCACTCCTCAGTTGTCCAGTGTTGGTGATCGCATGTCCACTGGAGCTGCTTCTTGTTTTTAGCTGATGGGAGTGGAACCTGGTGTGGTCGTCTGCTGCAGTATCCTATCCATGAAAAGATTGACGATTTGTGCGTTCCGAGGTGCCGTTCTGCACAACACTGTTGTACTGCTCTGTTATTTGTCTGTTTGTGGCCTGCCTTTCAGCTTGCACAATTCTTGCCGTTCTCTTCTTTCATCAACGAGCTGTTTCCGCCCACAGGACTGCTGCTGACTGGATGTTTTTTGTTTGTCGCACCGTTCTTGGTAAACCCTAGACACTGTCGTGCGTGAAAAACCCTGAGTTACTGGATCCGGCACGCCTGACGATTATACCACGCTCAAAGTCGCATACGTCACTCGTTTGGTCCATTCTAACTTTCAATCGAACAGTAACTGAATGCCTTGATGTTTGTCTGCCTGCTTTATATAGCAAGTCACGGCCACGTAACTCAACGTGGCCAGTGAGTGTGTGTTTTGGATTGTGAGGCATCACATTGATTTACATGGGTTCTCTGTGAAACTCTAAATATGTTACAAAAGAAACGTATAATTTCCATGTAGAGGCTGTTATGTACACCTCTTGGAGGAGAGAACGCAACACCCTGCTCAACTTCCCGGGGAGTGAAAAAAGGTATGTGATTGTAGGTGCGGGTAAGGATGACAGAGAATATTACCGTTTACAGGGAATTTATTCTTCCTTCACACGGTAAGGTGGGGAAAAGGGGCTGGACGGAACCAAAGCAAAGAAAGTAAAAGTTAAACTTCCCCCTCTCCTACCTACCCGCTGGTTACCTATTCTTAGCACCACTTGGCGCGCTAACCAAAATACAGGGGGTGGTCCGCCCAGGTCTTACCTAGTGTGCATAAACATAGTAAATACTACAGGTATATGCTAGCAGTCCTCTTGCCTAAACACTCCCAAGGTGCCTTCCCCGGGAACAAATTAATTCACCAAACTTGGTGAACAATTTGAATAAACCAAAAACACTAGGTACTATGGTATACCCATACCTCTACAGGCACAGCTACAAAACACTTTCAACAACTGTACCAGACCAACAAAGGACATACAAAGAAGCTCTCTCTCCTAACAAAGGAACACTGGCTTTTCAAGCTGCAGAAGGAGTCGGTAATTGCAGACAGCTGTATCCCCTGACGAGAGGGTGGGGTCAGAGCTCCAATTAGTGATGGGCCGACCAATCAACTGCTTTGGAATCCAGGAAGACATTTCCTGAAATACGCACATACATATACACAAACCCACAACAACACAGAAACTGGGGAACGTAACAGAGGCTACTCTCCCTGTATTCAGACAGCCCTTCAGACTGACAATAATTAATGCACGAGCTCACAGCATCCCCAACGAGCATATTTACTTTAACCTTCTTTCCTTAGCTCTGCCACACAACTGAGGCATGTCAATGGCCAGTATGGATCAGCCTTTGATACAGTCAGTCCTCCAGTCAGTAGCTGTGTTGTGGCCTCTGGCCAGCAGCAACCACCAGTCCTCTACAATTCTGTCACTTGCGCCGTAGGAGGGCTGCAGACCAGCGAGTAAATACAAACAGTCACCCTCTGACCCACTCACCCTGGAGCCATGGAAACACTGCCAGGTCCTAGTGGTAGCCAATTAGAGACACCTTCATGGTGAACGCTGGCCATTGATTGGATCAACATTGCATTGCACGGGGAGGTTAAACTTTTAATGGTTATGGCGAGGATAGTGGACAGGAGGCATTGTTTGATAGCTAAGATTGAGCATGCGGAGAAAGTGTTACAATGAATTGCTTTCCCTATTGTTGCCACTCACACATATACAAACAGGCTACAGATGGGAAATACTATATGCTAATTTAAGACTCCTATTCACTGTTCCATTGGACCAAAAATAACAACAAAAGACGGTTAGTAGTGTGTGCGCCAAAGGGGCAATTTCTTTTTGTGATTTGTCATTTCAAAAAGGACAGCGTATTTGAGGTGCCATGGGGGACAAGGGCTTTTGTGTGAACAATGCCTGAGATGATTTATAGAGCCAGATGGCTTTTTCTCTGTTCTAACGCTGATTAATCCCACCTCTCAGCTGCCTCCAAAACCTCACAATCATTACATCTGAATATAGAGCTAATATTAAATCCAATGAACTTTGTCCCTAATGATTACACATTCTGTATAAAGTTTCAGGATGAGTTCAATTATCCGTCAACTCTACCAGGTTTACGTTCTGTAATCTGTTTTTCACTCCCTTACAGAAGTGATTGGAACATTTGATCTGTCGTGATGTGAGAATAGAAAGATGCTCACATTGAGGAAGTGGCATCTTATTTGTGATCCAAGCAGTCCATGTCAGGGACGCTGTGGTTTGTTTCTGGTTAGTGTGACTGACACTTTCCATAAGCACTGTGCATGTTGTGAGGCCATGATGAAAACAGTGGGACTCTCATTGACTGCTGTGCTCTGTCAGAGCTCTCTCCTCCATCAGAATACGGCATTTGGGGCCACGAGGCACCTACCTTCAGGGGGCCTCCATTCCTGGCCTGGCCTGCCAAGGTGAGCTTGGGGATCAATTAGTGGCTCCAGATACAGAACAGGTTTTGTTTTTCTCTCTCTTTCTCTCTCTCTCTCTCGTACCCCCAATTCTCTCTCTGTGAGTTATTACACTATGACACTCGCTGGGCTCTCTATCTCTCTAGGTTTATATCTGTTCATCTTTCTCCTCTACTCTCTCGATCTCTTCTCTTTCTCTCTGTACTGTACATCATTACATTTCGGCCAACTGGCCTGAGGATCCCTTGGCACCGTGGCGGTGGAGCCACTCCCCAGGAGGACCAGCCTTGTTGTTGTTGTGCCGCCGATGATGCTCTGACAGTGACTCAGTGGAGTAGGCACTAGGTAGCACACAGCCAGGCAGGCAGGGTCCACACAGGGCCATGTAGAACTCTCTTCATCAAGCTGCTCCTCCTCTCCCTACATCTAGCACATAAGAGGTGTGTGTGTGAGACGCTGGAGACTGAGTGACCCGAAGATATTCATGTCTAAGGGATGTAAAGAGGAGGTTTGAGGACTGTTTATAGTTGTTCTTTACCAAGCCTTGGGGGTGTTGTCGGGTAGATTTCCCGAGCCCCGAACACATCAGCATTAATATCTCCTCTTTCTCCTCAGCAACTTTATGTCTCTGACATGCTGCTTATTAGCGAATCAAATTTGTTTTGTTTGCATAACCTCCGAACCTCGTTAGCGGTGTGTTTACTCAGAACAGGTAGATGGCCAGGATTCCACTCATTTAATCGCAAATAACAAATGCCATCACTCGCTTTGAGTGAGTGCCATGCTGTCAGAAAGAAGATGGGGCTCAGCGCCGGTCTCTGATGTTTACTCCATGTCCTCTTCTCTGTGCATGCGTGTATTCGCAGAACGCCACTACAGTAAGTCTTCCGAGTGTTATCCCTAATAAAAATGGAGATTGTGTCCCTAAGTTCATAATCTTGAGCCAGGGACTGTCTTTATTAGACATGGCAGTGTGTTCTTTCACACCCTTGAAGTTATATCTCCTGAGAGACCTGTCCTAATTGGGAAACATTAACATAATGAGAAATGAAGTCATACTGAACATGACACTGCTTCCCTTCTCTAATGGATAAGAGGCATTCTATTGGTATTTGTGTGTAAGCGTTATTGTGTGTTGCTCATTATACACATACAGACAGGTCCATAATTATTGGCACCCTTGATAAAGATGACCAAAAAAGACTGTATATAATAAATAATACAAAAACTGAGCTAAATTGTATGCTCGGAAAATTGGGAAATTAGATGATTTTATACTCATAGAATAGAGAAAGAGATTTAGTTGAACAAGTGATACAGAAAAATTGAAAAAATATGGGGGTCAAAATGTTATTGTCACCCGTTTTCAATACTCTAGCACCCTCCCCTAGCGAGAATAACGACACTGACCCTTTTTTCTTCGAAGGTTTTATGACATTGGAGAACCGGACCAGTAGATGCAAGTTATGAGGTACTTTTCTGCATATTCTTCTCTTTTTTCAACGGTAAACCCACCACTGGTGTGTGTGGCCAAAGAGCTCTATTTTCACATCATCTGATCATCTGATCATAGCACTGCCTTGGATTGGAAGCGGTACTATGGTCAGATGACATGAAATTAGAGCTCTTTGGCCACGCACACCAGGTGGTGGGTTTGGCATTGAAAAACAGAAGCACATGCCGAAAAGTGACTCAAACCTACGGTAAAATATTATGGTGGATCTTTAATGTTATGGGGCTATTTTGCTTCCACTCGTCCTGGGGCCCTTGTTAAGGTCAATGGCATCATGAACTTTACCAAGTACCCGGACATTTTAGCCCAAAACCTGGTTGCCTCTGCCAGGAGGCTGACACTTGGCCGCAAGTGGATCTTCCAACAAGACAATAACCGCAAGCACTAATCAAATCTACAAAATGATAATTTGCAATGACCATCTCAGTCTCCAGAGTTGAACCGCATAGAAAACCTGTGGTTTGAATTGAAGCGGGCAGTCCATAAGACCAGATGAAGGATATCGAGGATCTGGAAAGATTCTGTATGGAGGAATGGTCTAAGATCCCTCCCATGTGTTCTCCAACTCATAAAACAATTTAGAAAAAGGCTCAGTGTCGTTATCCTGGCATAGGGAGGGTGCTACAGTATTTAGATTTTTTTACTTGTTAAACAACATCTCTTTCTCTGAGCAATTATATTAGTATAAAATAATATTTTCCATAATTTCTTGGAGCATTCTGTCACGTTATCCTTTGATAGTAGGAAAGGGGTAAAGTGAAGCGCAGAAGACAGGTCCGTTGAACAGACGTTTAATAATCCAAAGAGCAAATGCCGCAATAAGGCAGGAGGACAACTCCAAAATCCAAACTGACGGGGCGCAGCCCGGCAACCCTAATGCCTAACAAGAAACGCGGTGTAACACAATACATGAAAAAATCCTGCCCACCACAAAAACATGGCAAGCAACAATCCCAAACGAAACAGACAAACTAAATACCCCCCACTAATGACAAACAATGAACAGGTGCAGACTAAAACAGACATAACCAAAAGACACCGAAACATGGATCGGTGGCAGCTAGTAGCACCGCCCGACCGGGGAGAGGCGCCACCTTCTGTGGACGTTGTGACACATACATTATAGCTCAGTATTTGTATAATTTTTTTGTATACAGCCTTTTTTGCTCATCTTTATCAAGGGTGCCAATAATTTATAGACCTGACTGTAGGTATCATAATGATCATACAGATTGTACTGTACCGATATCTGATTTGGTTGCATTGAAGATGTACGCGTTGCTGTTTTAGAGCTGTCTCGACAGGCAGATGACATCTCAACAAGAGCGAATCTGTTTGTACTTTGTGGTTGTTCTAGACATTGTTACCTCCACAGGATAATCAACCCGCACGGGACATCCATTCTCTCGTGGCACGTCTCCTGTGCGACACTCCTCCCTTCCCTTCCTCAGCTACTACAGTACCATGCCCAAGTGGGCATTCCCCTGCAGGTTGCCATGTTGCTCACTCCTCTGAAACCATTTCCTAAGAGCATTAGCAGGAAATCTAAGATGATTACATCCAAGAAAGAAAAGACAGTTGTAGTTCCCTCAGTCTTACAAAGATCCATCCATTTTAAGAAGTCTTAGACTCAGAGATACAGTTATCTGGTCGTGAAAATGACAGACAAAGATGATTTTCTTCATGTTATTTATCTTACAATAGAAGAAAACGGCTTATTTTCTATGCCTGGCTCTGTATTGAGCATCAGCTTCAGCATAATAAGAATATGACGCTCAGACAATGGGCCTATATTCCTCAATCAAGGACCTATTGATTTACTTATGACTTATCTTCCCATTGTTCTGTCAGCACCACCTGGCGCTAGAGGAAGAAGAACAGATTCTCTACCTCTCTAGCTTTCTCTCTGCCTCTCACTATCTCTCCCCCCTGGAGCGACTGTAAGAGTTTTCGCTCTAACATATGGCTGGAAAAGTGGTCTTGCTGTGAGGGTGGCATTCTAACAGCATACAGGAAGGAGACTGGAATTACAAGGCTGGGCAAGTGTTAGGAAGGAAAGGGAAGATAAAACTGACACTTATATAGCAAAACCATATGTCTGATGGTGACAGAAATGGTACTGAAGAAACATTGCAGCCATATGCTGCCATTTTCCCCTGCATTCGGAACCTACAATAAATCAAGATTTGAACAGCAACCTATTACACAAAAAGCCACAGAAGTTTCAGTGAACTGCTGAACAACATGTGGGGGAGAGGAGATTAGGGGTGATAGACAGAAGGGAGTGAGAAAATGAAAACAAGCAGTTGTTGTCGGCGGGTTACGGAGTCGTTGAGATGTCCACCCATCCACAGTATGGACATCTGCAGTGGGCTCAGCTCAGGGAGAGTGACACAATCACGTCTGACTCTTTAATCTGTTTGGATTGTCTTTTGTTTCCTCAACGTCCTCCATGGCCGGCTGAAGAACACACCCTCTCTGTACTGTACCACTCTGACTGTATTGTTACTGTAGCACCGTAACACATCCACCCTGCTGCACTCCAGGGATGTTTAGCCAGGGAATAAATCCCACTGCTGCCGGGGGATTATGAGCCTCCGTCTATATGGATTATACTGACGTCAGATTATGACGCCAACAACAACAGCAGTAGAAACATCAACCTTGAGCCTCAGTAGCAGGGCAGAGTAATAAACTAACATCCAGGGAGAGAAACAGTACTGGCATAGCAGAGGCGAGCAGATGGTCTAATGTCTCGCCTATGTCTGTCTGCACTAACTAGACTAGAGCTGCAATGTTCGGGGCAAATTTGACCTAATTTGATGACGTCCCTCCCTGACCTCATTGAAGAGTTAAGTGCTAAGGGAATGTTCATGTAGGCCCACAATCGGCATAAGGACAAATACACTTTGGCATTTGCCACTAGCCGGAAAAAGCTTTAGAAAATGAAACCGTGTGTATTGAATCAAAATACAAATCAAAACAAACAGTGTCAAGGCGGTTCAGATACCAGACCCCTGACTATCCCAGTGAAATAATGCCAGCACTTCAAATTGGCCAATTTGATGGCACAGGGTCATCTGTCACTGCACACCAATGTAATCCCCACTACAGTCCAAGCAAGTCCAGGCAAAATAGAGGTCATCCTATTCTCAACTAACCCAGTGCCAGCGTGGAGCACACATCTGCCAATAACCACATGAAAAAATACTACAGTTTACAAAAGAATAATACAGTACTTCCTACAGAATTGTGTTGTATACTGTAGAATAATTAAGTGATAATGCCCGAGAAGCCGGTGTTTGGAGGATATATTGGCACGGGTATTGTTAGGCCCGAGACGAAGTCAACCTTTTTATACAACAGGTTACCAACATATTCAAATAATGATTGACATATTTTCATAAAAAACATTATTTTTATTAATTTATTCATACTTTTCGTCCTTCCACTGGTCGTACGTTATATCGGTTCGGTTGCCAGCGAAGCGACCCAGTCGTTCAGTCTTTTTAATCTGTATCTAGTGACGCGGCCCAGTCTTTCGTTCTAAATGTTCCATTGTCATACTGGCTGGCAACGTTCTTATCCCTGGCTTGTTAGCTAGCCAACTACGGCTAATTTACAGTTACATCAAACATTGCAGCCAGATTAACAGCAAAGTAGCTGCATTTGCGTTTGTTTAAGCTGTTTTCTAGTGACATTTATTTGGATACATCCATAACAATGAGCTAATGATGTGTGATTTCGCCTGGCGCAGAAAATGTGCTCATTTGTCAGGACACTGTTGTTCAGAGGAGCTAGCCAACAACACAGCTAACACAATCACTTCAAACTGAAGCTGGAAAAACTGCAAACTAGCTGCACTTTGTTTCGTTTACCTGTTTTCTATTGATAGTTCTTTGTGTATATCCATAAAAATTATGCCGATTCATGATTTTGACTGGCTGAGAAAAGCTGCTTGCTTATCGGTCTCATCCTGACTCCCGACACATTCATTACTATGGGACAGCTGGAGATCGAATTTCAATATTGAAGCAATGTTGCAAATTTCGGAGAGACATACAGCAAGGTTATACAAATCTCCGCTGTTGAAAACTAAATGTTAGTCTAAAAGAAATGTGAGATAATGTAAAGATGATTTTTTTTTATAGTGGAGATCAAGTTCATAAATTGCCTGGCTGGGCTGATGAGACAGTGGATTGCACAGTCAGATGGAACAGAGTAAATAAGCATTTCAACGTCATAGATTTAGCTGGTGGTAACTTGTGGAATAAACACTGACTGGAATGCGGTTTTAACCCATCAGCATTCAGGATTAGACCCTCCCCTTGTATAGTATACTACACACTCTAGTATCCCTTGATCATGTGTAGTATGTACTATAGAATGTTGTAGAACAGTGATTTTCAACTGGGGGGGTCAAGGATTTGAAGGGGTCGCAAGACTTGTGCAAGAATATATATATAAAAAATATATTTTATTTTGAAAGGATACCGCCGCACCGCTTATTGTTGCTAACTTTACACAACGTTACTGCTACACACAGGCGTGCGTGCGCTGTACTGCTTATTGTTGCTGACTTTGCACGTGCAGAACGTCCGCAGTGATGAAATGGCTAGCTACGTTCAGACTCAGAGGGTTTTCACGCTGCACATACTCACTGGCCAAAACAATAACGTTCTCGCGCCACACATACCCACTTCAAGCGGAGATTGCTGCGTTTCTTTAGGAAAACATGTCACCTCGGGCTGAACATTTCGATTGAGAGGAGTAGCTCACGAAGGTTGCCTACCTGGCGGATTTTTTTAATAATCTGAATTCGCTCAATGTGTCAAAGCAAGGGACGGGGGCACAATCGATTTGAACAGAGGGACAACGTGGATGCCTTCAAGGTGAAGCTTACCGTTTGGGCAAATCATATTTCTAACGGGAGGATTGATTGACATGTTTCCCCAATGCTGATTTCGAGATTGAGAATCTGATCAACAAAGCGCACAGCGACACACTGAAAAAAACTGTTAAACAGCATCTTGTCAAGCTGAAGGGAAAGTTTTGTGAATACTTCCCGGATGAGAACAGGAGAAGACTGGATACAGGACCCCTTACGAGTGGAGATGGGAAGCGTCACGTTGCCAAGCAAGATGATCAGCTGGTGGAGCTGTCATTTGAACGTGGACTGAGCATGCACTTCCCGGAAATGACACTGCCACAGTTCTGGCGCAGCGTAGTGGGAGAGTATGCTGTTCCCGCCTGTCATGCAATCAGAATCATGTTACCGTTTAGCACTACCTATCTCTGAAAGTGGCTTCTCTGCTATGGCCGTGCTGAAAACGAAAAGCAGAAACAAACTGGACAGCCAGCATGACCTCCGAGTTGCCCTGTCAACCATCACCCCAGACATCAACAAACTTAAGACACACCCCCAGTATTCCCACTGATAGGCCACACACACGCAATAACTAAACAGGTACATTAGTTATTGTTCAGTATGTTAATTATTATTGTTAATTAATTCTGACATTCATATTACATTTTATTGAACTGGTTAAAAATGTACACCTTTTCACGGTTGTGAAGCTATTCATATGGTAATTATGATTACGAAATCCTAATGATTGTTATTTTTCTTCCATTTTAAACACTGGTATGTGTTACTGTTCATTAACATTATTGGACTGGTTTCGATGTCATGTTCTGAATCTGATCATTTATTACACCCACTCCTGAACTGGTCGCCTGATTAAATGGCTTATTCTTAAACTGTAACATCTTATGTTTCACCGAGACGTGGCTGAACGAAGATACGGACAATATAGAGCTAGCTGTCACAAGCGTCGAAAGGATTAGACCAAGGTGCAGCGTGTATAGTGCTCATCTTCATTTATTTTAAGAGAACACTTTAAACAAAATAACCAAATGACAAACAGTTCCGTAAGGTACACAGACTATACGGAAAACAACCACCCACAAAACCCAAAGGAAAGCAGGCTGCCTAAGTATGGCTTCCAATCAGAGACAACGAAAGACACCTGCCTCTGATTGGAAACCATACTCGGCCAAACCTGGAAAACGAAACATAGAAAATGAAAACTAGAACACATTCCCCTAGAAACAAACAAACCCCAAAACACACAAAACAACCCCCCTGCCATGCCCTGACCATTCTACTATGGCAAATGACCCTTTTCACTGGTCAGGACGTGACACTAGCAGGATTTTCCATGCACTGGCAGAACAGAGACGCTACCTCTGGTAAGACGAGGGGTTGGGGGTGTGTGTTTATTTGTCAACAGCTGGTGCGCAATGTCTAATATTAAAGAAGTCTTGCGGTATTGCTTGCCTGAGGTAGAGTACCTCAGGCAAGCATCTACCAAGAGAGTTCTAATCGGCTCCCGGGCTGCATCGCAGTGCTAGCTGTGCCACCAGAGATTCTGGGTTCGAGCCCAGGCTCTGCCGTAGCCGGCCGCGCCCGGGAGGTCCATGGGGTGACGCACAATTGGCTCAGCATCATCCGGGTTAGGGAGGGTTTGGCCGGCAAGGATATCCTTGTCTCATCGCGCACTAGGGACTCCTGTGGCGGGCCGGGCGCAGTGCACGCTGACCAGGTCGCCAGGTGTACGCTGTTTCCTCCGACACATTGGTGCGGCTGGCTTCCGGGTTGGATGTGCGTTGTGTCAAGAAGCAGTGCGGCTAGGTTGGGTTGTGTTTCAGAGGACGCATGGCTCTCAACCTTCGCCTCTCTTGAGTCCGTAAGGGAGTTGCAGCGATGAGACAAGACTGTAACTACTACCAATTGGATACCACGAAATTGGGGAGAAAAAGGGGTAAAAAAAATAAAAAGAGTTCTCATCTATATTATTCCTAGCTGTCTATTTACCACCACAGAACGAAGCTGGCATTAAGACTTCTCTCAACCAACTCTATTTTAAAAAAAAAAATATATATATATATATATATATATATATATATATATATATATATATATATATATATATATATATATATTTCACCTTTATTTAACAAGGTAGGCTAGTTGAGAACAAGTTCTCATTTACAACTGCGACCTGTCCAAGATAAAGCAAAGCAGTTCGACACATACAACAACACAGAGTTACACATGGAATAAACAAACATACAGTCAATAATACAGTATGAAAAAAAGTCTATATACAGTGTGTGCAAATGAGGTAAGGTAAGGGAGGTAAGGCAATAATTAGGCCATGGTGGTGAAGTAATTACAATATAGCAATTAAACACTGGAATGGTAGATGTGCAGAAGATAAATGTGCATGTAGAGATACTGGGGTGCAATGGAGCAAGATAAGTAATTACAGTATGGGGATGAGGTAGTTGGATGGGCTATTTATAGATGGGCTATGTACAGGTGCAGTGATCTGTGAGCTGCTCTGACAGCTGGTGCTTAAAGCTAGTGAGGGAGATATGTGTCTCCACCTTCAGTGATTTTTGCAGTTTGTTCCAGTCATTGGCAGCAGAGAACTGGAAGGAAAGGCGGTCAAAGGAGGAATTGGCTTTGGGGGTGACCCGTGAGATATACCTGCTGGAGCGCGTGCTATGAATGGGTGCTGCTATGGTGACCAGTGAGCTGAGATAAGGCGGGGCTTTACCTAGCAAAGACTTGTAGATGACCTGGAGCCAGTGGGTTTGGCGACGAGTATGATACGAGAGCCAGCCAACGAGAGCGTACAAGTAGCAGTGGTGGGTAGTATATGGGGCTTTGGTGACACAACGGATGGCACTGTGATAGACTGCATCCAATTTGTTGAGTAGAGTGTTGGAGGCTATTTTGTAAATGACATCGTCGAAGTCGAGGATCGGTAGGATGGTCAGTTTTACGAGGGTATGTTTGGCAGTATGAGTGAAGGATGCTTTGTTGTGAAATAGGAAGCCGATTCTAGATTTAATTTTGGATTGGAGATGCTTAATGTGATTCTGGAAGGAGAGTTTACAGTCTAACCAGACACCTAGGTATTTGTAGTTGTCCACATATTCTAAGTCAGAACCGTCCAGAGTAGTGATGCTGGACGGGTGGACAGGTGCAGGCAGCGATCGGTTGAAGAGCATGCATTTAGTTTTACTTGTAGTTGGAGAGCAGTTGGAGGCCACGGAAGGAGAGTTGTATGGCATTGAAGCTTGTCTGGAGGTTAGTTAACACAGTGTCCAAAGAAGGACCAGAGGTATACAGAATGGTGTCGTCAACGTAGAGGTGGATCAGAGAATCACCATCAGCAAGAGCGACATCATTGATGTATACAGAGAAGAGAGTCGGCGTGAGAATTTAACCCTGTGGCACCCCCATAGAGACTGCCAGAGGTCCGGACAACAGGCCCTCCGATTTGACACACTGAACTCTATCAGAGAAGTAGTTGGTGCCTCGCCTGGTTCAATCATTTGAGAAACCAAGACTGTTGAGTCTGCCGATAAGAATGTGGTGATTGACTGAGTCGAAAGCCTTGGCCAGGTCGATGAATACGGCTGCACAGTACTGTCTCTTATTGATGGCGGTTATGATATCTTTTAGGACCTTGAGCGTGGCTGAGGTGCACCCATGACCAGCTCTGAAACCAGATTGCATAGCGGAGAAGGTACGGTGGGATTCGAAATGGTCGGTAATCTGTTTGTTAACTTGGCTTTCGAAGACCTTAGAAAGGCAGGGTAGGATAGATATAGGTCTGTAGCAGTTTGGGTCTAGAGTGTCTCCCCCTTTGAAGAGGGGGATGACCGCGGCTGCTTTCCAATCTTTGGGAATCTCAGACGATACGAAAGACAGGTTGAACAGGCTAGTAATAGGGGTTGCAACAATTTCGGCAGATTATTTTAGAAAGAGAGGGTCCAGATTGTCTAGCCCGGCTGATTTGTAGGGGTCCAAATTTTACAGCTCTTTCAGAACATCAGCTATCTGGATTTGGGTGAAGGAGAAATGGGGGAGGCTTGAGCTAGTTGCTGTGGGGGGTGCAGGGCTGTTGACCGAAGTAGGTGTAGCCAGGTGGAAAGCATGGCCAGCCGTAGAAAAATGCTTATTGAAATTCTCAATTATAGTGGATTTATTGGTGGTGACAGTGTTTCCTAGCCTCAGTGCAGTGGGCAGCTGGGAGGAGGCGCTCTTGTTCTCCATGGACTTTACAGTGTCCCAGAACTTTTTTGAGTTTGTGCTACAGGATGCAAATTTCGGCATGAAAAAGCTAGCCTTAGCTTTCCTAACTGCCTGTGTATATTGGTTCCTAAATCCCCTGAAAGTTGCATATCACGGGGGCTATTCGATGCTAGTGCAGAACGCCACAAGATGTTTTTGTGCTGGTCAAGGGCAGTCAGGTCTGGAGAGAACCAAGGGCTATATCTGTTCCTGATTAATTTTTTTTGAATGGGGCATGCTTATTTAAGATGGTGAGGAAAGCAGTTTTGAAGAATAACCAGGCTTCCTTTACTGATGTGATGAGGTCAATTGTCACGTTCGTCGTAAAGATGGGACCAAGGCGCAGCGGGAATGTGAATACTCATCTTCTTTATTAAGATGAAAAAAACAAAATAAACACTTAATACAAAAACAACGACGAGAAAACAGTCCTGTGAGACAAACAGCTACACATGGAACATTGCCCAACAAACCCCGAAACACATTAAACAAACACCCCCTGCCACGTCCTGACCAAACTACAATAACAAATAACCCCTTTACTGGTCAGGACGTGGCATCAATATCCTTCCAGGATACCCGGGCCAGGTCGATTAGAAAGGCCTGCTCGCTGAAGTGTTTTAGGGAGCGTTTGACAGTGATGAGGGGTGGTCGTTTGACCGCAGACCCATTATGGATGCAGGCAATGAGGCAGTGATTGCTGAGATCTTGGCTGAAAACAGCAGAGGTGTATTTGGAGGGCAAGTTGGTTAGGATGATATCTATGAGGGTGTCCGTGTTTACAGCTTTGGGGTTGTACCTGGTAGGTTCATTGATCATTTGTGTGAGAAGGAGGGCATCAAGCTTAAATTGTAGGATGGCCGGGGTGTTAACTCTTAGGGATAGGGGGCAGTATTTTCACGGCCGGATGAAAAACTTACCCAAATTAAACTGCCTGCTACTCGGGCCCAGGAGGTAGGATATTTATATTATTAGTAGATTTGGATAGAAAACACTCTGAAGTTTCTAAAACTGTTTGAATGATGTCTGTGAGTATAACAGAACTCATATGGCAGGCAAAAACCTGAAATCTAAGGTTGTAGTTTTTTCAAGTGATTTCAAGTGATTGCCAGTATACAGTGACTTAGGGTTAATGTTGCACTTCCTAAAGCTTCCACTAGATGTCAACAGTCTTTAGAACCTTGTTTGAGGTTTCTATGATGAATTTGAAGGGAATAACAGCCCAAGGAAGTAGGTGTCCCATTATAAGGCATGGGTTCAGTCATGCGCAGAGACTTGGGAGCGAGCTGAGTTCATATTCATTCCTAAAGAGAACGGATAGGTCCGGTTGGAATTTTATTGAAGATATATGTTTAAAAAAAACTAAAGATTGACTCTATACATCGTTTGACATGTTTCTACAAACTGTACTATAACTTTTTTGACTTTTCGTCTGGACTAAGTAAGCACGAGCGTTGTGGATTTGGATAGGGAACCTAACGCGCGAACAAAATGGATGTATTTGGACATAAAGATCAACTTTATCGAACATTTATTGTGGAGCTGGGATTCCTGGGAGTGCATTCTGATGAAAATAATCAAAGGTAAGTGAATATTTATAATGTCATTTCTTAGTTTTATTGACTCCAAGATGGCGGGTTTCTGTTTGCTTGTTGTTGGTGTCTTCTGGGCTGTATACTCAGATTATTGCAAATTGTGCTTTCGCCGTGAACCTTTTTGGAAATCTGACAAAGTGGTTGCATTTAGGAGAAGTGTATCTATAATTCTGTGCATAACACTTGTAAATTGATCAAAGTTTATGATGAGTATTTCTGTAATATGTGTGCTCATTGTGCTCATTCACCGAAAGGTTTGAAGGGAAAACATTTCTGAACATTACATGCCAATGTAAAATGGGGTTTTTGGATATAAATATGAACTTTATCGAGCAAAACATACATGTATTGTGTAACATGAAGTCTTATGAGTGCCATCTGATGAAGATCATCAAAGGTTAGTGCTTAATTGTAGCTGTATTTCTGGTTTTTGTGACGTCTCTCCTTGCTAGGAAAATGGCTGTGTGGCTTTTCTTGTTTAGGTGGTGTCCTAACATAATCTAATGTTTTTCTTTCGCCGTAAAGCCTTTTTGAAATCGGACAATGTGGTTAGATTAAGGAGAATCTTATCTTTAAAATGGTATATAATACTTGTATGTGTGAGAAATTTTAATTATGAGAGTTTTGCTGTTTTGAATTTGGTCGCTCTGATTTTTCACTGGCTGTTGTCAAATCAGCCCGCTAACGGGATTCGCGTGTTAAGGGGTCACTAACAGGTTAAGCATGTCCCAGTTTAGGTCACCTAGCAGCACGAGCTCTGAAGATAGATGGGGGGAAATCAGTTCACATATGGTGTCCAGAGCATAGCTGGGGGCAGAGGGTGGTCTATAGCAAGCGGCAACAGTGAGAGACTTGTTTCTGGAAAGGTGGATTTTTAAAAGTAGAAGCTCAAATTGTTTGGGTACAGACCTGGATAGTAAGACAAAACTCTGCAGGCTATCTCTGCAGTAGATTGCAACCCCGCCCCCTTTGGCAGTTCTGTCTTGTCGGGAAAATTTATAGTTAGGGATGGAAATTTCAGGGTTTTTGGTGGTCTTCCTAAGCCAGGATTCAGACACGGCTAGGACATCCGGGTTGGCAGAGTGTGCTAAAGCAGTGAATAAAACAAACTTAGGGAGGAGGCTTCTAATGTTAACATGCATGAAACCAAGGCTTTTACGGTTACAGAAGTCAACAAATGAGAGCACCTGGGGAATAGGAGTGGAGCTAGGCACTGCAGGGCCTGGATTAACCTCTACATCACCAGAGGAACAGAGGAGGAGTAGGATAAGAGACGACTAAAGGCTATAAGAGCTGGTCGTCTAGTATGTCCAGAACAGAGAGTAAAAGGAGCAGGTTTCTGGGCACGATAGAATAGATTCATGGCATAATGTACAGACAAAGGTATGGTAGGATGTGAATATAGTGGATGTATGCATAGGCATTGAGTGATGATGAGAGAGATATTGTCTCTAGAAACATAATTTAAACCAGGTGATGTCATCGCATGTGTGGGAGGTGGAACTAAAGGGTTGGCTAAGGTATATTGAGCAGGGCTTAGGCTCTACAGTGAAATAAGACAATAATCACTAACCAGAACAGCAATGGACAAGGCATATTGACATTAAGGAGAGGCATGCGTAGCCGAGTGATCATAAGGGTCCAGTGAGTAGTGAGGCTGGTTGGAGACACGGCGATTCAGACAGCTAGCGAGCCGGGGCTAGCAAGATAGCAGAAGGGCCTCAGAGGGATGTTGTGATGGGAGGAGTCTGTTTATAGCCTCCTCGTGCAGAGCCTCCTTGTGCGTTTACATCGGTAGACCAGCCGTGGTGGATTAGTAGGGTTCCGTGTGGTAAAGGGGACCAGTCCAATTGGCAGAATATGTATAGTGGCCCAAGAAATTGTCTGATGGACCTATTCAGCTAACAGCCAATATGCTCTAGACAGCTAGCGGGCCACGGCTAGCAGGCTAGCAGATGAGCTATCAGGGGACGTCGCGACGGAGGGGCCAGTTGAATAACCCCCTCAGGCAGATTACGTCGGTAGTCCAGTCGTGAAGGACCGGCGGGGCTCCGGACCGGCAGTAAAATGGGTCCAGGCCAATTGGCAAAATAGGTATAGTAGCCCAGGAGTGGCTGATGGAAATCTTCACCTAGCCGGGAGATGGGCCTAGCATGGGCTAACTCCAGGCTAGTTGGTGCTTGCTTCGAGACAGAGATGTTAGCCAGGATTAGACACTCGGATTGCAGCTAGCCAGCTACGATGATCCAGGTGAAAAGGTTCAGAGCTTGCGGTGGGAGTCCGGGGATATGGAGAGAAAATAGGTCCGGTATGCTCTGGTTTGAATCGTGTTGTGCAAACTTGCGAGAGTTTTCCGAGCTAAAGGTTAGCTGATGACCGCTAGCAGTGGTTAGCTGACTACTAGCTAGTCAGCTGGCTAGTTTCTGTTGGGGTTCCGATTCAGGAGTAAAGAAAATACTTTAGAAAAAGCAGATCCACACCACATTAGGTGAGGCGGGTTGCAGGAGAGTATTTAGAATTTGAGGTTTAGAAAAAATATAAAAAGATATGCAAAGAAAAAAAGATGTAAAATATATATACATGGGACACGACAAAGACGAGGACAAAGACGTCTGACTGCTACGCCATCTTGTACTGCAACTCTATAAGCAAAGAATAAATTGCTCACCCAGAAGCGGTGCTCTTAGTGGCCGGGGTCTTTAATGCAGGCAAACTTAAGATGACGCGGATGCTACACTACCGGACTGTTTTGCTAGCACAGACTGAAATATGTTCCGGAATTCATCCAATGGCATTGAAGAGTACACCACCTCAGTCATCGGCTTCATCAATAAGTGCATCGACGACGTCGTCCCCACAGTGACTGTACGTACATATCCCAACCAGAAGCCATGGATTACAGGCAACATTCGCATCGTGCTAAAGGCTAGAGCTGCGCTTTCAAGGAGCGGGAGACTTATCCGGACGCTTATAAGAAATCCCGCTATGTCCTCAGACGAACCATCAAACAAGCAAAGCGTCAATACAGGATTTAAGATTGAATTTTACTACACCGGCTCTGACGCTTGTCGGATGTGGAAGGGCTTGCAAACTTTTACGGACTACAAAGAGAAACCCATCCGTGAGCTGCCCAGTGACCCGAGCCTACCAGATGGACTAAATGCCTTTTATGCTCGTTTCGAGGCAAGCAACACTGAAGCATGCATGAGAGCACCAGCTGTTCCGGAAGACTGTGTGATCACACTCTTCGCAGCCGATGTGAGTAAGACCTTTAAACAGGTCAACATTCACAAGGCCGCAGGGCCAGACGGATTACCAGGATGTGTACTCCGAGCATGCGCTGACCAACTGGCAAGTGTCTTCACTGACATTTTCAACCTCTCCCTGTCTGAGTCTGTAATACCAACATGTTTCAAGCAGGTCACCATAGTCCCTGTGCCCAAGAACACTAAGGTAACCTGCCTAACTAATGATTACCGACCCGTAGCACTCACGTCTGTAGCCATGAAATGCTTTGAAAGGCTGGTCATAGCTCACATCAACACCATTATCCCAGAAACCCTAGACCCACTCCAATTTGCATACCGCCCAACAGATCCACAGATGATCCTATCTCTATTGCACTCCACACTGCCCTTTCACACCTGGACAAAAGGAACACCTATGTAAGAATGCTATTTATTGACTACAGCTCAGCGTTCAACACCATAGTGCCCTCAAAGCTCATCACTAACCTAAGGACCCTGGTACTAAACACCTCCCTTTGCAACTGGATCCTGGACTTCCTGAAGTGCCGCCCCCAGGTGGTAAGAGTAGGCAACAACACGTCTGCCACGCTGACCCTTAACACTGGGGCCCCTCAAGGGTGTGTACT
Organism: Salmo salar; assembly: GCF_965601325.2. Classification (NCBI taxonomy): domain Eukaryota; kingdom Metazoa; phylum Chordata; class Actinopteri; order Salmoniformes; family Salmonidae; genus Salmo; species Salmo salar. Next base: position 57,957,682 of record NC_138303.1, read on the forward strand.
TAGTCCCCTCCTGTACTCCTTGTTCATCCATGTCTGCGTGGCAAACCACGACTCCAACACCATCATTAAGTTTGCTGATGACACAACAGTGGTTGGTCTGATCACCGACAACGATGAGACGGCCTATAGCGAGGAGGTCAGAGAACTGGCAGTATAGTGCCAGGACAACATCCTCTCCCTCAGTGTGAGCGAGACTAAGGAGCTGATCGTGGACTACAGGAAAAGGCGGGCCGAACAGGACACCATTCACATTGACGGGGCTGTAGTGGAGCGGGTCGAGAGTTTCAAGTTCCTTGGTGTCCACATCACCAACGAACTGTCATGGTCCAAACATACCAAGACAGTTGTGAAGATGGCACGACAAAACCTTTTCCCCCTCAGGAGACTGAAAAGATTTGGCAATGGTCCCCAGATCCTCAAAATGTTCTACAGCTGCACCATCGAGAGCATCCTGACATGTTGCATCACCGCCTGGTATGGCAACTGCTCGGCATCTGACCATAAGGCGCAACAGAGGGTAGTGCGAACGGCCCAGTACATCACTGGGGCCAAGCTTCCTGCCATCCAGGACCTATATAATAGGCGGTGTCAGAGGAAAGCCCATAAAATTGTCAGAGACTCCAGTCACCCAAGTTATAGACTGTTTTCTCTGCTACTGTACGGCAAGCGGTACCGGAGCACCAAGTCTAGGACCAAGAGGCTTCTCAACAGTTTCTACCCACAAGCTGTAAGACTGCTGAACAATTAATAAAATCGCCACCAGACAATTTACATTGACCCCCCCCCCCCCCCCCCCTTTTGTACACTGCTGCTACTCGCTGTTTATTATCTATGCGTAGTCACTTCACCCTCACCTACATGTACAAATTATCTCAACTTACCCTCGCCTTATGCCCTTGGGGGAATAACCGTTGCCATCTTGAAGGGTGGTCCAAATGATTAGACAAGCAAGGGAAGTTTGCAACGTAAGGCCCCTCAGCCCTCGTTTTTAGTCGGCTTTGCAAGTGTACAATTATATTCACTCCGGGGCCTGAAACTCCCCATAATTCAAGTTGCGACAACTGTACATCCGCTAAGAAAAGTCTGAGAACTTAAAAACAACATCAATGCAGAAGTCAACATACACATGTAAGTAAAAACAAATGCAAATAAGTTGTGCTACTTATGCACACGACGGCACAAACATGTCCCATAAAAAGTACATGTTTTTGTTTGGTTATCTTTTGGAAATTGTAGAAATAAAACATTTTCCTTCTTCAGATGTTCCAGCTAGGCAGGCTAACATTAGTTAGCTAATTAATTTGCTAGCTATCACACAGTAGGTGTATATTAATAATTATATATTTAATATAAGTAGACATGCAGTCATAATTGACTGAAGCGCATATAAAGCAACCACAAGCGACCGGTGGCTGAAAACACAATCATCGCGGGATGAACGAGTGATGAATTTATGCCCAAGGGTGGTCCATTTAAAAATCGTTCCTTCCTCTCTCGCCCCTTGCCCTGCAAGTGTATACTCGTCAGACGTCATGTTACGTCATCAGAGTGTCCACTTAATTTGAGGGCTGAGGGGATAGGGTGTGTCTTTTAAGTGAGCAGACACTGTCTATTTTTCAAGTGAAGCCTGCCTAAGAAGGCAGGTGCAATGCAACGTTACAAAATATAGCTGCAAAACAACAGTCCATAATACTGGGTCGTGACTCAATTGTCATTGTCAATTTTGGGTCCACAGGCAAAACCAGTTGAGAACCACTGCTCTGGAATACTATAGTAAATACTACAATATTATCCACAAAAAAAAACGCTGTAGTAAATCGCACAATAATGTCCACAAAAACACAACAGTCTGCAAAAACACCACATTTCATTTGCACATACCCTGTCCATAATCCCTACCTTGCATATATCCTCCATATACCAATTTGTGCCACCCATAAGTAAGAAGTCAATATGCAAAGTATAGATCAAATATTGTATTCCCTACAGGTTATAGAAAAGAGCTGAACTCTGAACTATCCATTCAGACCACAGTCCTACCTACAGGTTATTGAACATTAATTACTGTAATATATACTAGTTTTATTTTACTACACTATTTATACTATAGTTGACTGTAAATACTACAGTGTACTACAGTGAATACTATAGTAAAGTCCTCAAAAACACTACAGTGAATACTATAGTATTTATACTATAGTATTTTTCCATGTGGGTAGTGTTGTAGGACATTTGATGTAGTGGAAATTGGCCAACGTATCCTCACCTAGAGGAGGAATATATTAGATTGTGTGATTCAGACTTCCCTGTTCAATAGTAGGGTTCCATTCCCTCAATATACTGTAGTGTTCTGACTAGAAGGACACAGTGACAAAGCCAACCATTGTATTGGCGATACCTGACGAGGGAGACAAACAACCGTAAATTCCGGACTATAAACCGCAACTTTTTTTCCCAGGCTTTGAACCTCGCGGCTTAAACAATGACGCGGCTAATATATGGATTTTTCCCGCTTTCAATTTTTTTTTCTCGAGAAAAACACATTCTGTGACGTGCTCAGTTTTTTGGCGGCATGAAGCTTTCATTAGACCAATGAAATTGCCGAACGGGTTACGGTCAAACAACTTTTTTGTTTACTGTTTAGATTAAATCGAGCGCTCTCAAACTTCCCATCATTCTGATTACGGTAGTCATTTTGTCACCCTCATCATGGCAAAGACACGGAGAAATGCATATGATGCAGCTTTCAAGTTGAAGGCGATTGATCTGGCTGTTGGAAAAGGAAATAGAGCTGCTGCACGGGAGCTTGGTCTTAATGAGTCGATGATAAGACGTTGGAAACAGCAGCGTGAGGAATTGACTCAGTGCAAAAAGACAACTAAAGCTTACTGCAAATTTTAAATTTTTTGTTACAAGCCGTGTTTCGTTAAAGCCTATTTATTTTTGTTACAAGCTGTGTTTCGTTAAAGCCTGTGTAAAGTTCATTTGTTTCAATGTACCGGTAGGCACCTGCGGCTTATAGACATGTGCGGCTTATTTATGTTCCAAAAAAAAATATACAAAAAAAATTCAGTGGGTGCGGCTTATATTCAGGTGCGCTTAATAGTTCGGAAATTACGGTAAATCGAAATGGATGCTAGCTATGAGATGAGTCTTATACAGGCTTAACATGGACATATAGATAGATAAAGAAAATTCAGTGTCTATGCATGTCAAATTAGTGTCATGGCATTAAACCAAATCCTGTGAGGTTTAGGGTTCATTGAGTTTATGAATAATGTAAAAAGTTCATAATTAATATTAATAGACCACATGCTTCTGTCAATATTACCAATACTCTTCAAATCTAGGTTAAAAGCTGTCAATTGAATGCTTAAACGCTCCCGTACTGGAATAATGTGTTTATATGTCATATGGATAACTGCCAAAGAATTGCTGTTAAAGCCCCAATACCCTTTAAGCAGCCATTTCACATGTTTAGGGTGTGTTATAAGCAAACGTAATTTAATGAACATTCTGACAGAACCAAACATGTGTCCTCACATTAACACCCAAGTCAATAGTCATTTAGCCTCTGTGCTCCCCTTTTTACAAATCAGCTAGCTACATGTAAATCCCCTAGCCTCGCGTCCTGCCGAGATGGCGTGATGGGTGATATGGAGGGAGGCCATTGGAAACAGGGAAATGGTTTTATGGTGCATTATGATTAATTGTGGAAGTGAGGATGAAAATAGCCCTTCAGTCACTTGATTTGACACTGTAGTAAACCAGAGTTTTACTGTACTACCACCACATTTATATTATGGTAGAGCGTTGCCGTGTGTACACGTTCTTTCACTCCTCTCTAAAGTAATCAGATTGCAAAACCATTCTAACATCTCTCAGCTATCATTTTACATACATTTGCATAATGTTAATTAACCAATCATAGATTCAGGAGGAACAGAGAGAAAATCAGTCCTGTTATATGTTAATCTCCCACTATAAAATCATCTTGTCTACCAGGGAAATACACATTTGAAGCACCAAATTTCTACATCAAGTAGTTATACAGATGTACTTATTTGCATCACTCTATTGAAAGTAATGTATTCTGACATATTGGATTGTCTTTTTTAGGAATGTGGTTACGGAGCTATTTTCTTCCAGCGTCTGTCTGCCTCAACTGCATTTTGTGACCAATTTGGCTGCTGGGTTGTGAAAAATGTAATTAGTGAAGGTGTTTATTGAATCTGTTTGTCTCCACTGGGCTAAATATGGCAGGCAATGAACATGTTCTACCTCTACTCAGATGGCATTTCTGGAGACAAATGATGATGAGTTATCTCTTGCATATTGACTTGTTTTCTCTCACCTTGTCACCAGACAAATGATGGTAGTAGTTGTTTGCGTGCTCTTTTGAACATATACCGATATTATAGTGTCAAACTCCATCGAATCTATTAAATAACAGAACCTTGGTTTAAGATGTTTTAGATCTCCGCTTTGACAGGAAACCTGACTTCGCCGGCAGCTATTAAATTGAACGGTGTGTATCTCTCATTCGCAGGTCACTATCCTCATAGTCCTGGCCTTGGCCTTCCTGGCCTGCATAGTGTTCCTGGTGGTGTACAAGGCGTTTACCTACGACCACAGCTGCCCAGACGGATTCATATACAAGGTGAGTGGGCCCTGGAGGGTCTTAGTGTGTGTCACAAATGGCACCCTATTCCCTATATAGTGTATTCCTTTTGACTAGAGCCATATATGCCCTGGTCAAAAGTAGTGCACTACATAAGGAATAGGGTGCTATTTGGGACAGAGCGTTACAACTACACTGGTTAATTGTCTGTACAGAGTCACCTTTAGAGGTTTTTGCTGTGGACTACAGGCATGTTAGCTGAAGTAAATCTCATTTAGACACAGCCACTGCACTCTCCAGAGGAAAAAAACAACAACTCTTTACCAGAAAAAGCCCTTAGTGCTGTGCAACAGTGTGTAAATGAGGAGAGTATGATATTGAACCCTCCCCACTCTCTCCCCCCTGCAGCATAAGCGGTGCATCCCTGCCTCTCTGGAGGCCTACTACACTGCTCAGGATGCCAACTCCCGAGGGCGCTTCTATACGGTGATCAGCCACTACAGTATGGCCAAGCAGACCACCTCTCGCTCTGTCTCTCCCTGGCTCCCTGCTGGCGCTGCCCCGCACGATGCCAAGCCGCCCAACACAGACGGGCACTGAGTCTGCCTGCCCAACCCTCCCACCAACCCCACCTCGTCTGCCCGTCTCCATTCCAAGCTTTTAACAGGGAGTGTCTGTCTCCCCAGTGTCTTGCTTGGCTCAGAGTACTCTCACACCCGCCTTCCTGCCCGTATCCGAATCTCCCTTCTCTCCCGGCTGTCTCTGTTCTCTTTTCATGTCTCATCCCTCTATGTATTTATTATTTATCATCACAATTTTTTTTAACTTGTTATTGCTGTTTTGTATTTGATATCAAACAACTGTTTGTACAAAGGCACGAGTCAATGTTGAAATCCACTCAGAGTCAGTTTTTCTGAGCTGCTACTAACAGAGTCAAACTTAATTTTTCAGATGTGTGCGCCTGTTATCTGCTTGGCCTCCTGTAGTGTCATGACTGTGTGTAGTGGAAGGCATGTAATGATAAACACTAGGAACATGTTTCTGATTCAAGTCCAGGCTTATCTATGTCACTCTGTGCATAATCATACTGGAATACATTCTTATAAAAAAGGTTTTCCCAAGTGAGTATCGATTTGTACGTCTATGGAAGTTGAACATAAACACAGTATACAAAACAGTATACAATAGATTTCCTGAATTATCTGAGCAAAGCTAGCTAAGTATTCTCTATCATGACGGTTTGATAACTGAACACTTTTCAAGGTACTGTACTGTATGTCATAGTTCCGTCATTGAGGCAAGCTGTATAAAGCCCAATGCATTCATGCTAGTTTCTGTGTGTGCATTGTTGTAGCTAGGTTTCATGACGTTTTAAAAAATAATTCAACGGGGGGGGGGGGGGGGGGAATGGCCTTATTGCCAGTTATGTTTCGCTTTAGAAAAACAGTCCAGATACTGTACACAACATGAATATGTGGGCCTAGCTAGGGATAAATACCCAAGACGTGGAGATGATGGGGAACAGTGTGCGTATCACTGTCTTTGCTAAAACTCTTGGTTCTGCAATGTTTTAGATACATTTTTAGATAAGCTTCTCTGTGTGGTTTAGTTCCGTTACCATTTTTTTTTTATGTTGTCAAAAAACGCTTTTTGAACTATTGTGATTTTGGTAGATGATATGTAGCAAAGCCTGGAGTAGTTTCTCAGTGTGCATCCCATAGGTTTGAAATGGAAAAATAAAGCAAGCTGTGACCTGTACAGAAAGTATTTGTCCTGTTGTTTTCAAAGTTCCCGGACTTCAAATCTCTTCATTATCCTCGGCCACATCTGTACAGTAGTGGTTGGATTCAATCTGTAGCGCCGAAGATCAGCGTTGTAGCGTGATTCAATTGAAGTCAATGTTTCACTTTTTTTTTTCTCAATCTACACACAAATACCTCATAATGAAAGCAAAAACAGGTTTTTATATATTTTTGCAAATATATAAAAAAACTAAAAACTGAAATATCACATTTACAGTGAATCGGAAAGTATTCAGACCCCTTGACTTTTTCCACCTTTTGTTACGTTACAGCCGTATTCTAAAATAGATGAAATTGTTTTTCTTTCTTCAACCTACACACAATACCCCATAATGACAAAGCAAAAACAGGTTTTTAGAAATGTTTTCAACAAAAAAAACTGAAATATCACATTTAAATAAGTATTCAGACCCTTTGCTATGAGAGCTAAGGGGCATCCTGTTTCCATTGATCATCCTGGAGATGTTTCTACAACTTGATTGGAGTCCACCTGTGGTAAATTCAATTGATTGGACATGATTTGGATAAGCACATACCTGTCTATATAAGGTCCCACAGTTGACAGTGCATGTCAGAGCAAAAACCAAGCCATGAGGTCGAAGGAATAGTCCATAGAACTCAGAGACAGGATTGTGGCGAGCCATAGATCTGGGGAAGGGTACCAAAAAAGGTCCCCAAGAACACAGTGGCCTCCATCAAGTTTGGAACCACCAAGACTCTTCCAAGAACTGGCCTCCCGACCAAACTGAGAAATCGGGGGGAGAAGGGCCTTGGTCAGGGAGGTGACCAAGAACCCTATGGTCACGATGAGCTTTTTTAATCATAGCCCAAAAGTGGTTTATTAAATTCTTCCAACTTTTCATGACTTTGTCAATCAACTTGCTCTTAATAAATCAGAATAATTGTGTTTTGTTTCTGTATCGATATGGACTTCAGTTCTTTAACCCATGGTAATGTTGGAAGATTAGTGTACATATATAAGTGTACAATTATAATAGGGAGAATAGGGTGTCAATTGCCTGCACTAACCATCGAACTGTGTGATGACACAGCCCAGTATTGCACCATGTGTCGTGTTTAAACTGTTACGGCTTGGTCTGCGCTCCACTCCATAACAATTTAATTAGCCTACATGTCTTTTTTTAATATTATCAACTGTTACTAATGATCCTCGGCAACAACCACATGGCCGTGACGGTGTTTAAAGAGGAAGCAAATTAAGCTAAACAAAACAATGGAATTAAATGGAATGATCATGTAGGCTATAGCAACTGAAAGTAACTAACAGTAAATTGGCATTTGAATCTGTGCTGTTATTAGGCCTACTGACAGTCGATACTGACAGTGGTTAATATTTAACATGTTAGAAATAGGATACAGAGAAAGTTGGGTAGCCTATAATTAAGACATTAAGGGAGTGCCCATTCCAAGGCCTTTGATATGTTAATATGTTTCAGTTTGCTGCCATATGTCTGGTTTCTCATCTGTCTCCAGCGATTATAAGGTTAAATATATCTAAAACAAATGTCATTTATATTTACAATTCCCTCATCCAAACGGATTATTCATTTACGTAGCTCGTATCAATAGCTTTCATCAAGTTGTAAATTACAGTGCATGAAGAATGGTGTTATTTATATCTGAAAAAATAAAGTAGATGCTTTTTCCACTTGGAACCGATAGGTTCTCTAGACCAGGGTTTCCCAAACTCGGTCCTGGGGCCCCACTCTGGGTCCACATTTTGGTGTTTGCCCTAACACCACACAGCTGATTCAAATAACCAACACATCATCAAGCTTTGATTATTTGAATCAGCTGTGTAGTGCTAGGGCAAAAACCACAACGTGCACCCAGGAGGCACCCCAGGACCGAGTTTGGGAAACCGTGCGCTAGACCTTCTTCATAGTTTCCTCCCGCGTAAAGGCGTTGGAATTAAGTCAAGGTCAGAATACAACCTATCTGTAGACACACCTCCACCACACTTTCATTTATTTGCTTAAATTCAAGGTCAGAATAGGCATAGAGAGAAAAGTGTATAAAAAGGGAATTACGTTCCATTTATGTGCTCTTAACTCGGGACAGAATTGGGCCCTAAGTGACTTTGAGAATTTGGCCAGTAGGATCATTCTGCCATAGGTACTACCAATCCCATTGTGTCACTAGCGGCAACTGTGGGGTAATGCTGACTATGGGGTAAGTAAATAAAGAAACTAAGCCATATGTTTGGTAATTGTCTCTCAGGATCAATGGATGAAACACTTTTTGTCAATAAAATTACTTATATTTCAAATTTTGGTGTACCGCCCCTTTAGATTGCAGTCATTTTTACCACATAAATATGCCAGAATTTATATTTACCTCAAAATTCTAAAAACTAAATAACACTACAATGGAGTTATGGTAAATCCGCTTTTTAGAACTAATGTGGACTGAACAGTCATGGCCAAAAGTTTTGAGAATGAGACAAATATACATTTTCACAAAGTCTGCTGCCTCAGTTTGTATGATGGCAATTTGCATATACTCCAGAATGTTATGAAGAGTGATCAGATGAATTTCAATTAATTGCAAAGTCCCTCTTTGCCATGCAAATGAACTGAATCCCCAAAAAACATTTCCACTGCATTTCAGCCCTGCCACAAAAGGACCAGCTGACATCATGTCAGTGATTTTCTCGTTAACACAGGTGTGAGTGTTGACGAGGACAAGGCTGGAGATCACTCTGTCATGCTGATTGAGTTCAAATAACAGACTGGAAGCTTCAAAAGGAGGGTGGTGCTTGGAATCATTGTTCTTCCTCTGTCAATCATGGTTACCTGCAAGGAAACACGTGCCGTCATCATTGCTTTGCACAAAAAGGGCTTCACAAGCAAGGATATTGCTGCCAGTAAGATTGCACCTAACTCAACCGTTAATCGGATCATCAAGAACTTCAAGGAGAGCGGTTCAATTGTTGTGAAGAAGGCTTCATGGCGCCCAAGAAAGTCTAGCAAGCGCCAGGACCGTCTCCTAAAATTGATTCAGCTGCGGGATCGGGGCACCAACAGTACAGAGCTTGCTCAGGAATGGCAGCAGGCAGGTGTGAGTGCATCTGCACGCACAGTGAGGCAAAGAGGTTTGGAGGATGGCCTGGTGTCAGGAAGGGCAGCAAAGAAGCCACTTCTCTCCAGGAAAAACATCAGGGACAGACTGATATTCTGCAAAAGGTACAGGGATTGGACTGCTGAGGACTGGGGTAAAGTCATTTTCTCTGATGAATCCCCTTTCCGAATGTTTGGGGCATCCGGGAAAAAAGCTTGTCTGGAGAAGACAAGGTGAGCGCTACCATCAGTCCTGTGTCATGCCAACAGTAAAGCATCCTGAGACCATTCATGTGTGGGGTTGCTTCTCAGCCAAGGGAGTGGCTGAGAAGCAACCCCAATTTTGCCTAAGAACACATCCATGAATAAAGAATGGTACCAACACATCCTCCGAGAGCAAGTTCTCCCAACCATCCAGGAACAATTTGGTGACGAACAATGCCTTTTCCAGCATGATGGAGCACCTTGCCATAAGGCAACAGTGATAACTAAGTGGCTCGGGGAACAAAACATCGATATTTTGGGTCCATGGCCAGGAAACTCCCCAGACCTGAATCCCATTGAGAACTTGTTGTCAATCCTCAAGAGGCGGGTGGACAAACAAAAACCCACAAATTCTGACAAACTCCAAGCATTGATTATGCAAGAATAGGCTGCCATCTGTCAGGATGTGACCCAGAAGTTAATTGACAGCATGCCAGGGTGGATTGCAGAGGTCTTGAAAAAGAAGGGTCAACACTGCAAATATTGACTCTTTGCATCAACTTCATGTAATTGTCAATAAAAGCCATTGACACTTATGAAATGCTTGTAATTATAGTAACATCTGACAAAAATATTTAAAGACACTGAAGCAGCAAACTTTGTGGAAATTAATATTTGTGTCATTCTCAAAACTTTTGGCCACAACTGTACTTAGGAAAAAAAGCTGCACATTATGTAAGGGAAAAGTGTATATTTTCATTTGACAGAAAATGCAAATGAACTGTAATTGTGCTAAAATTATGTTTTGTTAAAAAAAAGATAATATTATGTACAGGTCTAATTATATTTTGATAGGAATAAAGTTGATATTTATGCAATGATTATTGCTTTTTCCAATAGTTTCTTCTTGGGTCAGTTTGTAACCCATGCACATAATGTAAAATAGGTTGGTAGTATGAGGGTTAAAGTGCATACAGAGCTGTCACGACTTCTGCCGAAGTCGGTCCCTCTCCTTGTTCGGGCGGCGTTCGGCGGTCGACGTCACCGGCCTTCTAGCTATCGCCGATCCACCTTTCATTTTCCATTTGTTTTGTCTTGTCTTCCCACACACCTGGTTTCAATTCCATCATTACAAGTTGTGTATTTAACCCTCTGTTCCCCCCATGTCCTTGTCCAGAATTGTTTATTGTAAGTGCTTGTGCACGTTATGTCTGGTGTGCGTCGGGTTTTGTACCCATTTATTGATTGTTCTGTTTTTCGGTGGTTTTTATTATTAAACTGCACCGTTGGAAACACAGTTTTTTGCTCTCCTGCGCCTGACTTTTCTGCCGCCAGTACGCACCCCTTACAGAATTCCGGACCAAACTTATGGAGTCAGCAGGAGCAGGTACCCCGGGTACAGGGGTGGAGGAGCGCGTCCGGGAGCACGCAGCAATGCTCCACCATCTTGGCACCGCCATGGACCGCGTTGTCCAGACAATGGACCGCTGGGAGAGACAGGGAGTTCTCCCAGCGCCTCCACCAGCACAACCGGGGTCTCCACTACACGCCCCACCTTCTTTTGGTCCCAGTGGGATTCATCTCTCCCTTCCCCAGGAATACGATGGGACGGCTGCGAACTGCCAGGGGTTCCTGTTGCAGCTGGACTTATACCTGGCAACCGTCCACCCGGCTCCTTCGGGCCTCGAGAGGGTGTCCGCCCTCGTCTTGTGCCTCACCGGGAAAGCCCTGGAGTGGGTCAACGCAGTGTGGAGAGAGGGAGATGCGGCGTTGGACCAGTGTGAGGAGTTCACCCGCCGCTTCCAGGCAGTCTTCGACCACCCGCCCGAGGGTAGAGCGGTGGGTGAACGCCTCTTCCATCTGAGGCAGGGGACGAGGAGCGCCCAGGCGTTCGCCCTGGAGTTTTGGACCCTGGCTGCCGGCGCGGGATGGAACGGCAGGGCCCTGATCGACCATTATCGCTGCAGTCTGCGCGAGGACGTCCGTCGGGAGTTGGCCTGCAGAGACACCACCCTCACTTTCGACCAGCTGGTGGACCTGTCCATCCGGCTGGATAACCTGCTGGCTACCCGCGGACGTTCAGATCGGGGTCTGTTGGTTCCATCCCCCCGTACCCCCTCTCCGATACCCATGGAGCTGGGAGGGGCGGTGCGCAGGGAGACCGGAGGGGGTTCCAGCTCGTGCACCATCTGTGGCTGCAGAGGTCACACTGCCGGTCGGTGTCGGGTTGGTTTCTCTGGGTATCGAGGCAGCAGGCAGGGCGCTCTGGCGTCACCCCAGGTGAGCCGGCACCATTCTCACCCAGAGCCCTCTGTTGCACATATGTTTGTGTATGTCACTTTTCCTGAATTTTCCCCTCATTCCCAGCATAAGGCACTCATCGATTCAGGCGTGGCTGGGAATTTTATAGACAGATTGTTCGCCCATAGTCTAGGGATCCCCATTGTTCCCGTGGCTGTGCTCTTCCCCGTTCACACCTTAGATAGTCGACCATTAGGATCAGGGTTGATTAGGGAGTCCACCGCTCCTCTGGGCATGGTGACGCAGGGGGGTCACAAGGAGAGAATTCGTCTCTACCTTATTGACTCTCCTGCGCTTCCCGTGGTGCTAGGCCTACCCTGGTTAGATTGTCATGACCCCACTGTTTCTTGGCCACAGAGGGCTCTCACGGCGTGGTCGCAAGAGTGCTCGGGGAGGTATTTAGGGGTTTCCGTTGGTGCTACTACGGTGGAAAGTCCAGACCAGGTCTCCACCGTGCGTATTGCGATTTGGCTATCGCCTTCTCCAAAAAGAAGGCGACTCAATTACCACCCCATCGACGGGGCGATTGTGCAATAAATCTCCTGGTAGACGCTGCACGTCCCAGGAGTCACGTGTATCCCCTCTCACAGGCAGAGATGGAGGCTATGGAAACATATGTCTCCGAATCCCTGCGTCAGGGGTACATTCGGTCCTCCACTTCACCCGGCTGGAGTTTCATTTTTGTGAAGAAGAAGGAGGGAGGTCTGCACCTGTGTATTGACTATCAGGGTCTGAACCAGATCACTGTGAGGTATAGTTACCCGCTACAGCTCATAGCCACTGTGATTGAGTCAAGGCATGGGGCATGCTTCTTCACCAAACTAGATCTCAGGAGCGCTTACAACCTGGTGCGTATCCGGGAGGGAGACGAGTGGAAGATGGCTTTCAGTACCACCTCAGGGCACTATGAGTACCTCGTCATGCCGAACGGGTTGATGAATGCGCCATCAGTCTTCCAAGCCTTTGTAGACGAGATTTTTAGGGGCCTGCACAGTCAGGGTGTAGTGTTGTATATTGATGACATTCAGATATACTCCGCTATCACGCGCCGAGCATGTGTCCCTGGTGCGTAGGGTGCTTGGTCGCCTGTTTGAGCATGACCTGTACGTCAAGGCTGAGAAATGCCTGTTCTTCCAGCAGTCCGTCTCCTTCCTAGGGTATCATATTTCCACCTCAGGGGTGGAGATGGAGAGTGACCGCATTTCAGCCGTGCGTAATTGGCCGACTCCCTCCACGGTAAAGGAGGTGCAGCGGTTCTTAGTGTTTGCCAACTACTACCGGAGGTTTATCCAGGGTTTTGGTCAGGTAGCAGCTCCCATTACCTCACTGCTGAAAGGGGGGCCGGTACGCTTGCAGTGGTCAGCTGAGGCGGACAGGGCTTTTAGTCACCTGAGGGCTCTGTTAACCTCGGCTCCCGTGCTGGCCCATCTGGATCCCTCTTTGGCGTTCATAGTGGAGGTGGACGTGTCCGAGGCTGGGATAGGAGCTGTGCTCTCTCAGCGCTCGGGTACGCCACCGAAGCTCCGCCCCTGTGCCTTCTTCTCGAAGAAGCTCAGCCTGGCGGAGCGAAACTATGGCGTGGGGGACCGGGAGCTGTTGGCTGTCATCAAGGCCTTGAAGGCGTGGAGACATTGGCTTGAGGGGGCTAGACACCTTTTTCTCATCTGGACTGACCACCGTAATCTGGAGTACATCTGGGCGGCGAGGAGACTGAACCCTCGCCAGGCAAGGTGGGCCATGTTTTTCACCCGTTTTGTGTTTACCATTTCCTACAGACCAGGCTCCCAGAACGTGAAGGCAGGCGCATTGTCCCGGCTGTATGACACAGAGGAGCGGCCCATGGATCCCACTCTCATACTCCCCGCCTCCTGCCTGGTGGTGCCGGTAGTGTGGGAGCTGGACACTGACATTGAGCAGGCGTTACATTCAGAGCCCGCTCCCATCCAGTGTCCCGCTGGGCGTCTGTACATCCCGTCTGCTGTTCGTGACCGGTTGATCTATTGGGCCAACACGTCACCCTTCTCTGGTCATCCTGGGATTGGTCGGACAGTGCGCTGTTTGAGCAGGAGGTACTGGTGGCCTACCTTGGCTAAGGACGTGAGGGTTTGTTTCCTCTTGCTCGGTGTGCGCCCAGTGTAAGGATCCTAGGCACCTGCCCAGAGGTAAGCTACACCCCTTACCCATTCCACAACTGCCTTGGTCGCACCTGTCGGTGGATTTTCTGACCGATCTTCCACTCTCACAGGGTAACACCGCGATTCTGGTCGTTGTGGATCGTTTCTCTAAGTCCTGTCGTCTCCTCCCTCTGCCTGGTCTCCCTACGGCCCTACAGACTGTGGAGGCCTTGTTTACGCACGTCTTCCGGCACTACAGGGTGCCTGAGGATATAGTGACTGATTGAGGTCCCCAGTTCACATCTAGGGTCTGGAAGGCATTCATGGAATGTCTGGGGGTCTCGATCAGCCTTACTTCAGGGTTTCACCCCGAGAGTAATGGGCAGGTGGAGAGAGTAAACCAGGATGTGGGCAGGTTTCTGTGGTCCTATTGCCAGGACCGACCGGGGGAGTGGGCGGTGTTCGTGCCCTGGGCTGAGATGGCACAGAACTCACTTTGCCTCTCCTCCACTAACCTCTCTCCCTTCCAGTGCGTACTGGGGCACCAGCTGGTTCTGGTGCATTGGCATCAGAGTCAGACCGAGGTCCCTGCGGTGGACGATTGGTTCAGGCGCGCGGAGGAGACATGGGAGGCTGTCTGTGTTCACCTTCAGCAGGCCGTGACGCACCAAAAGGAGAACGCAGATCGCCACCACAGTGAGCTCTCGACCCGAAACCTGCCCCTCCGCCTGCCCAGCCGGAAGCTGGGTCCGCGGTTTGTGGGGCCATTTAAAGTCCTGAGGAGAGTGAACGAGGTTTGCTATAGGTTACAACTTCCACCCGATTACCGTATTAACCCCTCGTTCCATGTGTCTCTCCTCAGGCCGGTGGTGGCTGGTCCGCTCCAGGAGTCTGAGGTGCGGGAGGTTCCTCTGCCCCCTCTGGACATCGGGGGGGCCCCGGCGTACTCCGTTCGCGCCATACTGGATTCGAGGCGCCGGGTGAGGGGCCTTCAGTATCTCGTGGAGTGGGAGGGGTACGGTCCGGAAGAGAGGTGCTGGGTTCCGGACGAGGACGTGTTGGACCCTTCAATGCTGCAGGAGTTCCATCGTCTTTGTCCGGATCGCCCTCGCCTCGCCCTCCGGGTCGTCCCCGAGGACGGTGTCGGCGCGCAGCTGGAGCCACGCGTCAAGGGGGGGGGGGTTCCACCACTGTATACCATGCATATCACAAGGATATACTATAGGTACAGATATACAGTACAGTAATACCTTACCTGTTCTTTGTTATTGCTGCCTCACAGGGAGGCAGTGTGTTGTGTCTCTGCAGAGAGTCAGTGACTGACAGGGTTATTATATCTACTGTTCTAATTAGCGCTTCTTCTCTGAGCTCTCTGCTCCCCATATGCTCACAACGGGAAACCTCAGACACATCTTGAATGTCAAGATTCAGATCAAAACGCAACTAGGAGCTGGGAAAACACATGCAATTAGATATTCATAGGGCAGAGACAACGTGAAACAGGAGAGATTTGTTGCATAAACATTGAACAATGTCAGTAAACAGGATGATTGAATAACTCCAGGGACAATACAAGCAAGATACAGCACATTCCTTTACATACACTGTCAGAAAGTATTCACACCCCTTGACTTTATCCACATTTTGATGTGTTACAGCCTGAATTTAAAATGGATTAAATAGAGTTCTTTTGTCACTGGCCTGCACACAATACCCCATAATGTTGAAAATGTTTACAAATTAATAAAAAATGAAAAGCTGAAATGTCTTGAGTAAATACATACTCAACCCTTTTGTTATGGCAAGCCTAAATAAGTTCAGGAGAAAACATTTGCTTAACAAGTCACTTTAAGTTGCATGGAGTCATTGTGAGCAATAATAGTGTTTAACATGATTTTTGAATGAATACTTCCTCTCTCTACCCCACAGATATAATTATATGTAAGGTCTCTCAGTCGAGCAGTGGATTTCAAACACAGATTCAACCACAAAGAAAAAGGAGGTTTTCTAATGTCTCGTAAAGAAGGGATCCTATTGGTAGATGGGTAAAAATAAAACAAGCAGACATTAAATATCCCTTTGAGCATGGTGAAGTTATGACACTTTGAATGGTAAATCAATACACCCAGTCACTATAAAGATACAGGCGTCCTTCATAACTCAGTTGACAGAGAGGAAGGAAACCGCTCAGGGATTTCACCGCCAATGGTGACTTTAAAACAGCTACAGAGTTGAATTGCTGTGATAGGAGAAAACAGGATGGATAAACAACATTGTAATTACTCCACAATACTAACCTAATTGACAGACTGACAAGAAGGAAATCTGTACAAAAGAAAAAATATTCCAAAACATGCTTCCTGTTTGCAACAAGGCACTAAAGTAATACTGCAAAAAAATTGTTATAATTGGGGCAAATCCAACACAACACATTACTGAGTACCACTCCATATTTTCAAGCATAGTGTTGGCAGCATCATGTTATAGGTATGCTTGTATTCGATAAGGATTGGGGAGTTTTTCAGGATAAAAAATACATGGAATGGAGCTAAGCACAGGCAAAATCCTAGAGTAAAACCTGGTTCAGTCTGCTTTCCACCAAACACTGGGAGACTAATTCACCTTTCAGCAGGACAATAACCGAAAACACAAGGCCAAATCTACACTGGAGTTGCTTACCAAGAAGACATGAAATGTTCCTGAGTGTCCAAGTTACAGTTTCTTGAAAATTGATGGCAAGACTTGAAAATGGTTATTTAGCAATGGTTATTTAGCAACAATTTGGCAGATCTTCAAGAATTTCGAAAGGAATAATGGCCAAATATTGTACAATCGAGGCGTGCAAAACACTTAGAGACTTACCCAGAAAGACTCACAACTGTAATCATTGCTAAAGGTGATTCTAACATGTATTGACTCAGGGGTGTGAATTCTTATGTGAATGAGATATGTTTGTATTTAATTTGTTAATAAATTATGGGGTAATGTGTGTATATGTGTCACGTTCGTCGTATGGAGTGGACCAAAACGCAGCGGGAATGTAAGTGCTCATCTTCTTCTTTATTTATAAAGAAACGTGATACAAAACACTTAAACAAAACAATGATGAAAAAACAGTCTCGTAAGGACAAAATGACAATACAGAGAAACAACTACCCACATATCCCAATGAAAACACACCCCTATTAAATAGGACCTTCAATTAGAGGCAACGAGGAACAACCCAATAAACTAGACATAGAAATAGAAAACCTAGAACGAACATAGAAATATGCTAACATAGAACATTAACCAAAAAGCCCCGAAACACCCTAAACAAACAACCCCTGCCACGCCCTGACCAAACTATAATAACAAACAACCCCTTTTACTGGTCTGGACGTGAAAATATGGTTGTAACATTAAGGCTGTAACACAACAAAATGTGTAATAAGTCAAGGGGTATGAATACTTTATGAAGGCACTGTGTAGTAGATACTACCTGACTGCAATTAGCATTGGTCTTTGATTCTCATTCATCATCTCAAAGCAAGCCTTATGTCATTAAGAGAGGGTTGATTGTTAATATTGAACCAATATTTACCACAATCAAAGGTTGATTCCTAAACGGGGATTTTCATAATTGAAAATAGCCTCAATTGTTAGGCTGTCCAGGTTTATCAAACCCAATAAACCCTGCACTAGTCAAGTCACTGTTAGAGACATACCTTTTGTCTTTGTGGACAGTCTTTACTATCTGTGAAGAGAGCAGGACAGGAGATAATAGAGGTCTATGCAGCCTTGGCACTGACTGACACCCTCGTGAATTACTGTTGACACGTGGAAATGAACAGCCATTTATTTTCTCACTGAAACAGCCATGTTTAAAACATCAATTTTAATACTGACGCTTTGATTGGTTGTTTTCAATGCTGGCCGATAGTACCCCCACCTTCCTCTCCCTCCTTCTCTCTTTTATTTGCTTTATCTTTAATTGAACAGACTTCATTTTCAAAGACACTTTCCTTGTTGCAGGATTTATTGGTGAGTTTTTAGAGAGCATAGAGCAACATTTCCAGATTTCAATATTTCAGGCTGAATATGAAAAGTGGGTGGTGTAATCACAACAAGGTGTATTGTCAGACTGCAATGTTTGACAGAGTGGCTCCAGCCTGAGATGCCAATGATTCAGGTACATTGGATGCTGCTCTTAGGCATTGCTAGAGGAGTGTTGTGTAAGACTTACCCACTGTAAGCCATCTGTGTGGTTGTCTCCCAAATTGTACCCTATTCCCTATATAGTACACTACTTTTGACCAGTGGGAGCTGGTCAAAAGTAGTGCACTACATAGGGAATAGGGTGCCATTTGAGATGCAAACTGTGTGTCTACACCTTCATCTCCTCCACCTGCTGTCGTGCTGTCAGAGAAAGGCTGCAGCTCAGCTGGACACCCAGGCAGGGGGACACATGCACCAGGGGAGACATTAAGTAAACAAGGTCAAAACAGAACACATACACATAACATGCACACACTCACACACACAGAAACACAGACATGCACACACACGCACAAACAAACAAACACACACGCACCCCCCCCCCCCCCCCCCCCACCCTCCAGACAGAGCTAATGTTTTGACACTTTTAACAGTCCTGACCTCTGTGAGGCAGTTAAAGTTGAAGCCTCATTTGTTGAGCTGACAAATGTGTGGAAAGGTCACCAGGGATCTATTCACAACCAAGGATTCTATTCTGTTCTATTTAAGGACTGATTTGGGACAAATCAATTCATTCCATCTACTGAAAAATAGAAAACAGGGAACAATTGGTCTCTGAAACAGTAAGAATTGGATTCCCATTGACTCTTGTTTAAGTCTTTTTTTAATTTATTTTTTACTATTTTCAAGTTTCGAATTTTGTCACATGCACAAGCTACAACAGGTGTAAAACAGTACAGTGAAATTCTTACCTTGAAAGCCCTTTCGAAACAATTCAGTAATAACAATAATACATGGTAGATAGTCATAGAAAATAGAATTGTAAAAAACACACAAGAAGTACGAAACAGGTTGAAGAAACAGGAGAGTGCAAGTATATACAGGTCAATGCCAGTACCTTATTCAATTTGAAAAGCTCAGCGGCGGCCGCTGATTGGCTGAATACCTGGGACGTGAGGTGGTTGGAGTGGTTGGAGTCAACAAAACATCATAACAGAAATATGATGCCAAGTTATCGAACTACCGGTAGTTTCTTTGACATGCAGCCTCCAGATGCATGGTTTCCTGCTTTATATATATATATATAAAGTTATCTGTGCATTTGAACAACAGCATAAAAACACCTATTTCAGTTTTGCATTTCAAAAACTGAATGACCACTCCTGCACATGCTGCCACTGTTTTGAACAGATAACTATTTAGAACGAGCATCCAGCTCAAGAAAGAATGAGTGCACCAGGGAGAATGCAACAAGCATGCACATGCAATAAGTGAAAACACACTATCTAACTGGGGATAGCTAGCTAACATAATGTCAGTTAACTTTCATTCTGAAATAACTTAAAATGTATGACATTAGCTTAGAAAGACTTGAAATTGGCATGGGAGCTAACTAGCTAGCAAGTTACCAGCTAGCTATAGCTAGCTGCTTATAGAGAGCTAACTGATTAATTTGACCCAAAAAAATCTACCAGAATGTCTCAATGTTTCTCAGAATTACTGTAGCTGGCAAATTCATTTGATCATGCTTTGGGGTACACTCGGTTGTATGCTGTTTTAGTCCACACAACATGTTGCCCTTTCACCTACAGTAGAACCTTATAAACAACATCGGGGGAAACAATAACATTGGCCATGCTTTTTGTCCTACCAGATCCACAATGAGAAGGTTCTAGCCAGTATATCCCTCTGTCCTTTGACTCTTGTTGAATGTAGTCATCTGGCACAGGCTCCCATGACTGTTATGATTATTTATTTACAAGTTAATTACTTTGCTTTTGGCGTTAGCTCAATTTGTACCTGATAGAGCACATATTGTCCCACGTGAGGAAGTAAGTATTTACCATATTTTATGAGCATTTAAAACAATCCATGAATTATATAATATATATATACGTAGAGAGATTTTAAATACATACAATACCAGTCAAAAGTCTGGACACACCTGCTCATTCAAGGGTTTTTCTTTATTTTTACTATTTTATACTTTGCAGAATAATAGTGAAGACATCAAAACTATGAAATAACACATATGGAATCATGTAGTAACCAAAAATGTGTTGAACAAATAAACAAATCAAAATATATTTTATTTTGGAAATTGAGATTCTTCAAAGTAGCCACCCTTTGCCTTGATGACAGCTTTGCACACTCTTGGCATTCTCTCAACCAGCTTCATGAGGTAGTCACCTGGAATGCATTTAATTTAAAAGTTAATTTGTTGAATTTCTTTCCTTCTTTACAATCAGTTGTGTTGTGACAAGGTAGTGGTGGTATACAGAAGATATCCCTTTTTGGTAAAAGACCAAGTCCATATTATGGCAAGAACAGCTCAAATAAGGAAAGATAAATGACATTCCATCATTACTTTAAGACATGGTCAGTCAATACGGAACAGTTCAAGAACTTTGAAAGTTTCTTCAAGTGCAGTTGCAAAAATCATCAAGTCCTATGATGAAACTGGCTCTCATGAGGACTGGAATGGAAGACCCAGAGTTACCTCTGCTGCAGAGGATAAGTGCACTAGAAATTGCAGCCCAAATAAATGCGCCACAGAGTTCAAGTAACAGACACGTCTCAACATCAACTGTTCAGAGGAGACTGCGTGAAATCATGCCTTCATGGTCGAATTGCTGCAAAGAAACCACTACTAAAGGACACCAATAAGAGGAAGATACTTGCTTGGGCCAAGAAACACAAGAAATGGACATTAGACTGGTGGAATCTGTCCTTTGTTATGATAAGTCCAAATGTGAGATTTTTTGTTCCAACTGCCATGTCTTTTTTAGATGCATAGTAGGTGAACGGATGATTTCTGCATGTGTGGTTCCCACCGTGAATCATGGAGGAGGAGGTGTGATGGTGTGGGGGTGCTTTGCTGGTGACAATGTCGGTGATTTAGAGTGATGGAGTGCTGCATCAGATGACCTGGCCTCAACAATCACCTGAGCTCAACCCAATTGAGATGGTTTGCGATTAGTTGGAACGCAGAGTGAAGAAAAAGCAGCCAACAAATGCTCAGCATATGTGGGAACTCCTTCAAGACTGTTGGAAAAGCATTCCAGGTGAAGCTGGTTGAGAGAATGCCAAGAGTGTGCAAAACTGTCATCAAGGCCAAGGGTGGCTACTTTGAAGAATCTAAAATCTAAAATAAATGTTTATTTGTTCAACACTTTTTTGGTTACTACATGATTCCATATGTGTTATTTCTTAGTTTTGATGTCTTCACTATTATTCTACAATGTAGAAAATAATACAAATATTGAATGAGTAGGTGTGTCCAAACTTTTGACTGGTACTGTAGGTGTTAATTCAGGGCTTTTGATTGGGGAAGCAGTGAACCTTCACTGTGGGGACAATGTCAGTGATGCATTTCCTCATTAAGTTGGTGACGTACATGGTTGCTCGTCGATGCTATTGGCAGAGTACCGGAACAAATTCCAGTCAGGGTAAACAAAACTTCCTGTTTGAGCTTCTGTTCACCCCTACTGGCGAAGGAGACGTGTTGATAGTAGTTGGGTATCACGTGCCTTAGTGATGCGGAATTAAAATCACCGGCAACAAGAAAATGTTATTTTATTTATTTAACCTTTATTTAACTAGGCAAGTCAGTTAAGAACAAATTCTCTCCTCTAGCACTGAGATGCAGTGCCTTAGAATGCTGCGCCACTTGGGAGCCCTTAAAAAGCAGCCTCCAGATGCATGGTTTCCTGCTTATTTATAGCCTCATCCAGTTCGTTAAATCCCAGCTTGTTGTTGGTGTCCTGAGGTGGAATATATACAGCAGTCTTGATAACAGATGAAAAATCTCTCGGTAGGGTAGAAGGGTCCGCATTTGACCGTCAGGTATTCCAAGATGGGTAGACAATAGGTTGAGACTTCTACTGCGCTACAGTCTGCACACCATTTGTTGTTGAAGATACATATTCCTGCCTCTCTGGATTTCCCTGAATCCAATATCCTTCGAGTTGGATAGCCATGGGGGGTATCTTTTCCAAAAGCCTGTTTCAGAAAAACAGGGAACATTGCAGTTAAGAGAGTCCCATTGATAGCAAATCCGCGATCAGAGGTCACTCATCTTATGATAAAGTGACTAACAGTTGCCCATAGAATGGAGGGAAGTGGGGCCAGTTTTCCCTTTGCCTTAGTCTCACAGCGGCCTTGCGAGTGTTGACCAGATAAAAATTGTTCCTCGTAGAATAGTGCATTAAATGCATTGAGTTCGTCTGGTAGAGAGGCATTGTTGGAGAGATCTCGGCTAGGTCTTCCCTTGTAATCTGTAATGGACTGTTGCCCCTGTTTATCTTATTCTCAAGTTACTAATAGAGTGGCCCATAGAATGGAGGGAAGTGGGGCTAGTTTTCCCTTCGCCTTAGTCTCACCAGGATGCTCGCTCTCCTGAAAATTACTGAAGATGTCTGCCTTACTCATGTCAGCCTCGAGAGCAAGATCACCCAGTTCTCTGGGGTGGCGGGGGCTCTCAGGCATGCCTCGGTGCTCCTGCCTCTTTTATACTCCTGCCTCTTTTTCGCTGGCATTTCCTCTTGGGTAGCCCAAAGATTGGGTTGGAGGTACACAAAGAGCCCAGGGCTGATGAGTAGAAGTCGAAGTTGAAGCTGGAATTGAGGTTAGTAACTGCCGAACTGAAGTTCAAAGGTTCTTGCCGATCATAAGAAATGATAGCGGATACATTCCGTGCCAATAAAGTAAAGATTAACGGCAAAAGTACAGTACACCGCCATCTTTTAGACCGTTTAATGGTGTTAGAGTAGGATATGGGACAACAGAATTATAGTCTGTTTGTCATTGTGGACACAGAGTTTTCTGACCTGTGAGTCCTCCTTCAGTCTTCTGGTCTCTCTTAATGGAGACTTGGTTGGGTCCCCTGAGGAAGCCTAAGGGTTGTATGTAATTTAGGTTTGGCCTAGTTTTCTTTTGAGACATTTAAAGCAGGCTTTGTACAGTTCTTCACTGGTGTGCTTTGGGGACCCCCCTTTAGTTTGGTACATGCAATATTCAAAGCGTGGAGAATCATTTAATTATTTAGAAAATGTGTCTGGCGAGGTCATGTAAATCCCTGTCTTGACGGCTGAAACATACTGTACCAAGCGCAGAGCCTGAGTGCAACACAAACCTGTAATGGTGATTCCATCCATTCCCTCTAGTGTCTGCCTGCCTGCCTGTCTGCTTATGTCTGCCTGCCAACACTTTTTGCTTCTGTCAGAAACTAAATCTAAATCACACACCTCGGTTCATTATATAGGACCTTTCTTGTAATGTATTGTTAATTGGAAGCGAGTTTTATGCACATTTTTGTTTTCAACAGAATTAAAAGGAGCAAATGTTTCAGTTAGCTATTTTCAGGTTGGTAACTAAGGATTATGTAATTACCAGTAATAGTCTATATTCATAGTGGTAATTCATAATTTGGTCATACTGAATTAATGGCTCATTCCCCAGCTTAATTTCCATTTAGCGTACGTGCACATTCAGTTAAAACAACTTCAATGTATCTCATTGGAAACAGACAGAGTAGACTAAGTGCTAACAGTGAAACTGGGTCATGGGATAATCCCCTGGTCATGTCAATCATATTAAATAACTCCAAGTATGCTGACACACTGACTGCAGACACAGATGACACATACTGCAAAATACACTAAGTGTTGCCTTCTGAATAATGAGTATCCAACACAGGCTAAATCATATACAATGGTATGCTAAGCCAATAAAACTTAGCAGTTGATTAAGAAACTGCATTCTGATTAATTGTATTCTTAAGACAGGACACGTCAGCCGTCACATAGCCATCGCATGTATGGGTAATTCCCATGGTAAAAGAGTGATGCTGAGACTCAGAGTTTTTACTTTAAAATGTACTGTATCTAAAACAAAGCAAAAATGATTGAAAAGTTAAACAAACTATACAACCCTATGCACAAGGACAACTTTTAACAATTTACAAAACACATTTACTTGAAGAAGAACAGTGCATATGCAAAGTTTGGTAACACAATGATGGTTTGTGCTGTTGGTGCCATAATTCTGTTACCAAACTTTGCATCTGCACTGGGCTCGTGTGGTGGAGGAGATCTTCGTAGGCTATACTCCGCCTTGTCTCAAGGTAGTAAGTTGGTGGTCTGTTGATATCCCTCTGGTGGGTTCTGTGTTTGGCATAGTGGGTGGGGTTATATCCTGCCTGATTTGCCCTGTCCGGGGGTATCGTTAGACAGGGCCACAGTGTTCCTCGACCCCCTGTGTCTCAGTCCCCAGTATCTATGCTGCAATAGTCTATGGGACAGACTGGCTAGGGCCAGTCTGTCCTATCTGGTGTAATTCTCCTGTCTTAGCTGGTGTGCTGTGTGATCTTAAGTATGCTCCCTCTAATTCTCTCTCTCTCTCTCTCTCTCTCTCTCTCTCACTCTCTCTACCCTCCCGGAGGACCTGAGCCTTTGGACCATGCCTCAGGAATACCTGTCCTGGTGACTCTTGTTTGTCCCCGTCTCCAGTCCACCTGGTCGTGCTGCTGATCCATTTTCTGTTGTTCTGCCTGCGGCTATTGAACCCTGACCTGTTCACCGGACCTGCTACCTTATCCCCGGACCTGCTGTTTCGACCCCCCTCTCTCCCTCTTTCTCTCTCTCTCTCTCTCTATCACACCTGCTGTCTTGACCTCTGAATGCTCAACTATGAAAAGCCAACTGACATTTAATCCTGAGGTGCTGACTCTCTATAACCACTGTGATTATTATTTGACCCTGTTGGTCATCTATGATTGTTTGAACAATCTAGCCTTAATGGCCATGTACTCTTATAATCTCTACCAGCACAGCCAGAAGAGGAATGGCCTCCCCTCAGAGCCTGGTTCCTCTCTAGGTTTCTTCATAGGTTCCCTGCCTTTCTAGGGAGTTTTTCCTAGCCACTGTGCTTCTACATCTGCATTGCTTGCTCTTTGGGGTTTTAGGCTGGGTTTCCTGTATAAGCACTTTGTGACAACTGCTGATGTAAAAAGGGCTTTATAAATAAACGTGATTGAAATTTGAGTGATTCTTCAAGTAAATGTGTTTTTGGCAAATTTTCTGTGGAAATTGTTAAAGGTCATCCTTTTGTCAAACATTTTAAAGTGAAACATCAGAGTCTCAGCATTACTCTGCTACCGTGGAATTGCCCTTATATCACCAAGTAACAGAGAGACTAAGCAAACAGTGAAAGTCAAGCTAGTGGTAAGATTTCTGTCCCTTACCAGGGAATCTTCTTTCCAATTCCTCACACTAATGAAGCTTTAATTGGGCCCTCATTCACTGGCCTATCAACCAGATCATGCCACTGCCTGGCTATTAAACCTCATCTGGAGAGGCAACATTAACCAGGCGAATAGCTTTGTCCTCCTGACTCTGGCTGAACCTCTTCACACTCAGACCCAGAGGCTGTTCCACTATCTTCACAGGCCTGGCCCCTCTCGGATGAACGGTAGCCATCATTTTAATTATTATTCTTTAATTTAACCTTTATTTAACTAGGCAGGTCAGTGAAGAACACATTCTTATTTACAATGACGGCCTACCCCGGCCAAACCCGGACGATGCTGGGCTGATTGCGCGCCGCCCTATCGGACTCCCAATCATGGCTGGATGTGATGCAGCCTGGATTCGAACCAGGGACTGCAGTGATGCCTCTTGCACTAAAATGCTATGCCTTAGACCGCTGCGCCACTCAGGAGTCCTTCATAGCCAATTCTCATTAACAAAACCATCTCTCACCTTGCTATGCTTTTATCACAGTGGAGAGGAGAGATCTCACCAAAGCAGAGGATATTTTACATTCTTAGTAGATGTTCTTATCCAGAGTGACTTACAGGAGCAATTAAGGTTAAGTGCCTTGCTCAAGGGCACATTAACAGATTGTTCACCTCATCAGCTCCGGAATTTGAACCAGCAACATTTCTTTTACTGGCCCAACACTCTTAGTAACTCCTAGGCTAACTGCCAGATGGCAATAATATAACTTTCTGGGAGGATTAAATGGGGAAAAAGGCTCCAGGTTTATTTGAATTGCAAGAAAACCTCTGAAAGAGAAGAAGTCCTCTGACAGCAAGTTCAACGTACTGTCTCATTTACTGACTGGTTCCTTTGAGCCTCTAGCCTAAAGGGGAGAAGAACACTACTAAAGAGTGGACGAATCTCCCAAAGGACACTGTTATATGTTCTTGAGCAAAATATCCTGCATTACTTGAGTATACATTAAATGCATGATTTTTATGCTGCATAAGGTAAAGTAATAAGCTGAACTGCATATGTAAACAGGATCTATGTTTGAGAGAGTGGTGCAATTCTACAGTAAATGCACTTTGGATTGAGATAGTCAAGGACGGGTGACTCTCTCCCTGCTCACCATCAATGGTCCATCTGTTTCCCACTGCATAACTAGACTGCTTCCTCAACCACAGGACATATACTGACAGCCACAAATATGTAGGCTAGATAGAGATAGGTAGATAGGACACAGACACACTCACATGCAGACACACACACACACACACACACACACACACACACACACACACACACACACACACACACACATACACACACACACACACACACACACAGACACACACACACACGCGCACACACACACAGGGACCACTGGGGACCGCATTGTCCGGCGCTTCATCTTGAAGCTGCCATGACTGACAGTGCGTGAGGTGGACGGGTGCATCCAAGGGGAAAGTGGTCAGCAGACAATGTCCCACACTGTTAACACAACACCAAATGCCCAGTCTCCTTCGAATGGGACCATGGGACTCACTGTAGCAGGAAGAAATCAATACCAGAAGAATTGTACTTTAAAACTCATACAACGCAGAGATGCTAGTTGTGGGTCCAAAGTAGGGTTGCAAAGCTACCGGTAATTTACCAAAGTTACCAGAATCTTCTGTAATTTTGGTAATTAACAGGTAATCTATGGCTGTATGGTATGGTAACTTTGGTAATTTATACTTGAATAAATTGCTTACTTGAATTAAATAATACAAGTATAAAGTAAGTATACATTTTTTGTATATACAGTATGTGTCCATATTGTCCATGTGTTTTAGTGGATAGGCCATATGGTTCAAGAGAAAATAGTAGAATTAATGAAAAAAAAGGATCTAATCAACAATGGCATTATTTTCAATTGACTCTGCAACTCTTCCAGCTATTGACTTCTTTCACAACTGCCACCAACAAAGACATATTGACATAGTAAAATAATGAGTGAGTGCCGGTCTCACCAGGACACCAGCCCATCTACGCCTGCAGTTTTGGTAGCCCATGAAACAAAGGAATAGGGTCCGGTGTGAACAGGGGTACAGCTGAGTCAGAGTTGGATTTGAAGTCTCTACACATATTTAGCAGATGTTATTGCGGGTGTAGCAAAATGCTTGTGTTCCTAGCTCCAACAGCACAGAAGTATCTAACAATACACACAAAACTAAAAGTAAAATAATGGAATTGAGGAATATATAAATACAGTGGCTCACGAAAGTTTTTAGCCCCCTTGGAATTTTTACAGATGCAGGTCTCTTGGGTATGTCTCTATAGGCTTGGCACATCTAGCCATTGGGATTTTTGCCCATTCTTCAAGGCAAAACTGCTCCAGCTCCTTCAAGTTGGATCGGTTCTGCTGGTGTACAGCAATATTTAAGTCATACCACAGATTCTCAATTGGATTAAGGTCTGGGCTTTGTCTAGGCCATTCCAAGACATTTAAATGTTCCCCTTAAACCACTCAAGTGTTGCTTTAGGAGTATGCTTAGGGTCATTGTCCTGCTGGAAGGTGAACCTCCATCCCAGTCTCAAATCTCTGGAAGACTGAAACAGGTTTCCCTCAAGAATTTCCCAGTATTTAGCACCATCCATCATCCCTTCAATTCTGACCAGTTTCCCAGTCCCTGCCGATGAAAAACACCCCCAAATCATGATGCTGCCACCACCATGCTTCACTGTGGGGATGGTGTTCTCGGGGTGATGAGAGGTGTTGGGTTTGCACCAGACATAGCATTTTCCTTGATGGCCAAAAACCTCAATTTTACTCTCATCTGACCATATTACCTTTCATATGTAAAAATGTGTTTGCTTGTTTTTTTTCTTTAAGCAATGAATTTCTTCTGGCCACTCTTCTGTAAAGCCCAGCTCTGTGGAGTGTACAGTTTAAAGTAGTCCTATGGACAGATATTCCAATCTCCGCTGTGGAGCTTTCCAGCTCCTTCATGATGCCATCTATTTTGTGAAGTGCACCAGTCCCTCCTGCAGCAAAGCACCCTCACAACATGGGATGGTGTTCTTCGGCTTGCAAGCCTCCCCCTTTTTCCTCCAAACATAACAATGGTCATTATGGCCAAACAGTTCTATTTTTGTTTCATCAGACCAGAGGACATTTCTCCAAAAAGTACGATCTTTGTCCCCATGTGCAGTTGCAGTGGCTTCTTCCTTGCTGAGCGCCCTTTCAGGTTATGTCAACATAGGACTCGTTTTACTGTGGATATAGATACTTTTGTACCTGTTTCCTCCAGCATCTTCAGAAGATCCTTTTTCCAAAGCCGTTTAAAGGCACAGTCAACTTAGTGTATGTAAACTTCTGACCAACTGGAATTGTGATACAGTGAATTACAAGTGAAATAATCTCTCTGTTAACAATTGTTGGAAAAATTACTTGTCATGCACAAAGTAGATGTCCTAACCGACTTGACAAAACTATAGTTTGTTAACAAGAAATTTGTGGAGTGGTTGAAAAATAAGTTTTAATGACTCCAACCTAAGTGTACGTAAACTTCCGACTTCAACTGTATATTGAGATCATGTGACACTTAGATTGCACACAGGTGGACTTTATTTAACTAATTAAATGACTTCTGAAGGTAATTGGTTGCACCAGATCTTATTTAGGGGCTTCATAGCAAAGGGGGTGAATACATATGCACGCACCACTTTTTTGATACAATTTGGACTATTTTGTGTATGTCCATTACATGAAATCCAAATAAAAGTCCATTTCAATTACAGGTTGTAATGCAACATAATAGGAAAAACTTCAAGGGGGATGAATACTTTTGCAATGCATGAGCAATGTTGCAGTGGCATTGACTAAAATACAGAAGAATACAGTATACACATATGAAATGAGTAAAACAGTATGATTTTGTGTGAGGATAATGTTCTATACACTGATCTTTACAGGAAACCTACTAATCGTAACAGTTTGTTGAGGGCTGATAGTCACCTGCTTCCCTTGAAAAACAGTTTGCCCTTCAGCCAATTTGAATCAGATTTCAACAGAAATATGGCTGAGAAGCAAAGAAAATTCAAGGAGAGGGGGTACAAAAATGGTCCGATTAATACTGCCATTGAGAAAATTCTAAACAAATTGAGACAGGATCTCAGACCTGATCTCTTTCAAGGAAAGTCTCGCAAAAAGAAGCATTCTTGCATTCTAACTACCTGCTATTCAAAGTGCTCTGAACAAATTAAGGCAATCGTTCACAAACATTGGCACGTTCTAAGATCCGATGACACTATCGGTAATGTGTTTTCCCTTGGTCGTAGAAATATCAGATATCAATTGGTAAACTCTGATTTACCTCCGCAAAATATCCCTGCACGTTTATTTGCGCCTCTACCGGATGGAAACTTCAAGTGTAATGGCTGCGCTCAATGCAATGGCATTTACAAATGTAGATCCCCCAAAACAGGGTAACAGATCCCAATCAAAGTTGTTATCATGTGCTCCACTAAGGCAGTTATTTATCTTATAACTTGCCTTGTGATAAAGATTATGTGGGTAAAACAAAGCGCAAATTAAAAGTGTGAATCTTGGAGCACCATTAGGTGTAGGAACTCGACATACCCAGTTGCGCCCAACTTTTTGGAAACGAACCACTTGACTTCGTCCCTACGTTATATCGGCATCAAATATGTCACACTCCCTCGACAATTTATTGTTAAACGAGAGGCTGCCTGGATCTTTAATTTAAAGACCCTTGCTCCCCTTGGTCTCAACGTAGACTTTGATCTGATGCCATTCTTGTGATTATTGTGATTTTGGTATTCATTGTAAATGTATGTAGGCCTATGTTGCCAAGCTGTTCTGTCGAAATGTTGGATATTAGGTTATTCAACTATTGCACCTGAGCTCCTAGAGTCTCCTATTCTTTTTTAAAGAGTATGTAAACATTATCAAAGTGACTAGTGTTCTATTATTAAAGTGACCAGTGATTCCATGTATATTTACATACGGCAGCAGCCTCTAAGGTACAGGGCTGAGTAACCGGGTGGTAGCTGGCTAGTGATGGCTAATTAACAGTCTGATGACCTTGAGATAGAAGCTGTTTTTCATTCTTTCGGTCCCAGCTTTGATGCACCTGTACTGACCTTGCCTTCTGGATGATAGTGGGGTGAACAGGATGTGGCTCGGGTGGATGATGTCCTTGATTATCTTTTTGGCCTTCCTGTGACATCAGGTGCTGTAGGTGTCCTGGAGGGCAGGCATTGTGCCCCTGTGATGCGTTGGGCAGACTGTACCACCCTCTGGAGAGCCCTGCAGTTGCAGGCGGTGCAGTTGCAGTACCAGGCGGTGATATAGCCCGACAAGATGTAAAAGGTTGTGAGTTGGAGGATTGCGTGGTCACGCTGTCATGGGTGAACAAGGAGGACAGGTAGGGGCTGAGCACCCACCCTTGTGGTGCCCCTGTGTTGAGGATCAGCGTAGTGGAGGTGTTGTTTCCTACCTTCACCACCTGCAGGCAACCCGTCAGAAAGTCCAGGACCCAGTTGCACAGAGCGGGGTTCAGACCCAGTGCCCCAAGCTTAATGAGGACCTTGGAGGGTATGTACTATGGTGTTGAAGGCTGAGCTATAGTCAATGAATAGCATTCTTACATAGGTATTCCTCTTGTCCATATGGGATAGGGCAGTGTGCAGTGCGATGGCGATTGCATCATCTGTGGATATTGGGGTGGTATGCAAATTGAGGTGGGTTTAGGGTGTCAGGTAAGGTTTCGGTGATATGATCCTTAACTAGCCCAGCTAGCACAGTGGATCAAGGCCGATTCCGACTGAGTCGGAGCACTCGGCTGAGAGTCAGACTCGGCCGACGTCATGTGGCCGCCTTAGGCAGTATTACTTACAGTGAGGGAAAAAAGTATTTGATCCCCTGCTGATTTTATACGTTTGCCCACTGACAAAGAAATGATCAGTCTATAATTTTAATGGTAGGTTTATTTGAACTGTGAGAGACAGAATAACAACAAAAACATCCAGAAAAACCCGTGTCAAAAATGTTATAAATTGATTTGCATTTTAATGAGGGAAATAAGTATTTGACCTCTCTGCAAAACATGACTTAGTACTTGGTGGCAAAACCCTTGTTGGCAATCACAGAGGTCAGACGTTTCTTGTAGTTGGCCACCAGGTTTGCACACATCTCAGGAGGGATTTTGTCCCACTCCTCTTTGCAGATCTTCTCCAAGTCATTAAGGTTTCGAGGCTGACGTTTGGCATCTCGAACATTCAGCTCCCTCCACAGATTTTCTATGGGATTAAGGTCTGGAGACTGGCTAGGCCACTCCAGGACCTTAATGTGCTTCTTCTTGAGCCATTCCTTTGTTGCCTTGGCTGTGTGTTTTGGGTCATTGTCATGCTGGAATACCCATCCACGACCCATTTTCAATGCCCTGGCTGAGGGAAGGAGGTTCTCACCCAAGATTTGACGGTACATGGCCCCGTCCATCGTCCCTTTGATGCGGTGAAGATGTCCTGTCCCCGTAGCAGAAAAACAACCCCAAAACATAATGTTTCCACCTCCATTTTTGATGGTGGGGATGGTGTTCTTGGGGTCATAGGCAGCATTCCTCCTCCTCCAAACACGGCGATTGTTTTCTTGGTGACTATGGTCCCAGCTGCCTTGAGATCCTTGACAAGATCCTCCCGTGTAGTACTGGGCTGATTCCTCACCGTTCTCATGACCTCCACGAGGTGAGATCTTGCATGGAGCCCCAGGCAGAGGGAGATTGACAGTTCTTTTGTGTTTCTTCCATTTGCGAATAATCGCACCAACTGTTGTCACCTTCTCACCAAGCTGCTTGGCGATGGTCTTGTAGCCCATTCCAGCCTTGTGTAGGTCTACAATCTTGTCCCTGACATCCTTGGACAGCTCTTTGATCTTGGCCATGGTGGAGAGTTTGGAATCAGATTGATTGCTTCTGTGGACAGGTGTCTTTTATTCAGGTAACAAACTGAGATTAGGAGCACTCCCTTTAAGAGTGTGCTCCTAATCTCAGCTCGTTACCTGTATAAAAGACACCTGGGAGCCAGAAATCTTTCTGATTGAGAGAGGGTGCAAATATGCAAATAAATTTATAACAGTTTTCACATGCGTTTTTCAGGATTATTTTTGTTGTTATTCTGTCGCTCACTGTTCAAATAAACCTACCATTAAAATTATAGACTAATCATTTCTTTGTCAGTGGGCAAACGTACAAAATCAGCAGGGGATCAAATACTTTTTTCCCTCACTGTATGGCTAGGATGCGGGGATTGAGCTCGGGCCGATTCCGGTATGAGTTATCTGGCCCAAATGTTTTACTTGGGTCTCTGGCCGATTCTGGTGTGAGTTATCTGGCCCAAACATATTACTTGGGGCTCGGGCCGATTGGGGCTACTCTCTGGCAGATGATTACACTGGCTGCTTTATATAATTACCATTTCATTATTTATTTATTTTTCCGTATTTTCTCATTGTTTCTATGATCAAAAAATACAATTAACATTTTAAATAAATTCTTTAAGAGTCCTGTTTAAGTAGTTTTTTTGTATTTTGATACCTTGTGCAAGGCAATTGATAAGCATTACGAACTTTGTGGATGGAGCCTCCCGAGTGGCTCAGCGGTCTAAGACACTACATTGCATTGCAAACTACGTTGCTACAGATGCTTGTTCGATACCTGTGCCGGCCGTGACCGGGAGACCCGTGAGGCGATGCATAATTTACCCAGCGTGGTCCGAGTTAGGGGAGGGTTTGGCCAGCTGGGATGTCCTTGTTCATCTCGCTGTAGCGACTACTGTGGCGGGCCAGGCCATGCACGGTCACTAGGTGTACGGTGTTTCCTCCGACACAATTTTTTTGGGGGTGGATGGGTATAATTTGTATGCATAAAATATCAGGCCCTTTTGGGGAGATTCTGGTAAGATGCCGGTAAGGTCGACTGAATTCCAGGTAGACGGAAACGCCCTGATGTACTTGGGCCGATTCTTGGCAGTCATTCATTTTGATTCCGGGCTGAGTCCGACACCCGATTCAATCAGTTCCAGCCCCCTGGAAGAGGACCGCTTCTGGGCCAATTCCTCATTGCTAGCTGGTTAGTGATGACAGAAGTGAGTGCTACAGGGCAATAGTAATTTAGTTCAGTTACCTTTGCTTTCGTGGGTACAGGAAAAATGGTGGACATCTTGAAGCAAGTGGGGACAGCAGACGGGATAGGGAGAGTATGTCCGTAAACACTCCAGCCAGCTGGTCTGAGCATGCTCTGTGGATGCGGCTAGGAATGCTATCTAGACTGGCAGCCCTGCGAGGGTTAACACGCTTAAATGTCTTAATCACGTCGGCAACAGAGAATGAGATCCCACAGTCCTTGGGTGCGGGCCGCGTCGGTGGCACTGTGTTATCCTCAAAGCAGGCGAAGACGGTGTTTAGCTTGTCCGGGATCAAGATGTCAGTGTCCGCGATGTAGCTGGTTTTCCCTTTGTACTGACGTTTTGCCTGTTTGATTGCCTTCCGGAGGGAATAACTACACTCTTTAAAAAAAAGGGTTATTTGGATTATTATTTATTTTTTGAGGGGTAGATCAGCTTTAACAGTGCAGATAGATTATAGATTCCATCAATGTAATTGTCTGCATCATTTCCAACCCCCCATACAGTTTGTGGTGGCTAATTTCTGCATTATCAAATGAGAGTTACAAACTTCACACACCAGTCAGAGTTATACTTAAACTACATCTTTAATAATAAGAGTTTTGCAAAAGCACTTTGACTTTCAATGATGCACTATCTCTAATGAACCATTGAAAAGTGAAAACACAAAAGTACAATGATCTTTTATAGCCAAGATACACCCCTCTCAACCTACATGACGAACCACAGATCTTAGGAACAGTTCACAAAGGGACTTTATAATTGAGAAAGGAGTATCCCTTAGCCAGATAGCATTCGCTATAAATTATCGTTCAGTTTGGTCCCTAAGACGAGGTTCTAATCTCGTTCCTGATACTTCATAGCACAAAAACACCATCTCATCCAATGGCATAAATCAATTGACAACTCTAGATACTCCCATCTCAAGTAAACCCCCTCTTGACTCCACTCCTGGACAAGCTCACTGAGGGGAGTGAGTCTCTAGGTCATACACTATCCCAAGATAAGTGCAACATCAGAGGGGACATACAATGGTTCCAGACACTGCCATACACCTTCCCCCAAAGCCAAAGTAGGGAGTGACTTGTGCACAGACATTGTGGAGACAAGTAATTGGTTCCCCATTAATCACGCCATCCCTTCACATGGTTTAGCAGATACATTCACATATGAAGACAATGTTCCATCCTGTCCTCTTCCCTTTCTGATATTCTGCATAGCACCAGGGATATGTGAAAGACAAGCCTGACCTCTCCCCTCTCTGGGACCAAAGTAACTGAGCCCCAGTTAAGGGAAAGGTGCAACTGCCAACATTCATTATCCAAAGGGATACATTCTAATGACAAGTATCTCACAAAAGCATATTATGCAAATACCCAACTAATTCTGATTCATCCGCCACAAGTTGAAGTCAGAAGTTTACATACACTTAGGTTGGAGTCATTAAAACTCGTTTTTCAACCACTCCACAAATTTCTTGTTAACAAACTATAGTTTTGGCAAGTCGGTTAGGACATCTACTTTGTGCATGACACAAGTCATTTTTCCAAAAATTGTTCACAGACAGATTATTTTACTTATAATTCACTGTATCACAATCTCAGTGGGTCAGACGTTGACATACACTAAGTTGACTGCGCCTTTAAACGACTTGGAAAATTCCAGAAAATTATGTCATGGCTTTAGAAGCTTCTGATAGGCTAATTGACATAATTTGGGTCAATTGGAGGTGTACCTGTGGATGTATTTCAAGGCCTACCTTCAAATTCAGTGCCTATTTGCTTGACATCATGAGAAAATCGAAAGAAATCAGCCAAAAATTGTAGACCTAGATAAGTCTGGTTCATCCTTGGGAGCCTATTCCAAACGCCTGAAGGTACCATGTTCATCTGTACAACAATAGTACGCAAGTATAAACACCATGGGACCATGCAGCCATCATACCGCTCAGGAAGGAGACGTGTTCTGTCTCTTAGAGATGAACGTACTTGGGTGCAAAAAGTGAAAATCAATCCCAGAACAACAGCCTTTGTGAAGATTCTGGGGGAAACAGGTACAAAAGTATCTATATCCACAGTAAAACGAGTCCTATATCCTCTGGTCTGATGAAACAAAAATATAACTGTTTGGCCATAATGCCCATCATTATGTTTGGAGGAAAATGGGGGAGGCTTGCAAGCCGAAGAATACCATCCCAACCGTGAAGCATGGGGGTGGCAGCATCATGTTGTGGGGAAGCTTTGCAGCAGGAGGGACAGGTAAACTTCACAAAAAAGATGGCATCATGAGGATAGAAAATTATGTGGATATATTGAAGCAACATCTCAAGACATCATTCAGGAAGTTAAAGCTTGGTCGCAAATGGGTCATCCAAATGGACAATGACCTCAAGCATACTTCCAAAGTTGTTGCAAAATGACTGAAGGACAACAAAGTCAAGGTATTGGAGTGGCCATCACAATGCCCTGACCTCAATCCTATAGAAAATTTGTGGGCAGAACTGAAAACGTGTGTGCGAGCAAGTAGGCCTACAAACCTGACTCAGTTACACCAGCTCTGTCAGGAAGAATGGGCCAAAATTCACCCAACTTATTGTGGGAAGCTTGTGGAAGGCTACCCGAAACGTTTGACACAAGTTCAACAATTAAAGGCAATGCTACCAAATACTAATTGAGTGTATGTACATTTCTGACCCACTGGGAATGGGATGAAAGAAATAAAAGCTGAAATAAATAATTCTCTCTACTATTATTCTGACATTTCACATTCATAAAATAAAGTGGTGATCCAAACTGACAGGGAATGTTTACTAGGATTAAATGTCAGGAATTCTGAAAAACTGAGTTTAAATGTAGTTGGCTAAGGTGTATGTAAACTTCCGACTTCAACTGAATATTTTTTGTAAATATATACAGTACCAGTCAAAATTTTGGACACACTTACTCATTCAAGGTTTTTTCTTTATTTTGACTATTTTCTACATTGTAGAATAATTGTGAAGACATCAAAACTATGAAACACACATTGAATGATGTAGTAACCAAAAAAGTGTTAAACAAATCAAAATATATTTTATATTTGAGATTCTTCAAAGTAGCCACCCTTTGCCTTGATGACAGCTTTGCACACTCTTGGCATTCTCTCAACCAGCTTCACCTGGAATGCTTTTCCAACAGTCTTGAAGGAGTTCCCACATTTTCTGAGCACTTGTTGGCTGCTTTTCCTTCACTCTGCAGTCCGACTCATTCCAAACCATCTCAGTTGGGATGAGGTCGGGTGATTGTGGAGGCCAGGTCATCTGATGCAGCACTCCATCACAACATCACTCTCCATCTTGGTCAAATTGCCATTACACAGTGTGGAGGTGGCTTGTTGAAGAACAAATGATAGTTCCACTAAGCCCAAACCAGATGGGATGAGTAGGTGTTCTGAAACTTTTGACCAGTAGTGTCACGTCCTGACCATAGTAAGATGTTATTTTCTATGGTAGAGTAGGTCAGGGCATGACAGGGGGTGTTTTGTGTTTTTCTATGTTTTCTAGTTCTATGTTCTTAGGTTCTAGTTTTTGTATTTCTATGTTGGTTTGTTTGGGATGATCTCCAATTGGAGGCAGCTGGTCCTCGTTGTCTCTAATTGGAGATCATACTTAAGTAGGGGTTTTTCTCTTTGGGTTTTGTGGGTGATTATTTTTGAGTAGTGTTTGTTTCTCCTCTGCGTCACGGTTTGTTTTGGCAATTCAGTTTATTTATGTATTGCAAAGTTTCACAGATTAAATAAAATGTGGAACTACACGCACGCTGCACTTTGGTCCTCTCCTTTCGACAGCCGTGACAGGTAGTCTATTTGCCATATATTTTTCAACTGTGCTGTGACGTTTCACAAAGGTTCTGAACATTTCTATTCTCATAGTTTATACAGTTTGTAATTTAAAGATAACATTTTTTGCCAAAAGTGTTTGCTTGTTATGTTACCATACTACAGCTACACTTATGTGACCGTTTGAGAGTCAACTACCATGACTGTCGTTTCTCTTATTAGTAATTCATTTGGAATGACTTCCTTGTCTGTGGAAGTCTTGTTATCTTGTTCATGTTTACCACATACACTACAGTAACTCCACTGCTGAGGTAAACAACACCAAAACAAACAGACTACTGTTTCACAAAACGTTGCTAAATGCACAAGCTACCTAGTAGTCATCGCAGTATAACACTGTTACAGCATACTGTACCATTAACTGACAAGGACAGCTGCTGCAGGCAGGACAAATTGCAGGGAGGCAGTGATAACAGTCTGGATACTGTGAAGGAAATAAGCTGTATACTATACAGCGAAGGCCAAGGTAGACAGAATCCCATGCACATAGAATTTCCAGAAATGACAGTAGTAAAGGTGCAGCAATAAAATGACCAAATGTGCCATTTCAGATAAACTACATTTCAGAGAAAATAAACCTAAATGATTGCATTGTACAACAATCATGGTTTTATTTCTAAGGCTGCTGGTTTAAAGACATAGCCTACTGTAGTGTTTCATGTTGATGAAAAGCTCTGCTGCAAAAGGCCATGTTCTATCCTCATTTTTGGCTTTGTACAGCAAAGCCTCTGTGGGCTCCTGTTCATTTTACTTCTCACTGCTCAGGTCAATTATGCCCAAAATGGAGCTTGTAAAAGAGCCAGCTGTCCTGCTCTTTGTCATTATAATTTTGAACCAGGGCCATGTTGAGATTTGCATGGACATTAGGTTGGGGATGAAGCACTGTGTGTTGTGCTGGTGAAGCTGTCAGTGCCAAGACATCCTGTGGCCCACTGACCAGGCTTCACCTCAGCAGCAGCAGCAGCAGGAGGAGCCATCAGTACTGACGGATGACTGGCAAGAGGGCCTCGGAGAAAAATACTGCACAGTGCTATTACCAGCCTATGTCAAGGTGTTGTATTAGGGGGCTGAGAATGGCAAGGTGATTTACAGCTCCAGAAAGGGCATCTCAGGAAAATGGCACCATTTGTCAAAACAATAACAGGACACCTACCCAGCAAATAGGTTTCTAACTGTACTTGTTTGTTTTTAGAGTGGGATGAGGGGCAAGATACTGTATGTGAAACACACTACTACTATTCTAGTGTGTTTCATATTCTAAAGGGAAGGGCTGTCGCTTTTGATCTTATAAAAGAGGACAGATTTAGCAGCATGCATCTGCTGTGGATCATTTGATGTTCCAGCTAGCGGGAGGATTGTGCTCTTGGGTCGGCTGAGAATGTTTATACATGAGAATGTTCTATAGACTGGTAACTGTGGTAGCTTACAATATAAATGATTAATGCCTCCATTTTTTTCCTATTGTATAACAACACATACAGAGAGTTGCCCATAAAAACAACAATTAAGGCATGACTTTGCCCCTAAGCTCCCTACTACACATAAACTTGTTTGTTTCCTGCATACATTTTCTTATAGCTATTCAAAAACCTCACTGCCATGTTTATCACCACTATAACTGTACAATAGTACAATAGTTCCTGGTGTAGCATTTTTATCACACAGGGCCATAGGGAAAGGCTAGCCGTCAACTGCTTAAACAACCAAGATAAAAATGAACTCTGGAGTCAGCGAGATCAGAAAGCCCAGCGTGTCGGCAATGATATCTGTAGAGATGAAGCTGCCTTCCCTGTAGCTCAGTTGGTAGAGCATGGTGTTTGCAACACCAGGGTTGTGGGTTCGATTCCCACGGGGGGCCAGCAAAAAAAATTATGAAATTGTATGAAATGTATGCATTCACTACTGTAAGTCGCTCTGGATAAGAGCGTCTGCTAAATGACTGTAAAAATGTAAAATGCTAAATGACTGTAAAAATGTAAAATGTAGATGAGATCAGGATTACCAAATCTCCTGTCTGACACTTTGTACTTCTGTCTGTTGCTGTCCTGCTGGGTCCAGTCATGAATAGAATAGGACAGGACAGACAGCCAGGCAGACAAGACAAGACAGGACAGGACAGGACAGAAGAGGACGCTTGGTAGGGCCATGTGTTCCTGTAGGGATTTGATGGCATCCACTAGGGGAGTTATTGCCTGGTGAATCCAGGCCAGAGGCCATTCGGCTCTCTGTAGCCTTCTCTCTATCCCTCTCCAGGAGCCATGACCTGCCTTTCAAGGTCAATTTCAACTGTATGCTACACAGACCCAGACTGCAACAGACAGACACACTGGGGACATATGTGCCAGACTGCATTGGAAGGTGACGACATTGCTGAAGATATATGTACTAAGAATGTGATCCCTATAACAATGTTTTTGGAATGTCTATCTGAGGAAAAACATAATTTGCGGTGAGCTTTTAAAACAGGACAATCTAGACAATCATGCGAGAGCTAAGGTATACTGTACAGTGCGTTCAGAAAGTATTCACACCTCTTGTCTTTTTACAGAAAATGTATTAAATTGAGATGTTTTGTCACTGGCCTGGAATTATGTTTTTGGAAATTCTTCCAAATTAATGAAAAATGAAACCTGAAATGTCGTGAATCAATAAGTATTCGACCCCTTTGTTATGGCAATCCTAAATTAGTTCAGGGGTAAAAATGTAACGAACAAGTCACACAATAAGTTGCATGGACTCCCTCTGTGTGTAATAATAGGGTTTAACATGATTTTTGAATGACTACCTAATCTTTGTACCCCGCATATACAATTATCTATAAGGTCCCTCAGTCGAGCAGTGCATTTCAAACACAGATTCAACCACAAAGACCAGGGAGGTTTTCCAATGCCTCGCAAAGAAGGGCACCTATTGGTAGATGGGTAAAAAAAAAAGTCAAGAAGACATTGCATATTCCTTTGAGCATGGTGAAGTTATTAATATCACTCAGTTGCCAGAGAGGAAGGAAACCGCTCAGGGATTTCACCATGAGGCTAATGGTGACTTTAAAACAGTTACAGCGTTTAATGGCTATGATAGGAGAAAAACTGATGATGTATCAACAACATTGTAGTTACTCCACGATACTAACCTAATTGACAGAATGAAATTGAAACCTGTACAGAATATTATTTTCCCCAAAACATGCATCCTGTTTGCAATAAGGCACTAATGTAAAACTGCAAAGAATGTGGTGAAGAAGTAAAAAAAAATGTTTGTCAACTAAGTAACATAATAAAAACATACAAAGCATTATGTTTGGGGCAAATCCAACACAACACATGGTGGTGGATGCATCATGTTATGTGTATAAATGTCATCGGCAAGGACTAGGGAGTTTTTTTTATGGTAAAAAGAAACGGAACAGAGCTAAGCACAGGTAAAATCCTAGAGGAGAACCTGGTTCAGTCTGCTTTCCAGCAGACACTGGTAGACAAACTGTAAACCGTTTCAAGAAGATAGGTATATGTCGCACATCACTACTTCACAGGAGAGGCATTTATGTTTATTTAAATAAATAAAAAGTGTAACCTTTACTTAATTAGGCAAATCAGTTAAGAACAAATTCTTATTTACAATGATGGCCTACATCGGTCAAACCCGGGCCGACGCTGGGCCAATTGTGCACCGCCCTATGGGACTCCCAATCATGGTCGGTTGTGAAACAGCCTGGAATCAAACCAGGGTGTCTGTAGTGACGCCTCAAGCACTGAGATGCAGTGCCTTAGACCGCTGTGCCAATCAGGAGCATTTTAACGTAAACATTTACATTTTTTTAATCAAAATTAGTTTTTGGGTAGAAATGCATACTGGAACATGTGAACTTTCATGTGCCTTAACAACACATTTGTATGCCATCTGTAAATACAAATAAAATTGTTAGTTGGTTTAGCCATGGAAAAAGTCAAGAACCTTCCCGCTAGCCATGATTGGCTGAGATAATGGATGGGCTGGACATGCTGAGAGATGAGTTCGGATTTGTCTGCAACGTAGCATGCTTCTGTCTATAATATGAGCTGCTCAGTATGTGCAGATAATCCTTGCTACCGCTAACAACAAAGATAAGTGGGAAAAAGATCTGACGGACTACATTCTGGAGGATGATCGTGCCATGCTGACTCTCTTTGACTCTGAAAATGAATCAGAATCTAAATCCCTGATTTAGGTAAAAACATTTTAATTGTACCAGAAGTTGTAGCAATCAGTGTTTTTGTCATGGACGAAGTTGACTGAGTTTTGAAATCAATGGAATGCCCAGTGGAAGCAAAGTATGATAGCTAAGGAGATGGAGAAAATTCTGCCGTTTCATTTCAAATGTGGAAGGAGCCGAAAAGGGAACACAGAAAGCTGTTGTATAAAACACCTGTCTCCGGGTTTACATCTTCAAACTAAGGGCAAGCATGGCATCTGTGATAGAGAGGGAGAAGCGTTCATCCATGTATACCGGTAAGAGTCTAGATCTCAGTTAAAGTGTACTGTTAGCTAGCTAGCTAACGCTAGCTGGCTGGCTCGCTTGCTAACATTGTGTATGATCTGTGTAGTAATATTATTCGTAGCTCAGAAAGCAATTTGCATTGCTAGTTATAGCCTAATTTTAGCTAGCTAGGTAATATTGAACCTAGTTGGTTAGCTTTAGCTGCCTGCAGATTCATACTACAGCATTTCATGCATGGTGACTAGCTATAACAATCCGTTTGTGCTGTATGGGTTGGGAATATGGTTCATTGTTTAGCTAGCTACATGTTTAAGCAAAAGACTCCACTTCGCCAGATGATTACATGAACCCATTTAGTTAGCCAGGTGTGTCTGGGGGTGATTACAGACATCTATTGTATTTCATAAACATGTGTACATGTCTAGATAATAGTGACCCATCCACTTAGCTAGATGTGTCTGGGGGGTAGTTATAGCATTTCTTTCACATGACCCATCAATTTAAACAAGTGTGCCAGGGTAACCATCATCTAATAATTCTAAAATATTTATACAATATTTTGATCTGAACACTTTCTATTTTTTTATATTTATACTATGCAAATATGCAAGTAACCATTTCACTGTAGTGTTTACACCTTCTGTATCCTGTGCATGTGAAAAATGTATGTAGATTTGATTTGACATAGTGTGTGTTTACCAGAGACTGCACCAAAGTCAGATTAGGATATAGGCCAAGGTGTAGATAAAGTATATTTTGGCCTGGAGTTTTTCCTTATTGCGGGCTACTACTTTCACCACTTTTAGTCTTGAAATCTTTGGTTGTTTACTACACTACTTTACACACTCTGTTTAGCACATGGCCTCACATGTGAATCCTTTAAGAGATGGGTGGGGCTAAGACGTAAAAGGATGTGAACAATGCTGAATGGGTGTAGACAAAGAAGAGCTCTCCCGTAGGTGTACCAAAACATT
The DNA here is from genome assembly GCF_965601325.2 of Salmo salar. Taxonomy (NCBI): domain Eukaryota; kingdom Metazoa; phylum Chordata; class Actinopteri; order Salmoniformes; family Salmonidae; genus Salmo; species Salmo salar. The sequence goes on from NC_138303.1 coordinate 58,000,774, forward strand.
CAAGGGCCATTTTCTCAAAAGTGGGGTTACAAGTTTATCAACTTACAAAGAAGAATTACTTTCCAATTGTTCCTCAACTGCAGTGTAATATAGAAACAAATGTTTAGCTCTGAGTCTCTACTTTTATCCAATGTAAAAAAAACACTTTCAAATTATGATACATAAGACCGCATGCAGGCGGTCAATCACAATTCACCTTTCAGCAGGACAATAACTTAAAAAACAAGGCCAAATATATACTGGAGTTTCTACCAAGACGACATTGAATGTTCCTGATTGGCCTAGTTACAGTTTTGACTTAAATCGGCTTGAAAATCTATGGCAAGACTTAAAAATGTATACCATATTATTACCATATTACATATTGGATCGTTAAAAGACACAATGTTTACACTACCTTGTAGTTTACCAATACAATGCGTGGATGATGAAGTAGACATCTTTGCTAATCATATATCAAAAAATATAAATGAACTTACCACAACCAATTTCAATAGAAAGTTTGCAAAAAAAGATAAGATTCTGCAACTAAGGACAGATAAGCACTTGTCTATTTATCGAAAAATAATCCTTTCTTACAGTGCATTCAGAAAATATTCAGACCAGTTCCCTTTGTCCAAATTCTGTTACATTACAGCGTTATTCTAAAATTATTAAATTAAAAGTGTTCCTCATTTATCTACACACAATACTCCATAATGAAAAAGTGAAAACAGGTTTTTAGAAATGTTTGCAAATGTTTTAAAAATAAAAAACAGAAATACCTTATTTACATAACTATTCAGACCCTTTGCTATGAGACTCGAAATTGAGCTCAGGTGCATCCTGTTTCCATTGATCATCCTTGATATGTTTCCGCAACTTGATTGGAGTCCACCTGTGGTAAATTCAATTGATTGGACATGATTTGGAAAGGCACATACCTGTCTATATAATGTCCCACGGTTGACAGTGCATGTCAGAGCAAAAACCAAGCCATGAGGTCGAAGGCATTGTCCGTAGAGCTCCGAGACATGATTGTGTCGAGGCACAGATCTGGGGAAGGGGAAAACAAAAATTTTGCAGCATTGAAGGTCCCCAAGAACACAACGGCCATCATTCTTAAATGGAATAAGTTTGGAACCACCAAGACTCTGCCTAGAGCTGGCCGCCTGGCCAAACTGAGCAATCGGGGGAGAATGACCTTGGTCAGGGAGGTGACAAAGAACCTGATGGTCACTCTGACAGAGCTCCAGAGTTCCTCTGTGGAGATGGGAGAACCTTTCAGAAGGACAACCATCTCTCCAGAACTCCACCAATCAAGCCTTTATGGTAGAGTGGCCAGACGGAAGCCACTCTTCAATAAAAGGCACATGACAGCCCGCTTGTATTTTGCCAAAATGCACCCAAAGGACTCTCAGACCATGAGAAACAATATTCTCTGGTCTGATGAAACCAAGATTGAACTCTTTGGCTTGAATGCCAAGCGTCACATCTGGAGGAAACCAGGCACCGCTCATAACCTGGCCAATACCATCCCTACGGTGAAGGATGGTGGTGGCAGCATCATGCTGTGGTGATGTTTTTCTGCGAGAGGGACTGGGAGACTAGTCAGGATCGAGGGAATGATGAACAGAGCAAAGTACAAAGAGATCCTTGATGAAAACCTGTTCCAGAGCGCTTCAACAAAGTACAGAGGAAAGGGTCTGAATACTTACACTACTGTTCAGAAGTTTGCGGTCACACATTTTTCGTCCATTAATATAACATCAGAAATACAGTATAGACACTGTTAATGTTGTAAATTACTATTGTAGCTGGAAACGGCTGATTTTTTATGGACTATCTACATAGCCGTACAGAGGCCCATTATCAGCAACCATTACTCCTGTGTTCCAATGGCATGTTGTGTTAGCTAATCCAAGTTTATCGTTAAAAAAAGGCTAATTGATCATTAGAAAACCCTTTTTCAGTTATGTTAGCACATCTGAAAACGGTTGTCCTGATTAAAGAAGCAATAAAACTGGCCTTCTTTAGACTAGCTGAGTATCAAATCAAATCAAATTGATTTATATAGCCCTTCGTACATCAGCTGATATCTCAAAGTGCTGTACAGAAACCCAGCCTAAAACCCCAAACAGCAAGCAATGCATGTGAAAGAAGCACGGTGGCTAGGAAAAACTCCCTAGGAAAAACTCCCTAGAAAGGCCAAAACCTAGGAAGAAACCTAGAGAGGAACCAGGCTATGAGGGGTGGCCAGTCCTCTTCTGGCTGTGCCGGGTGGATATTATAACAGAACATGGTCAAGATGTTAAAATGTTCATAAATGACCAGCATGGTCAAATAATAATAATCATAGTAGTTGTCGAGGGTGCAACAAGTCAGCAACTCAAGAGTAAGTGTCAGTTGGCTTTTTCATAGTCGATCTTTGAGAGTATCTCTACCGCTCCTGCTGTCTCTAGAGAGTTGAGAACAGCAGGTCGGGGACAGGTAGCACGTCCGGTGAACAGGTCAGGGTTCCATAGCCGCAGGCAGAACAGTTGAAACTGGAGCAGCAGCACGGCCAGGTGGACTGGGGACAGCAAGGAGTCATCATGCCAGGTAGTCCTGAGGCATGGTTCTAGGGCTCAGGTCCTCCGAGAGAAAGACAGAAAGAGAGAAAGAGAGAATTAGAGAGAGCATATTTAAATTCACACAGGACACCGGATAAGACAAGAGAAATACTCCAGATGTAACAGACTGACCCTAGCCCCCCGACACATAAACTACTGCAACATAAATACTGGAGGCTGAGACAGGAGGGATCAGAAGACACCGTGGCCCCATCCGATGATACCCCCGGACAGGGCCAAACAGGCAGGATATAACCCCACCCACTTTGCCAGTATCTGGAGCATCAGCATTTGTGGGTTCGATTACAGGCTCAAAACGGCCAGAAACAAAGACCTTTCTTCTGAAACTCGCCAGTCTATTCTTGTTCTGAGAAATGAAGGCTATTCCATGCGAGAAATTGCCAAGAAACTGAATATCTCGTACAACGCTTGTGTCCTACTCCCTTCACAGAACAGCGCAAACAGGCTCTAACCAGAATAGAAAGAGGAGTGGGAGGCCCATCAGCACAACTGAGCAAGAGGACAAGTACATTAGAGTGTCTAGTTTGAGAAACAGATGACTCACAAGTCCTCAACTGGCAGATTCATTAAATAGTACCTGCAAAACACCAGTCTCAACGTCAACAGTGAAGAGGAAAGTCTGGGATGCTGGCCTTCTAGGCAGAGTTGCAAAGAAAAAGCCATCTCAGACTGGCCAATAAAAAGAAAAGATTAAGATGGTCAAAAGAACACAGACACTGGAAAGAGGAACTCTGCCCAGAAGGCCGGAATTTTCACTGTTGACGTTGTGACTGGGGGTTTGCGGGTACTATTTAATGAAGCTGCCAAGGTCAGTCCAGATTGACCAACCTTCATGTCTTAATGTAATGATGGACTGTCATTTCTCTTTGCTTATTTGAGCTGTTCTTGCCATAATATGGACTTGTTCTTTTACCAAGTAGGGCAATCTTCTGTAAACCACCACTACCTTCTCGCAACACAAATTATTGGCTCAAACGCATTAAGAAGGAAAGAAATCCCACAAATTAACTTTTCACAAGGCACACCTGTTATTTGGCATGCATTCCAGGTGATTACCTCATAACGCTGGTTGAGAGAATGCCAAGAGTGTGCAAAGCTGTCATCAAGGCAAAGGGTGGCTACTTTGAAGAATCTCAAAATTAAAATATATTTTGATTATATGTGTAATTTCATAGTTTTGATGTCTTCACTGTTATTCTACAATGTCGAAAATTGTACAAATAAAGAAAAACCCCGGAATGAGTAGGTGTGTCCAAACTTTTGACTGGTACCATATGTAAATGAGATATTTCTGTATTTCATTTTTAATAAATGTGCAAACATTTCTAAAGACATGTTTTCACTTGGGGTATTGCATGTAGATGTGTGAGAAAAAAATCAATGTCATCCATTTTGAATTCAGGCTGTAACCCAATAAAGTCAAGGGGTATGAATACTTTCTGAAGGCATTGTATATACTGGTATAAAATATTAAAGCACCAAATTTCCTTGATGTCACTAACACCGCCTATAAGCCCTGCAGTTTCACTACCGACTCATCAGTCCCAATACCCCACAATTTGGTCCATCGGATACCCATAAAAGCAACCTTGGTAATATGCTTATTATTTTGTTCACCCTGTAATGTCCATCTTTAAACCAACAAACTTCTGTGACTTAAAAGAAATGCACAGTGGCATGCCATTAACCTAAAGACTAGCGGCAAAACACTAGAAATGCCAAGAATGATTGAAATATTCCAGGGGAGAAAAGTATTTCTCTATTGAATGCAGCCTCTGTATGCTCTGATTGTGAGGGCTTTTGGAGAACTGAATGGAGAACTGAATGGATAACTGAATGCGCTTTAAATCCTTTAATTTGGTTGTTTACTCGCTGACTGAAATTAATTCAGGTTAAGCTTTTGCATTTGAAGATTTCATATGTTTCATTGTCCTTTAAAGATAAATATGGCTGTTGCTAGACAACAGTGTTCTGTAGCTAGGTCCTGAAAATTCAAATTCTGCTTTCCATTCTGCAAATTCTCACTATAAATGTTTTCTGGTGCACAGCTTCCAGCTAACATTTTAATTTGAAAAATAATATCTAAGCATGGATGTGATGTAAAAGGTGTTTTTATATCAATATTTTTTTACACGTTACATCAAAAGACATTCATCTCTATCACCGCCTCTGCAGGAAAATGACTATTGAGCTAGTTTGCAGCTTGAGGTACGTCAATATTAAAATGATTGGATCTTTTTCAATGTGGGAACCTTTCCACTTCCATTCTCATCATACTGTATTGACTGACTAAGTGCTGAAATCACTGCATTCACTGTACAGTATTCCCTTTCCTAGTTATTATAGTTTTGTGTTTTTAGATTCGTTTATATTTCTATTATTTATATTTGAAATTCAATTTAGATTAATTTAGCTTTCAGATCTGATTAACAATTTCTTATTTAGTTTAAGTTTATTATATATATATATATATATATATATATATATATATATATATATAAATAAACTATATATATATATTTTTTTTTTAAACATTTCTGTTTCATTTATATATTATTTAGTTTCAGTTTTAGTTTTGGTGTTAGGGACAGCAAGTAACATATGCGTGGGAGGCTCGGAGCTATTTATGTGTGTTATAGTTTTTGTGTTTTTTGGGAGGTCACTTCATACCACTAGCAGTAATGCATAAGGTGATGGGTCATAGGTTAGGTTTAAAGGTATACTCAGCAAGATGAGGTAGATGCACGAAGTTAACAGTAGTAGTGGGTCAATTTCCACAACAACCAGGAGCGTTGAAGCACTAGGCTAATCTTCTCCGCTGTTTTGGTCCCATAGCTACAACATTGTAGCAGCGTGGAGCACACCCGTGCACATGCGCAAATTCTCTGTGTAATCGTGTGAGAGCAAAGTCTTGCATTGGGCTCATCTCAATGGGTGCGTTCCTCTGCTCAGACATTGCTACCGCTGAAAAACATCCTCACAGCATGATGCTGCCACCACCATGTTTCACCATAGGGATGGTGCCAGGTTCCAGACGTGACACTTGGCATTCAGGCCAAAGAGTTCAATCTTGGTTTCATCAGACCAGAGAAATCTTGTTACTCATGGTCTGAGAGTCCTTTAGATTCCTTTTGGAAAACTCAAAGCGGGTTGTCATGTGCCTTTTACTGAGGAGTGGCTTCCGTCTGGCCACTCTACCATAAAGTCCTGATTGGTGGAGTGCTGCAGAGATGGTTGTCCTTCTGAAAGGTTCTCCCATCTCCACAGAGGAACTCTGGAGCTCTGTCAGAGTGACCATCAGGTTTTTTGTCACCTCCCTGACCAAGGTCATTCTCACCCGATTGCTCAGTTTGGCCAGGCGGCCAGCTCTAGGCAGAGTCTTGGTGGTTCCAAACTTCTTCCATTTAAGAATGTTGGCCACTGTGTTCTTGGGGACCTTCAATGCTGCAGAATTTTTGTTTTCCCCTTCCCCAGATCTGTGCCTCGACACAATCATGTCTCGGAGCTCTACGGACAATTCCTTCGACCTCATGGCTTGGGTTTTGCACTGACATGCACTGTCAACTGTGGGACATTATATAGACAGGTGTGTGCCTTCCAAATCATGACCAATCAATTGAATTTACCACAGGTGGACTCCAATCAAGTTGCGGAAACATCTCAAGGATGATCAATGTAAACAGGATGCACCTGAGCTCAATTTCGAGTCTCATAGCAAAGGGTCTGAATAGTTACGTAAATAAGGTATTTCTGTTTTTTATTTTGAATACATTTGCAAAAATTTCTAAAACCCTTTTCACTTCATCATTATGGGGTATTTTGTGTAGACTGATGAGGAACACTTTTCATTTAATAATTTTAGAATAACGCTGTAACGTAACAAAATGTGGACAAAGGGAACTGGTCTGAATACTTTCCAAATGCACTGTGTACTTGATGGATAGGTGAATTCCTTTGCAATGGTTTGGAACCTGTCTGGTTTGGTTTTAAATGTTGCTGCAACTTATAGCTAAGACTCCCTGTGGAATATGTTGGAGATTGAAGATGCCTGAGGTTGGCCTTGCCATTTCTAACATCTGTTGTCACACTCTAGTTGCGTCTCAAATGGTACCCAAATTCTTTATATAGCGTAGCCCTGGTAAAAAGTAACGCACTATATAGGTGCCATTTGGGATGCACACTCTAACTCTCGCTGTAGTGCCAGCTTCTATTTCACCACAGTCCAGTCGATAGCTGTTAAACATAACCTCAGTGTAATGCAGAGCCAATCCCTGTTTATTCAGCTCAATGCAATCACATCATACATTCATGGACAGAGATATAGACTGACTAACAGTAAGGCGTTAGAATTACTGCCAGAGCCGTGGAAAGACTGGAATTGACTGTAACTGTTAGTGTATCTATCTGTGGCCATCATGCATTTTTTACTTGGCCGCAGGGCCGTTCAAGGAGACTTTGAATTATTCAAGTGGCAGTTTACTTTTCCCTCTCAGATCGCCTCGACTACCCCTGCTGCTATGGGTGTAGTTGGAGCTGTGAACAAATTAATAGGCAGCAACAGCAACATAATAACTAACAGGAACTTGTACAGCTCAGCATGTTCCTAAATATTTATGACTGTTGTTTTATCACCAGAATCGTCTCAGAACAAGCAGGTTCTGGCATTCGATTCAACTCCCCAATCTGGTGTGAATGTTTGAAGAGCAGCACAGTGTCACGTCCTGACCAGTAAAGGGGTTATTTGTTATTGTAGTTTGGTCAGGGCGTGGCAGGGGTGTGTTTGTTTAGAGTGTTTCGGGGTTTGTTGGGCTATGTTCTGTTTTAAGAGGGGTGTTTGTTTAGAGTGTTTCGAGGTTTGTTGGGCTATGATCTGTTTTGAGAGGGTTGTTTGTTTAGAGTGTTTCGGGGTTTGTTGGGTTATGTTCTAGTATGTCTATTTCTATGTGGTGTTTGTTGGTTTGACCTTCAATTGGAAGCAGCTGCTCCTAGTTGCTTCTAATTGAAGGTCCTATTTAAGAGGGGTGTTTTCTATGGGATTTTGTGGGTAGTTGTTTCTTGTTTAGCTGCGTTGTTTTTGTATACGTGTGTTTTGTTTCGGTTTTTCGTTCTTTCTGCCTATTAAAAAAAGAAGATGAGTATACACATTCCCGCTGCGTTTTGGTCTAATCCTTACGACACACAGGGAGTGTCGGTTGATTGAAAAGCCAGTTAACCAAACTCTGGCCAGCTGTGCTTAAGTCAACTGTCCTGCTGTCCCAAGCCAAAGAAACGGAGAGGTACAGTCTATAATCAGTGCAGAGTGAAACATCTCTATTAATTCAGTGTGGACTTTGTGTTAAGTGTTCAGAGGCTGCTTATGTCTCATGAAAATGTTGTGTAGAGTTTATGTTGCAGATCATTATTATCTGATAGCATTTTACCAGCGTGGAAATGACCACAGATTTTTTTTTTTAAAGCCTGCCAGAAACAGAATCGATGTTGCTACGCTAACATCTGACTCGAGACAAACTAACACTTGAAATGTGTCCAATTATGAACTGAAGTACATTGTGGGGAGACAAGCTTTTATAAGGATCCAGCACAGACACTGTCATTTAGCTACTGTTCTTTACAGAAGCTAGCAGTGCGCATGCCCTGCCCTCCTAAGGATCTGTCTTTTCAGCCGTCTAGACTGTGTTTGAGGGGTGCAAAATCCACTTTTCACTTAAATCTCGCTGGATTGATTGCTTTTATTTTACTCCTGCGACTATTTCATACTCTTGCTTGTGCTTGTCGTCGTTTACCGTTAACGTTACGACAGCGGAAACTTTGTAACGACCTGTCAAACACACTCCGGTAATGGCTTAAATGGGCTCAACGGAATACATTGTGTTTCCGTTGAATCTATAAGTACGCTAAAGCTTCATTGGGGATTTAACGCACCGTCAACACTTACATCAGAAGAAAGAGAACTGTTCATCTTTTGAAAAAAGTAATAATTTAATACAGTTGAAATGTTTACAAATTAGATGCGCTGAAATGAAAGAAACTTCCAAAAAGGACTGAGTTTGGTAAGCCATGCGGTAGACAGAGCAAGAGTTTGGTGTTGCAGCCGTTCCACCCCGTTATGTTAATTTATTCATATATACAAATACACCTGGCAAATTTATGCAAATGTGCATGTATCATTTTCTTTATTTTAACACAAACATATAAAACAATATGAGATACAATAAGAAAATATATATATATGAAAGCATTCTAAGAAAAAATTAAGTTACATTTTACAATAAATGTAATACTTGAATTCCCACCCTGAACTCCATTCATTATTTGTCTGTGCAAGTAAAATGTTTTATTATACCATTTCTAAAGGTTTGGAGTATCTTTATCCATTGTCCAACTGTTGCATTTATAATTGTTTTTAAAACCTTTTAACAATTTTGATGACCGTTGCTACAGAAGCACATCCCTGCCAAGGGGAAACAATCAAGGAAACAATCAAGAGACAAAGGGGCCAAGCATGACCAATTATCACTCATCAGAATGATGATTCATGATGTGTGTGTGATTCATAGTAAATCAAAGATGACTGTGTTAGAGAAACATCATACTGGAACATCACTGGATCCTGAGTTATTTTTTTCCCCAAAAAGTTTTTTATCGTCAAGCACGGGTAAAGGGGATGATTGTTAATCGACACAAAGCTACAAGTGGAATGTAAGCATAGTGTATGGATTCTCTAAGGGAGGGACATTATCACACCCAGTGGAGATTTTTGCATGTAAATCTTGGTGGGGCAAAAATCTTTATTTCTTGGGGGATGTATGCCAGCAAAGCCACAACACAACACTACACTAAATAGTACATTAATTGCACTATAACGGTGACAAACGGTACCCACAAACTGTTAGGGCCTACATAAAGCTGTCCCAACAGAGTCCCAACAGCAGTCCACTGCTATACCTGGATATCAGCAGAGCCTTGTCTAGCAGCAAAACTGTTCGTTCAGCTTCATTTGCTGCCTTTAAAACAAACATAGCTGATATGGATGACTTGCTTAAACAAATGTGGTTTCTACTGACAATTGAGATGTACAAATTATGGCATAAGGGGTCGACAAGCTGATAAGAGGCAATCCGTATTTTCGATTAAGGAATTCATGAGTGAGCTAGGACGGATGCAGTCAATATAACTATTTGTTATGTACAGCGACAGAATTCAGAACATGAGCCGTTCTTTCAGTGTTCTCGCTGAATACACCAAGTCAGAACCGTAGGATAAATAAAGTGGGCATATAAGCAGACAATGAAAGCTCATACAATATTCAATGATTACATTTCTCTAAAACAGGTTATAGGCTACATGTGCAACACCAAGTCAGAACCGTAGGCGAAATTAAGAGGGGAAAATAGACCAAATTATTAGGTTGAGGCACGTGTGCTACTAACAGCTTACTACACAACATACACTTAGTATTACTTTCTTAACTACAGTATACATATCTCCCTGGCATATTATATTATTTATACAGCAGAATACAATACATTCTTGGACTCACCTTGTTGTGCTGTGCTCACTTGAACAGGAAGGTGGCGCGGCAGTCCATCGTGGGCAAATTTTGTCATCAAACTTTGTCATCAAAGCCTGGCATTCTCTGGATTTATGGAGCTTTCAAGACAACTGGGAACTCTGGGAAAAAAAACAAGGTTGAATCATGATGACGTCAGGGATCTTCAGGTCGTAGCTCTAGAAAGACGCCTGAGTTTCCAACTTACAATTCCGAGATGGATGACCGTTCAACGCGTATTTTGCCGGTTGACGCTTGTTTTTTCCCCGAGTTCATAGTTGTCTTGAACTCACTGAAGTCAGATTTCCCAGTTCCGAGTTAACATCTTGACCATGTTCTGTTATAATATCCACCCTGCACAGCCAGAAGAGGACTGGCCACCCCTCATAGCCTGGTTCCTCTCTAGGTTTCTTCCTAGGTTTTTGGCCTTTCTAGGGAGTTTTTCCTAGGGAGTTTTTCCTAGCCACCGTGCTTCTTTCACATGCATTGCTTGCTGTTTGGGGTTTTAGGCTGGGTTTCTGTACAGCACTTTGAGATATCAGCTGATGTACGAAGGGCTATATAAATACATTTGATTTGATTTGATTGGTCACATACACATGGTTAGCAGATGCTGCGAGTGTAGCAAAGTGCGTGTGCTTCTAGTTCCGACAGTGCATCAATATCTAACAAGTAATCGAACAATTCCATAACAACTACCTAATACACACAAATCTAAGTAAAGGAATGAAATAAGAATATATACGTACATATAAATATATGGATGATCAATGACAGAGCGGCATAGTCAAGATGCAATTGATGGCATAAAATACAGTATATACATATGAGATGAGTAATGCAAGATATGTAAACATTATTAAAGTGGCATTATTAAGGTGACTAGTGATCCGTTTATTAAAGTGGTCAATGATTTCAAGTCTGTATGTAGGCAGCAGCCTCTCTGTGTTAGTGATGGCTGTTTAACAGTCTGATGGCCTTGAGATAGAAGCTGTTTTTCAGTCTCTCGGCCCCAGCTTTGATGCACCTGTACTGACCTCGCCTTCTGGATGTTAGCGGGGTGAACAGGCAGTGGCTCGGGTGGTTGTTGTCCTTGATGATATTTTTGGCCTTCCTGTGATATTGGGTGCTGTAGGTGTCCTGGAGGGCAGGTAGTTTGCCCCCAGTGATGTGTTGTGCAGACCCCACCACCCTCTGCTCTCAATTGTACATCTGTAAAAGTTTGTGAGGGTTTTAGGTGACAAGCCACATTTCTTCAGCCTCCTGAGGTTGAAGAGGCGCTGTTATGCCTTGTTCACCACACTCTCTGTGTAGGTGGGCCATTTCAGTTTGTCTGTGACGTATATGCCGAGGAACTTAAAACTTTCCAACTTCTCCACTGCTGTCCCTTCGATGTGGATGGGGGGGTGCTCCCTCTGCTCTTTCCTGAAGTCCACGATCATCTCCTTTGTTTTGTTGACGTTGAGTGAGAGGTTGTTTTCCTGACACCACACTCCGTTTGCCCTCACCTCCTCCCTGTAGCCTGTCTCGTCATTGTTGGTAATCAAGCCTACTACTGTTGTGTCGTCTGCAAACCTGATGATTGAGTTGGTGGCGTGCATGGCCACGCATTCAAGGATGAACAGGGAGTACAGGAGGGGGCTGAGCACGCACCCTTGTGGAGCCCCAGTGTTGAGGATCAGCGAAGTGGAGATATTTCTTCCAACCTTCACCACCTGGGGGCGGCCCGTCAGGAAGTCCAGGTCCCAATTGCACAGGGAGGGGTTGAGACCCAGGGCCTCAAGCTTAATGATGAGCTTGGAGGGTATTCCTCTTGTCCAGATGGGATAGGGCGGTGTGCAGTGTGATGGCGATTGCATTGGCTGTGGACCTATTGGGGCAGTAAGCAGAGGGTAGTGCGAACGACCCAGTACATCATTGGGGCCAAGCTTCCTGCCATCCAGGACCTATATAATAGGCGGTGTCAGAGGAAAGCCCAGAAAATTGTCAGAGACTCCAGATACCGAAGTTATAGACTGTTTTCTCTGCTACCACACGACAAGCGGTACCTGAGCACCAAGTCTTGGACCAAAAGGCTCCTCAACAGCTTCCACCCCCAAGCCATTAGACTGCTGAACAATTCATAAAAATTGCCACCGGACAATTTACATTGACCCCCCCCCCCCTCTTATTGTGTTACTTGTTATTATTACTTTTTATTTTAGCCTACTTGGTAGATATCGTTTTCTTCTTGAACTGCACTGTTGGTTAAGGGCTTGTAAGTAAGCATTTCACGGTAAAGTCTACACTTCTTGTATTCGACGCATGTGGCAAATAAAGTTCGATTTGATTTAATGATGACAGAAGTGAGTGCTATGGGGCGATAGTCATTTAGTTCAGTTACCTTTGCATTCTTGGGCACAGGAACAATGGTGGCCATCTTGAAGCATGTGGGGACAGCAAGACTGGGATAGGGTGAGATTGATATTGTCCGTAAACACACCAGCCAGCTGGTCTGCGCATGCTCTAGGGATGCCGTCTGGGCCGGCAGCCTTGCGAGTGTTAACCAGTACAGGTGCATCAAAGTACAGGTGCACCAACTAGAATGAAAATACGTCAGTATCTTGTCTATGAAATAGGTAAATGGATCACTCTGTATACACAGCAATGATTTTCTTTAGGTAACTGGGTTCACCACTGGCTCTAGCGGTGTACAGATGTAGGATCTTAATTTGATGACCCTGCTGCAGGAGAACTTTCCTGCACATGACATGTAAAACCTGTAGTGTATTTGAAGTTTAAAAAGGCTTCTGAAGTTTGTAATTTCCACTTTGAAATTTCAGACTTGATTTTCCCTAAGTAAAAATGTATGAACCCCTAAAAAGTGTTCCTGCTGTAGCAAAATGGCTCAAATTAAGATTCTACTTTTTTTTTTTTTTTTTTTGTATGCATGCCCAAAGCAGTGACATTGAATATTGGATGTAATTGATCATATCTAAGAGAACATGCTGCTTTGGAGGAGAGATGGTACTATAAAGTAAAAAGTAAGATATTTGCTCAGAATCCCTTAGCTGAAGGTTGGATTTAGGTTCCACTTGCCTTCATGGCCCGAACAAACAAAATAAATGCCATTGATTCACTATAAGTAAGGGTGACTAGTTCCTGTCATGTTTGGAGAAAGGCTTTTAAGAACTCTTTGTTCAAAGTAATTTCAGTGCTTTAACTCTTTGTCATGACTCATTTGTATCAAACAGTGCTAGTAATGTGTCACTGCACAAGTACAAATTCAGGTCTCATACTGAAGGCATACGTCAGCATATTGAATTCTATTGAAAAAAGGTGCCATTTAGAACCTAAAAGGGTTCTTCGGCTGTCCCCATAGGAGAACCCTTTGAAGAACCATTTTTGGTTCCAGGTAGAACCCTGTTGGGTTCCATGTAGAATCCTTTGAGGGTTCTCCATGGAACCCAAAAAGGTTCTACCTGGAAACAAAAAGGGTTCCCCTATGGGGAAATCTGTGAAGAACCCTTTTGGAGCCCTTTTTTCTAAGAGTGTATATTTGTTCAGCTGTAGCAGCACATCAAAGATTCATGGCTGGGAACAAGCCTAGCAGTTCCTGAAAAAAAAGCATGGGTTACTCCAGGGAGTGCACAGCTTGTCTTTTTTAAAATGTTTTATTTTCAAATAAATTGTCCCAAACAATTATATCACACCAAATACAAACATACTCATACATACAACAACTTACAGAAGCTCACTAACAAGGAGTACATCTCCTCTTCCCAGACTCGCATCCCTAGTGCCTGCACTTTTGTTTGCCACATGGCCTGAAACTGCACCATTTTGTTTCTCTCTCTCGCCCACACACTTTCAATATTTAAATTGAAAGTATTTAAATTTTTCCATTGTGATGGCGGATTGATTTCATTTTTTTTTGTATATGTTTTTTCAAGATGAGTGATGAGAAGAGAATCGTCCAACCCATCGGGTATCTCACAACACCCCCATATGCCATGTCTTTAAATATGCAGACAGACTGATTAAAAAATACTTTTACATTGTAATACTTCTGACAGGCAACTTTTTAGCTCAAGCCCACAACTTCAGGACTTCATACCATTCCCAAAAAGCATGGATTATTGAATAATTATTAGTTTCAGACTTAAGACATGACTCTGCCGCTGTACTATAGAATTTGTTAATTTTGTCTTTTGTATAATACATTCTATACATTAGTTTATACTGGATTAAGCATACATTTTTGTTAAATGTCATTTTGTTAGTTATGCTCCAACTTTGCCTCCATTTTGTGCCAACATCAGTTCTTTTTAAGTCTTGGTTCTAAGTCTTTCTGACAATCCATTACCACGGCCTCCTGTTACCATGGCCCTTAGTCCTCCGACGGAAAAGGAAGTGTCAACAGCCATTGTGGAGATAAAGGGAACCGCTCCTCACTGATACTCCCCCATCCAGAGGCTTATATTGCAGCAGCCAGCCAGCCCAGCCAACCAGCCAGCCAGTCTCACAGCCTCCACATTAATAGATTATCTGTCTCATTCCTCTTTGATGTTTTATATGTTATTTAGCTCTCCGGGGAGCCTTGGAGCTTCTCCTGCTTCACAACCAAGATGGAGGAGTGACAGCTCAACTGAGATTTACCTAGCGAGAAGCAGAGATAGTATAGGATTATAACTGGGCTGATTTTGAACGCTCTGCACTATATTACAGTTTTATATGTGTATTGATTTTACACCCAGTGTTTTTTGTTCTTTGACAGGTGGGTTACCAGAGGGAGTGAGAATCTTAGTTTTTTTAAATGGGAGGAGTAAAGAGTTTGTTTTTGCAGAGGCTTTCTAACCGACTCCCCCTGTGGTGGGGGAGTAGGTTAGATGCAACAGAGGCTATAAACTAAAGCCCAGAGTTCTCTCTGGTCAGGTGACATGATCAGGATAAAGATGCCCTAGTTATGATGAGAACAGAAAGCAAAGAATTACAGCCAAAGGCCTCCATGTGGCACCCTACTGACATTACAGTTCATTAGCTGGCACTGATCTGTTGGATTATCCTGTCTCCCCTGCCTCCATGCCCATCTCTCTCGCAGCAAAACAAAGTTTAAGACTCATTTGCTGGTCAATTATGACTCATTCTCCATTCTGCCAAGTGTATGTTTAAGCTCTCAGCACATCAGAGTCCCATACCATTTGATCTATTTTCCAATTAAGAGGAAGCTGAAGGCTTCTGCACACTGCATTGTGAATCATTAAATAAATGTCATTGGCGGCTATCATCTCCTGGAGTGGAGTTAATGAAACAGTCTAGTGCAGAGGTGTTGCTACACTAAGAGGATCAGCGATGGTAAAGCCTTTAAATGAGCCCTGCTGGAACAAACATGAGTGACAAAAAGTCCCAAATATTAAACACATTTATTAAATACTGGAGTTGATTCTTGCCTGTTTAGGCAATACAGCTACATAGCCGTTTTTAAATATGCTTACAGCACATACGTATGTCTTGAAATGTAAGTTGAGTTGAAATGTAGGCTGAGTTGATGAACCACGTTAATGACAATACAAACAGTCTTCAGCTTCTCTCCTCGAAGGAAAATTAATAAATTACATTAAATTCGGACTGCTTTTGAACATGTGTGTGATAGGTAATAAATAACAAGCCACTGAAGTAAACCCAAAAGGGTTGCTCTACTGCTTGAACAGGGGGTACTAATGAGTCCCTTTCAAATGCCCTCTCCTCTCTCTCCCTGAGGTTTATTATGCATCACAGAGGCCAATGATCACAACTCTATTGGACCCACAATTCATCTGTGATGGGATATGGCTTATCTTCATTTCCATGCAGCCATAACAGTCAGCCAAGGCCCAGTTAAACCAGTCCTCATCGCTTTGTTCTCCCTCCAATACAAGCACTGGGATAGGGGTTTATTCAGACTAAGCCTGTATACAAGCTGTTTGTTCCAATCATTGTCTCAGTGACTGTTATGCTATATTTCCCATTCTGTGGGAGAAACCCTGATGCGTTGTGCTTGGTTTATAATACTGCTGGTAGTAAGAGAAACGGCACCCTCCTCCACAAACGGTATATTATTTATGCCTCATTAAACACAATGATTTTCATCACAATTACCTTGAATTATGTGTATTTAAACTTTTTCCATGCAGAGTCATTGTCTGAGCAATGGTTATTTTACTAATCTTTTTATTTTCATTTCGTCTGATTGAATCATAATAAAAAACAAATTCGTTTGACATCTAGGTTATACATTTCCTATGAAAAAGAAATAAAACAAACAGACAAAAACAATGAAAACAAGGTTGCTATGGAGACCTTCCTCAAAGCATTTAGCCTTTTCCAACATGTTCTAGCAGGCGCAGCCAGTCAATGACTCTGTATAGTTGTCTAATATTTGTGGGGCATATTATTCTGTTGTTACTCTTGAATGATATAGTTTTTTTCTAGTGTATTTTTAACAAATCTAAGATTGACTTTGAAGTCCGAAGTGTAGGAATACAGCTGAAATCCATCATTGACACAGACATGGTGGCGTAGCAGGAAGATCAGAATGCTGTGAACCAAGAGATTGTGATTTCAAATCCCAGGTGAGGACATGTTGAATAATAATTACTGTATAAATAAACGTACACAATGTAATCATGTGTGTTGAATATGATAGTTGAAACACTAACTATTTTGAGACATTGTTTACAGGGCATCTCATGGGAAAATGTAAATCCACATGTGAAAGGTTATGTGAATGTCACCCCCTGGCCATAGAGAGGGTTTTATTCTCTATTTTGGTTAGGCCAGGGTGTGACTAGGGTGGGCATTCTATGTTCCTTTTTCTAGGTTCTTTATTTTCTATGTATGGTTCTCAATTAGGGACAGCTGTCTATCGTTGTCTCTGATTGGGAACCATACTTAGGTAGCCCTTATTCCCTCCTTGTGTTGTGGGAGGTTGACTTTGTTTAGGGCACATAGCCTTTAGCTTCACGGTTTGTTTGGTAGAGTTTATTGTTTTGTTCGGCGTCTTTCTAAATAAAAGAATATGTACGCTCACCACGCTGCACCTTGGTCCTCTCCTTGCAACAGCCGTCACAGTGAAAAAATATCATCCCATGTGAAGTGTTCCAAAACCACATGATTTTACATGGCAAAAGTTATGTGATCCCATGTGAAATATCATCGCATATGAAGTGTTTCAAAACCACATGGTTTCACATGTGAAATACAATTTTACATGTGCAAAACATGTTGAAATTTCACAGACGAAGTCATGATTTTCCACATGTGAAATCATGTGGTTTTTCCTTAAGGGCTACCTAGTGAGGCTGTCGCTAATGGTTTGGTGTGAATAATATGGTGTCTATCATGACTGTGAAAATGTGGGCCCATGATAGCCCAGTGCGGTTGAGCTTTGTGTAATGTAAACCATTTGAGGTGGGAAGCACCTTCTTCAGTTGAACTCTTTTATCAAAATTCAATTAGGTTTGTGTAAACAATGGGAAGCGGAGCATGGTAGCAAAACAAACCCAGCTAGACGTGACGTCAAAGTCACTTGCGGTCTCTCTTTTGTTCTCGGTGGCAAAAATGTCAAGTGTTCTCACTCTGCTCAACTTATTTTGGGTCACATATTTCCTTATTCATTCAAGTTAAACTATGTTTACGTTATGGTTAGAATTATGTTTTAATATATGATGCTATAAACTATGCTTACGACAGCTTCCTCTATATCCCATTTTCAAAAGAAATAAAATGTAAGCATGTCGATCACAATGCTGAAATTCAGTGGATCGAGGTGCAAGTACTACCTGTTTCTCATCCGGCCAGCCAATACGTCTCCTATTGAATGTAATGCATTTCGAAAGGATGACACCCATATGACGATTTACAACAAGCATCATCACATCACACACGACTCGAGAGAGACAGAGAGTGATAGGTAGATTTCGAACAATTTAAGTGTGTGCCACTGAAGGAGCGATGGTGTCTGGGCTGCTGCTCCCATCAGATGGACCAATGACCCCCATTTCCCAGGTGTCATCCACTATGTCACTTTAATTTTCCCACCTGGCCCTCCCGCCTGCCTGTCATACCTAGATCCGGATGAATTTCCATCTCTCCAAAGACATACAGAGCCCAGTCACTCATTGTGTCGCAGTTATTCAATGAATAGACATTGACGAGTTTCTACACCCTGACTAGAGCCATGGTCGAAGCCCACTTTAGTTAGACATAATACAGATTACTATTAATGTTTAATATGCTCATTTGGTATTCATTGGTTAAGATAAGTCAAGATTAGGGTTATGGTAAAGGTAGGGATTAAGGTTAGGGTTAGGGTTTAGGGTAGGGACGTCCCAAGGAATTCCAGATAGCATTAAACATGCTTGAATCTGTTTAGATTTTTTTTTTTAAATATGCATTGACTTTCTCTTAGGCTATGATAAAATTAGCAGTGCACACCTTCATGCTAACAATGTTTAACATTCCACAGATGAAGGATAGATCTACCTTGATAATTTCCAATTATAATTCACTTGAAAGAATTTGGCCTGTGAGACAAATGGGAGCATATTAAGTACCTTGGTAATGTGTATATATATATCCATTCTGAAAACTGTTCTGATTTTGATTAGATCATACACGGGTGTAGTCCTGCCGTACTGCTGGAGAGCAGAGCTCTCTCACTCATTTCAATTAGAGAATACACAGAGCTGGTAAAAATATTTCTGTCAAATGTAGTCTGATAGATTCTCAGTAAATTATGTTTAATTGCCACAAAAATGTAATGAAGACGCTAGAATGACAAACTAAATAATTATGTAGGATATAGCAGCCTATATAGATGTTGGATCTTAATTATTCTTCCACTGCAAATTTACCAAATCTACCATTCCAGTGTTTTACTTGCTATATTGTATTTACTTCGCCACCACGGCCTTTTTTTTGCCTTTACCTCCCTTACCTCACCTCATTTGCCCACATTGTATATCGACTTATTTTTCTACTGTATTATTGACTGTATGTTTGTTTTACTCCATGTGTAACTCTGTGTTGTTGTATGTGTCGAACTGCTTTGCTTTATCTTGGCCAGGTCGCAGTTGTAAATGAGAACTTGTTCTCAACTTGCCTACCTGGTTAAATAAAGGTGAAAAACATTTGACCCATTTCAGCTCAGAATGACACTATTCCTGTATTATGAGGATTTGAATAGCTGAATAAATATTTCGAATCGCCGCAAAGGGGCAGCTACAGCACGTCTGGTGTGAATTCTTGTGTGGATTATAATAAATTGACATATTTGTAATGGGCATTTCTATTTTTTGTGAAGTCTTTTTTTTAACAATTGTTTTATTATGTGTTTAAGGCAACAATAAGCAGAATCAATTATTGTGAAATATTAAAGCCACACAATACAGGCTTTCAAACCCCAACAAG
Organism: Salmo salar; assembly: GCF_965601325.2. Taxonomy (NCBI): domain Eukaryota; kingdom Metazoa; phylum Chordata; class Actinopteri; order Salmoniformes; family Salmonidae; genus Salmo; species Salmo salar. The sequence continues at coordinate 58,020,364 of NC_138303.1, forward strand.
GATGAATTCAAATGCTGGCATCAAACTGAAAATATAGCCCACGCATAACAATTTAGCAATGGAATTGGAAATCTCACCTACAGTATGTAAGGACAATCCACACCAAAGACCAAACCATAACTATATATTTACAAATTATACATAGCCTAACTATAAAATGTGGGTGAGCATTCACACCGGAGGAACGTTTATTGTTCTACAGCTAGATCTGTCAATCAACTGATGGCTCAAATCATCTCATTAACTCAGCCAGGGAAACACAGTAGCCTGTTACGTGTTTTTCACACCTTTCATTATGTGACAATGGATTGGCTAAAGGGTAGCCTACAGAATGTAGTGGAATATAATCAAATAACAAGGGGCCTATTGCTACAATCGATGGCACTAGATTATCACCAGCTGATGTCTCAATAAACCATTAATACCTGATGAATTTACCCGCACAGCTGATCTTAATTGCAACCCTAAAAGATGATGTCGGTGATCGGTTTGCAACCAGTTTTGCAAGCAGTGGCGGTCGGTGCCGTTTAAGATGAGGGAGGTCAATATTTTTTTTATATGCATGGCCTTATTTCTATTACAGCGTATTGGTTGACTGTCATTCAAATTCCATTCACCCAGCTCAATGTAACATCGACAGGTTTAGGCTACTACATGATACTCAATTGTCCCTATACCCATCATGAGGTTGCTACAACCTAGCCCATGAATGAAACTTTACAATGTAGCACAGGTTGAGCTAATATTTAGTAATCAAGGTGACAGACAGTGATGCATTCAATACCGCCGTGCACACTCTAGCTGATCTAGGGTGTAATCATTAGTCCAAAAGTTGTAAACAAGACTATCTATTGGACAAATTCAGGTATGTTTATCCCCGTTTCGTTCTGTTTGCTTCCATTTAAGAAAAGTTTTTCAACAGAATCGGCAGAATAAATACATCCCTAATCACACGCAAACACAACTCACTTTTATAGCAACCACATACAAACAGCATGATCACTTTTTTTCATTGTAATTCCTTCTCGCATCTACGCGCTCTCCTCCTCTCTCACCTTTTCCCTTCGCTTGTGGACTTCAGTGAACAACACATCAGCGGTCTGTGACCAGGTCAAACCTTCATATCATAACTGCTAACCGCTGCACACTGCCTACATTGCTGTCACCATATTCTCTAATTTCATAGTCAACATAGATAATATAACTAATGCATTAGTAAACCCGATACAATCATGCCATACAGTGTACAGTCAGCAAGCAGTTTAGCAGTTACACCGGCGGGCCCCAGTGGCAATAAATTCATTAAACCAAAAGCTTACCTTGACTTGGAAGAATTTCAGTGTTAGATCACCATAGCCAGCTAACTAACAAAGCATCCCTCTCTGTTTGAGCTGGATGTTTGAGTAGGCTAAACTAGCTAGATCGCTAAGCTAGCTAAGTAAGTGAATTAAAAAATACTATGACATATAGCTAGCACTCTCTCTCTCTCTCCCTCTCTCTTGCTTCTCCTTCAACTATTGTCATTCTCTTCGAGTCAGCTACTCACATTTTATTCAGTGCAGTGCTAGCTAGCTGTAGCTTATGCTTTCAGTACTAGATTAATTCTCTGATCCTCTGATTGAGTGGACAAAATGTTAGTTCATGCTGCAAGAGCTCTGATAACTTCCGGAGGACATCCTCCAACCTATCATAATTACTGTGTATGAAGTATATGGAAAGGAAGTATATGGAAGTATATGGAAAGTGTATGAAGTATATGGAAAGTATATGGAAAGGGGTGAGAACCATGGTTTCAGAACTAAGGTTTGTATTGAAGTCAATGTACCCAGAGGAGGCCAGAAACTAGCTGTCTTCCGGCTACACCATGGTGCTACTCTACAGAGTGCTGTTGAAGCTACTCTATTTTTATTTTTATGAAATTCACTGAGGAGGATGGTCCACCCCTTACTCCTCTGAGGAGCCTCCACTGCTTTCAAGATATGTTCGCCCTCTGGTTGTTATTATCATCGGAAATAACTTAGTCCTTTTTGTTAATTTGACAAGCATTCCGTGCAATAGAAATAAAGTATTTCCTTGTTTACCAAGGCCAATCTACTGTTGCAATTTACCTGACGCTTTGTATGAATGGAAGCTGTTGGTGGTCATTTCCTATTTATGTTATCCATTAAGTACAACTGTTTTTAAAATGAAAGTCTCTTATCAAGATCAAGTGTAAAACATCCCTGGACTATCCATATTTGAAATGTGTAATTAAATCAAGTCAATCGGGGGAATTTAGTTATTTGTGCCAGAAGGGCGTGGGCCAGAATGGAACCCGACCTGACACAATAGGACTATATGTGTGCGCTGAAGGTGCTGAGGTTATGTCTGGACCCCTGCAAAGTCGGAATTTTGCTCACAAAGTATAGACTACCAATCGCTGTCCATGGTTCTGAAATGACGTCTACGCTGCTGCCTATCAATACTCCACGCGCTCCCTTGAAAGTTTGTGCTGTGTAAAACCAGTCTATTAATTCCAAATAATCAGTCCACCGTCAAAACAATAGATTTTAGGTATCATGTTTCAGGAGAAGACCCAGTGCAGACACCTGGAGGGGGGTGGAGACAAGCACAAAGACAAGTGAAACAGCTCAGGGTGCGACAGTACCCCCCCTCTAGGGGCACCACCTGGCGTCCTACATGGGTGCATACCTGGTTGACCGGGGTGCCGGCATTGGAAATCAGCAATGACGGCTGGGTCCAGGATGTCCCTAGCGGGGACCCAGCACCTCTTCTCCGGGCCATAACCCTCCCAGTCAACCAGGTACTGGAATCCCCTGCCCCATGGTCGAACCTTCAGGAGACGCCTCACCGTGTACGCCGGTTGGCCGTCAATGAGACGGGGGAGAGGGGTGGGCCCGGAAACAGGAGACAAAGGGCTGTGAGACATGGGTTTGATCCTAGACACATAAAAAGTGGGATGTACACGGAGGGTACGGGGCAACAGAAGACGAACAGCAGAGGGGCTAATGATCTTGCAGACAGCCATACCCTCTGCCCGAGACGATACCGGGGAACCGGGGAACCGGGATCCGGCGGCGGTCCGCTTATCGTCGATACCTGGAGGTGGTTTTGAGAAGAGCCGACCGGCTCTCTTCCAGGTACGACAACAGTGGCGGACAAACATCTGGGTCGAGGGTATGTCGACCTTTTCCTCTATCAGCAGGGGCTGATAACCCAGGCAACACTCAAAGGGCAAGAGACCCGGGGCAGAGTAAGGAAGGGTGTTGCGGGCATATTCGACCCACACTAGTTGCTGGCTCCAGGTGATGGGGTTGGCGGAGACCAGGCAGTGAAGAGTCATCTCCAGGTCTTGGTTGGTTCACTCTGACTGGCTGTTGAACTGGGCGTGGAACCCGGAGGACAGGCTGGCCGACGACCCAATGAGTGTGCAGAACGCCTTCCAGATCCAGGACGAGAACTGAGGACCCCGGTCGGAGACCATGTCTACTGGGAATCCATGGATCTGGAAGACGTGCTGCACCATGCTGCACCATGAGCTGGGCCGTCTTTTTGGCAGAGGGTAGCTTGGGGAGAGAAATGATGTGGGCAGCTTTAGAAAACCGGTCCACTAATGTCAGGATGGCGGTGTTGCCATCAGATAGGGGAGACCGCGACAAAGTCCAGAGATAGGCAGAGGTTGAAGGAGACCAGCCGGTGCTTGCCGGGGAGTCTGGTTCTGTGCACAGATTGTGCATGTGGCGTCGAACGCGGAGACATCAGGAACCATGGTAGGCCACCAAAAGCGTTGTCGCACAAAGGCCAGGGTCTGACAGGAGGCCGTGTGGCAGCCAAGCTTGGAGTGGGCCCACTCTAGAACTGAGGAGCGGACAGCGTCAGGAACAAACATCCGGTTATTTGGGCCCCCCCCGGGGTTCGACTGGGAATGCTGCGCCTCATGAACGTGCTTCCCTATTCCCCAGCTGAGTGTCGTCACCAGGCACGAGGTGGCAAGAATGGTCTCGGGTTCCAGGGCTGTAGCAGCGGGGCTATAGCGGCGTGACAGCACATCCGGCTTTACATTCTTGGATCCTGGTCGGTATGAAAAGCAGGGTCCACCTAGCTTGCCTGGAATTGAGACGCTTGGAGGTGTGGAGATATTCCAGGTTCTTGTGGTCTGTCCACACATTGAATAGATGTTCTGCCCCCTCCAGCCAAGGCCTCCAACACCATCTTCACCACGAGAAGTTCACAATTCCCCACATCGTAGTTCCTCTCCGTGTTGTTGAGGTGATGGGAGAAGAAGTCACAGGGATGTAACTTGAGGTACAGGGCAGAACGCTGGGACAGGACATCCGAAGCATCGGCCTCCACCACGAACTGTCGGGACGGGTCAGGATGAACCAAAATGGGAGCTGTGGTGAAACGGTGTTGGTAGAGATGGTAGAGAGATGGAATTCGCACTTCTCTTCCTTCACAAAAAGCTGGTTCTCCAGGAGGCGTTAGAGAACCTGTTGGACGTGGAGCACATATTCTTGGGCGGAGTGGGAGAAAACAAGAATGTCGTTGAGGTAGACGAAGACGAACCGGTTCAACATACCACGGAGGACATCATTCACCAGAGCCTGGAACACAGCAGGGGCTTTGGTAAGGCCAAATGCCATGACCAGATACTCGTAGTGACCTCTGGCCGTGTTGGAGGCAGTCTTCCACTCGTCCCCTTCCCGTATCCGCACCAGGTGGTAGGCATTCCGTAGGTCCAGCTTGGAGAACACGGTGGCCCCCTGGAGCGGCTCGAAGGCTGAGGAGATGAATGGTAGCAGGTAGCGGTTCTTCACCGTGATGTCGTTGAGGCCCCGGTAGTCAATGCACGGGCGCAGGGTTTTGTCCTTCTTCGGTACAAAGAAGAACCCTGCGCCGGCGGGGTACGCAGAAGGACGGATGAACCCTGCAACTAGGGAGTCCTCAATTTAGGTCTCCATAGCCTTGGTCTCCGGACTCGACAGAGAGTACAGTTATCCCCTGGCGGAGTGGTGCCTGGGAGAAGGTTAATCCCACAGTCATAGGGTCGGTGCAGTGGAAGCGAAGTGGCCCGGGCCTTGCTGAACACCTCCTGGAGGTCCTGGTACTCCGTGGGAATGGCGGGGAGGTCCGGAGCAACTTCTGAGCCCTCAGGAAGACGTCCCGGGGCAGGCTGCGCTGACTTCAGGCAATGAGCGTGGAAGAACGAGCTCCAGCTCCTAATGGCACCAGTAGACCAGTCAATAAGGGGATTGTGTCGCTAGAGCCAAGATAATCCCAATACCACGGGATTCTGAGAAGACTTAACCTCTCTAGGGTCGGCGGGACGAAATCGTCCCACCTACGTAACAGCCAGTGGAATCCTGTGGCGCGTTATTCAAATACCTTAGAAATGCTATTACTTCAATTTTTCAAACATATGACTATTTTACACCATTTTAAAGACAAGACTCTCGTTAATCTAACCACACTGTCCGATTTCAAAAAGGCTTTACAGCGAAAGCAAAACATTAGATTATGTCAGCAGAGTACCCAGACAGAAATAATCAGACACCCATTTGTCAAGCTAGCATATAATGTCACATAAACCCAAACCACAGCTAAATCCAGCACTAACCTTTGATGATCTTCATCAGATGACACACCTAGGACATTATGTTATACAATACATGCATGTTTTGTTCAATCAAGTTCATATTTATATCAAAAACCAGCTTTTTACATTAGCATGTGACGTTCAGAACTAGCATACCCCCCGCAAACTTCCGGTGAATTTACTAAACATTTACTAAATTACTCACGATAAACGTTCACAAAAAGCATAACAATTATTTTAAGAATTATAGATACAGAACTCCTCTATGCACTCGATATGTCCGATTTTAAAATAGCTAAATAAGGGTTACGCGCACGACGCATTTCGTGACCAAAAAATTCTAAATATTCCATTCCCGTACTTCAAAGCATGTCAACCGCTGTTTAAAAGCAATTTTTATGCAATTTTTCTCGTAAAAAAGCGATAATATTCCGACGAAAATAAAAACATGGAGTCGACTCGTGCATGCGCCTAAGCCCATTGTCCTCTGATAGAGCACTTGCCAAAAGCGCTAATGTGTTTCAGCCTGGGGCTGGAATTACATCATTCAGCTTTTTCCCGCCTTCTGAGAGCCTATGGGAGCCGTAGGAAGTGTCACGTTACAGCAAAGATCCTCAGTCTTCAATAAACAGAGTCAAGAAGCTCAAGGAATGGTCAGACAGGCCACTTCCTGTAAGGAATCTTCTCAGGTTTTTGCCTGCCATATGAGTTCTGTTATACTCACAGACACCATTCAAACAGTTTTAGAAACTTTAGGGTGTTTTCTATCCAAAGCCAATAATTATATGCATATTCTAGTTACTGGGCAGAAGTAGTAACCAGATTAAATCGGGTACGTTTTTTATCCGGCCGTGCAAATACTGCCCCCTATCCCAAACAGGTTAATAAGCAGGAATTGGATCATCTCGCTGTGGTTCCCTGACACACTTAGGTTGATGGGGGTGGTATTGTGGGTGACCCGGCCTATAGAGCGCCCATCCAGCGCTCTAACATCCATGGGAATGGAGAGGGGCCGAGTGGGATGCCCAGCTCGAACGCCAGGGTAGCGTCCATAAAGCTCTCATTGGCCCCAGAGTCGATGAGTACCCGGAGAGATTTCGACTGGTTCCCCTACAGCAAGATGGCATGAAAAGGGATGTGAGTAAGGGGAGAGGAAAAGTTATTCGTATAGCCTACCAGAGTACTCGCTCCTACCGGTGAGCCTGGTCTTAGTGGCCACAAAATGACCAGTAGTCCCGCAATACAGGCAACTCTTCATGTGAAGCCTGTATAGCCATTTGGCTGGGGACAGCCTAGATCTGCCTAGCTGCATCGGCTCGGGAAGATGTGAATTGGCAGACTTCGGAGACTATCTGGGGGAACTCGGGTAGCCTTGGGTTCTCTTGGCAACGGAGCCGTTGGGGACTTCCGTGATGTCTCGGAGGCGAGGTGGAAGCCTTTTGGGCGGACGAGTGAAATTGACCCTCCTCTCCTTCGCTCCCATAGCCCATCGATCCGAATGGTCAAAGTGATGACTGAGTCGAGATCCGTCGGTAGTTCTCTGGCTGCAAGCTCATCCTTTACTTCTTCCAATACTCCGTGCAGGAACATGTCGAACAGCGCTTCCAGGTTCCAGGCACTCTTAGCTGCCAATGTGCAGAAATCCACTGCATAGTCTGCCACACTGCGGGAGTCTTGCCCGAAGCTGGAGTAACTTCCGGGCAGCCTCTTTCCCGGACAATGGAGCATCGAAAACTTTCTTCACCTCCACCACGAACTCCTCCAGACTGAAGCATACGGACTGTTGTTCCTATTCTGCCGTAGCCCAGGCGAGAGCCCTCCTGGACATCAGTGTGATGAGGTACACTATCTCAGAGCGGTCCGAGGGGAAGGAGGAGGGCTGCAGCTCGATGATGAGGGAACACTGAGCGAGAAACGCCCGATATCTGCCCGAATCTCCATCGAAGCATTCTGGGGGAGGTAAGCCGGGTTCCCGGGAAATCGGGGTGGCCAGGGAGACTGCGCTGCTAACAGCTGAGTTACTGAAGGGCTGGAAAGTTACCGTCGTGGTAGGCTGCCTAACAGACAACCCGCAGAATTGCTTCAGCAATGTGTTCAATGCTCGGTCATGGCGTTCGGCCAAGGTCTGGAACCCTTCCATAAGACCACAAAGCAACTCATCGGGCCTTCCAATGGTGGCTCCTTGGGAGGAGATGACATTGCAGAGTTTGCTGGGTTTGCTGGTCCGAGTTTGCTGGGTCAGTCATGGCCGGTTTGTACTATCACGTTTCAGGAGAAGACCCAGATGTAGACAGTGTCGAAGTAACAAAAGTTTATTACTAGAACAGGGGGCAAAACGACAGGTCAAGGGTAGGCAGAGGTCTGCAATCCAGATCAGACCATAAGGCACATAACGGCAGGCAGTCCCGGAGGTCAATAATCCAGGGTGGGGTGACAAGGTACAGAACGGCAGGCAGGCTCAGCGTCAGGGCAGGCAGAATAGTCAAACTAGAAAACAGGAACTAGAAAAGGCTTGACGAACAAAACGAATTGGCAACAGACAAACAGAGAACACAGGTATAAATACACTGGGGATAATGGGGAAGATGGGCGACACCTGGAGGAGGTTGGAGACAAGAACAAAGACAAGTAAAACAGATCAGGGAGTGACACGGGTTTGTTTTATTAGACAGATGCAGACACAATGCAGTCTAGCCTACTAGCCTATCTACAGCTGTAGTATTTAGCTGGTAGCCTATTTACACTGAGTATACAAAACATGACATAGACTGAGCAGGATAATCCAGGTGAAAGCTTTGATCACTTACTGATGTCACTTGTTAAATCCACTTCAATCAGTGTAGATGAATGGGAGGAGACCTTTTAGATAAGGATTTTTAAGCCTTCAGACAATTGAGACATGGATTGTGTATGTGCCATTCAGAATGTGAATGGGAAAAGCAAAAAATGTAAGTGCCTTTGAACGGGGCATGGTAGTAGGTGCACCGGTTTGTGTCAAGAACTGCACCACTGCAGGGTTTTTCACACTCACCAGTTTCCCGTGTCTATCAAGAATGGTCCACCACCCAAAGGACATCAAGCCAACTTGACACAACTGTGGGAAGCATTGGAGTCACCATGGGCCAGCATCCTTGTGGAATGCTTTGGAGACCTTGTAGAGTCCATCCCCCGACAAATTGAGGCTGTTCTGAGGGCAAAAAGGGGGGTGCAACTCAATATTAGGAAGTGTTCGGATTGTATTCTCAGTGTATATTACACATTGGAACTCAGACTCCACTCTGTTGGGGCTATCCGTCTCATCACTTATAGGCTTGCCAGTGTTCACAGAAGGGAGGTCGCTCTCATGAGCTTGGTTTTCTGGGAGAGGAGGAAGAGGAGAAGGAGGGCCAGCACTCTCACTGGAGGAACTGTCACTATTCTCAAGGGGAGGAATAAGAGGGGTAGCAAGGCCTCTTTCATTGCCAGGCCGGACAGTGAGGGCACTGTTGGGACTGGAAGGCTCCTAGTGCTAGCTGCTGCATAAGTAGGCCTACTAGCTTCCTGTGATTGTGTTGGATCAGATGACGTTTTTTTGCGACATATTGCGCAACACTTGGTCTTGCCTTTTTTTTTTATTTATCCATCTTGATCAACGCACTTACTCTCCATCCGAGTCCATCCTGATTCAACTAACTTTTATAAACTTGATAGCCAATTAGGTGAGGAGGCTGAGGCGGGCATCCTCAGGTGCCGCTGAGAAATAGGTTAATTAGATGCATGAAAATGTATTGTCTGTCTGACTCACCTACTAGCTATATAGATTGGACAACACAAACGCCTCGCTTGCTACATTTGGAAATTAAAAAGGACGGTTACTGTCTAAATGATTAATTGTTTTTTTAAAATAAAACGTAGACATAGGTGTGAGATGACCGGCGCATTGGCTGCGGAATTGGAGGATGCATTTTACGCGTAGGCCTATCCTACATCTGTCAGCACAAACTTCGATTGCGAAATGATGACAGTCATTTATTTTTTTCTATGCGCTCCCTCACATTAAAAAAATTGCGCTATATCACTAGTCGTACATCAGACACTTCTATGAAAATAACACTTTGATTGCACTATATATATTGTGAATGGGGGGAAACATGGAGTCGTTTACTTACATGGCAATACTTAATTGTGTCCATTTGTGAAAGAGTAAGATCATTGATGCAATTGGCTAAGGGAAGAATAAATAAATTCCAGCACGGGCGTAGAACAGAGAGCATTATTGATTTCTATTATAATGAAAGGAACCTGTGTAGGGAATAGAGAATGAAGCCAACAAAAGAAGGGGTTGCCAGATCCACTCTGCCTACAGCACCTGCCACATCTGTCACTTTCAAACAACAGCCGTTCAATCAGGCACCAGGCCAGCATTGTGCATACATATAAGGCAGGGAGCTGAGCTAATGTCCAGATGAGAAACCCTCATCATGATTACATGGAGCTGCGATGATTATTAAAACATATATCTTTCATGCAGGTGGTCTTGGCAGACTGCTGGAGTTTGGATGAGGCATGAGATGGATAGGCCTTGTGTGCCCAATACTGGGCATTGGGCACACTATGACACAGATCTACAGTACCTGGTTTCCTTTTGATTCAACTAAGGAATTAGAGCAAATGTCATGCCTCTGAGCAATGAAACATCTATAAACTCATGATGTTTGATGGAATATTTCATAGGTATTTCCTGCATGGAATGCATAAACCACTTTTGAAGACCGCATCTGCTTCCAAATGTAACAGTGCCATCTATGGATATGCAGAGGTAACATCATTGTATCACTCCTGGCAGCAGTTCCCTTTTTTTTTAGCTCTCCAGGGAGTGCCAAAAACACCAGAGGGATATGGCGTCAAATTGATCTCTAATGTCGAGCAAGATGAAACATCATTGAGCAAGCAATCATTGAGTCAAGAGCGCAGAGGATGGGTCCTGTGGGCAGAGGATGGGTCCTGTGAGCAGAGGATGGGCTCTGTGAGCAGAGGATGGGTCCTGTGAGCAGAGGATGGGCTCTGTGAGCAGAGGATGGGTCCTGCAAGCACAGGCAGCGGGGGAACGCAAATTAAACTTGAGCTGCAAGTGTGACTGTGAGAAGCAGAACATCATTGCTGCATGCGAAATATAAATTTGAGAGCAGAGATTTTTGTTTTGTTTTGCAGATATACTTACTACATGTTAAGACTCGGAAGTTACTGCTCTCTCACAAATACACCGCATCCTTACATAGATTTCTCCTCTCCCGCCAAAAAATCCTGGTGTGAGAGGATGATATTCCTCCTCCCTGGATCATGGTAAATACGCACCTAGTCTCTCTCTGTGTATGTTTGTTGCGCGTGAGAGAGTGAGTGATGGGTCTGTATATGCAAGTGTGTGTTTGTAGTGTAGGATATACAGTGCATTTGGAAAGTATTCAGCCCCCTTTTTCCTTTTTCCTACTTTTGCTACATTACAGTCTTATTCTAAAATTGATAAAATGATTTACCTCGTACCATCCCTACGGTGAAGCATCGTGGTGGCAGCATCATGCTGTGGGGATGTTCTTCAGCGGCAGGAACTGGGAGACTAGTCAGGATCGAGGGAAAGATGAACGGAGCAAAGCACAGAGAGATCGTTGATGAAAACCTGCTCCAAAGCGCTCAGGTCATCAGACTGGGGTGAAGGTTCCACTTCCAACAGGACAACGACCCTAAGCACACAGCCAAGACAACGCAGGAGTGGCATCGGGACAAGTCTCTGAATGTCTTTGAGTGGCCCAGCCAGAGCCCGGACTTGAACCCGATCGAACATCTCTGGAGAGACCTGAAAATAGCTGTGCAGCGATACTGCCCATCAAACCTGACAGAGCTTGAGAGGATCTGCAGAGAAGAATGGGAGAAACTCCCAAATATAGGTGTGCCAAGCTTGTAGCATCATACCCAAGGCGACTTGAAGCTGTAATTGCCAAAGATGCTTCAACAAAGCACGGAGTAAAGGGTCTGAATACTTACGTAAAAGTGATATTTACGTTTTTTAAATTTGATAAATTTGCTCAAAAAATCTAAATACCTGTTTTTGATTTGTCATTATGGGGTATTGTGATTTGATTGATAAGGGGGAAAAAACAATTTAATCCATTTTAGAATAAGGCTGTAACGTAACAAAATGTGGAAAATGTCCAGGGGTCAGAATACTTTCCAAATGCACTGTACATTTTGTGTACATGTATATGAGTCTACTCTGAGTCTATATACTCTCTGTATTACATGCCTCTGTTTTGTTTGCACACTTTTCTTGTGTGTGATTTCGTGCAGTGTTTTGTGATATCCCTCTCTCTTTCGTCTCCTCAGATATGTGGGGCTCCCTAGACCAGTGTTTCGAGGTAGGGATGGACTACGCTGTTCGTCTGAGCTTGCCCCTCTACTCTGCACTCAGTGATATCCCGTCCCCATACACACTCATCGACTCATTTAGAACCCCCCCCCCCCCCCACACACACACATTGTTAAACACCTAGACACAAGTGAGACTTCTGAGTAAATCATGCATTGTTGTCACTTGCATAAAAATGTTATGTCACCTGGGAGATAAAGGTTTGGCACTCCCAACAGTAATGTATGACTGCTTAAACATCCTTAAACATACCTGTATGCTCATTTATGTTTTCCTCAGTTAAATATTTGGTGAATGCATGGCCGCAGCGCTCCTTTGAATGCTGTGTATACCATGATGTCATGTTAACCTGAGTTTAGCTGGTTAATAATATTCATTTCGGTTTACATTCTATTATTTGGTACTGGTTATGTACCGTTAATGTAGCAGGTTCTCCCCTTCGTGTCTCCATATAATTCATATTCCCCATATGCGCTCAAGCTTAATAAATACCCTAAACATTGGATCCTGCCTTCATCTCAATTCCTGCACTTTCTCTCGTTAGCCCACTAGTCCTTCCTTTCCTTCAATGTTATGCCATTATTATGTGTGTACCCATTATTCCCAACCATGGAGTCATTACATTTAGCTATATTAAATTATGTCCAGGACACAGATCACAGCTCACAGATCACTGCACCTGTACATAGCCCATCTGTAAATAGCCCATCCAACTACCTCATCCCCATACTGTTATTTATTTTATATATTTTGCTCCTTTGCACCCCATTATCTCTACTTGCACACTCATCTTCTGCACATCTATCACTCCAGTGTTTAATTGCTGTATTGTAATTATTTTGCCACTATGGCCTATCTATTGCCTTACCTCCCTTATCCTACCTCATTTGCACACACTGTATATAGACTTTTTCTATTGTATTATTGACTGTATGTTTGTTCATTCCATGTGTAACTCTGTGTTGTTATTTGTGTCACACTGCTTTGCTTTATCTTGGCCAGGTCGCATTTGTAAATGAGAACTTGTTCTCATCTAGCCTACCTGGTTAAATAAAGGTGAAATAAAAAAATAAAAAAATAAAAAAACATTTGTTAGATCACAGCAACATTATGCCCATACCTTGATACATCAGGGTTCTGGGTCCAAGTAACAAGCAAACACATACCAGACACTTTGTGGAAAGGTGAAGAAAAACAATTAGCTAGTGGTGGAATATGGTGCTACTTAGCTAGAGCCGACTGTCTACTTTTCGTTTTACAGATTAACGTTGCTGGCTAACAAGTAATTAGCTAGATAGCCAATTTAAGCGAGTAGATTCCACTCAACTCAAGTTATAGTACAGCTATTTAATTTATTTCGCAATTACTTTGCTTATGTATTACGTTGAAGCTGGGCTTCCTAAGTCGTTCAGAACTTACTGTTCAAATAGTCTAGATAGCTAAACAGACGGCTCTGAAGCGTATCTGTTTGACATCATGCGACCAAGAAGACTGAACCAATCACATGACACAACACTGGACTGGCCAAGGGCAAGCATTTGTTAATTCATCCATCACTCCAGTGAAAGTGACCAATTTAAGGTTTCTAGACACACACCCGCCTCTAAGCCCGCCCCCCACAAGCCCGAAATCTAATCAAGAAAAAAAGAGAAATTGAAACTCTAAGGTACCAAGTCTTGAGAGAGAGCAACTTGAGAAATTGAGAGTGAAAATTTGACAAAGACGTGATTATTATTGGTGGAAAATGTGATGCTTTCACATTTATTTTGTACACGTTTGAACCATGTTTCGTTGCTTACATTATTTATTGAGACATTTTTATTTTAGATCTGCGGCAATGATGTTCTGCTCGTCCAAACTCACACTTGCAGGCTATCACATTTATGCATCTCGACTGGTCTGTGAGTTCTCAGGACCCATACGCTGCGCTCTTGACTCAGGGTTTGTTTGCTCAATGATGTTTCATCTTGCTCAACAGTGGATTTTGGAGGCTGTTTGATGCATCAAATAGTATGGTGCCTCCTCTGTAGAAGTGAAAAGCCATTCCTCAAATTATTATTTGTCCATTATCTGTTTATACAGTTTACACTGCTTTGAAGGAGCAAACACAGGTCCCCGACTGTCATGTATACTCTCTCTCTGGCCTCTAGGTCATCAGGCTGCTGATTATCCTGCACACCTGTCACCATCGTCTCGCGCACCTGCGCCGCATGACACTCACCTGGACTCCATCACATCCTTGATTATCTTCCCTATATCTGTCACTCCCCTTGGTTCTTACTTCAGGTGTTATTGACTCTGTTTTCATGTCGGTGCGTTGTTTGTGTTACAGGTTTATTGTTTCATTTATTTATTAAAACACTCACTGCCTGAACTTGCTTCCTGAGTCTCAGCACACTCGTCAGAAAATGTTTTTTTTCTTCGTTTTACAGATTAACATTGCTGGCTAACAAGTAATTAGCTAGATAGCTAATTTAAGCAAGTAGTCCCTGTGCCCAAGGAAGAGAAGGTAACCTGCCTAAACAATTACCACCCTGTAGCACTCACGTCGGTAGCCATGAAGTGCTTTGAAAGGCTGGTCATGGCTCACATCAACAGCATCCTCCCGGACACCCTAGACCAGGTATTCCCAAACTGGGGTACGCGCAATGCTGTCGAGGGTACGCCAAATAAAAACGTGATTCACATTTTTAAAGAAATAAAAAAATATGTTTTTTACGTTTTTGGAATGCCTGACAGCTTGAAAGACGTTTTAAACACTACTGAACTCTCGCGTATTTTCTGCACTATGCAATGATATGGGCAGCGACCATGTAACGCTTTTACAACATACAGAAGTGCGCTGGTTATCGATGTGGCAAAGTATTGACACATTTTTTTTAATTGAGAGACAAGTCTAAAGTTTTCTTTACTGACCATAATTTTCACTTGTCTGTACCGCTTGCATGATGATGAGTTTCTCACACGACTGGCCTATCTAGGTGATGTTTTTTTTCACCTGAATGATCTGAATCTAGGATTACAGGGACACGCCGCAACTATATTCAATGTGCGGGACAAAATTGACGCTATGATTAAGAAGTTGGAGCTCTACTCTGTCTACATTAACTTGTTATGGATAGGGGGCAGTATTTTCACGGCCGGATAAAAAACGTACCCGATTTAATCTGGTTATTATCCCTGCCCAGAAACTAGAATATGCATATAATTGGTAGATTTGGATAGAAACACTCCAAAGTTTCTAAAACTGTTTGAATGGTGTCTGTGAGTATAACAGAACTCAAATGGCAGGCCAAAACCTGAGAAGATTCTGTACAGGAAGTACCCTGTCTGACCATTTCTTGGCCTTCTTTGTCATCTCTATCCAAAACAGAGGATCTCTGCTGTAATGTGACACTTTCTAAGGCTCCCATAGGCTCTCAGAAGGCGCCAGAACGTTGAATGATGACTCTGCAGTCTCTGGCTGAAAAACAGTAGCGCATTTGGACAGTGGTCGATCTGAGAACAATGAGACGGGCGCACGCGTGCACGTGAAAAGGCCATTTTACATTTTCAGTCTTTGAACGAAAACAACGACTCCCGGTCGGAATATTATCGCTATTTTACGAGAAAAATCACATAAAAATTGATTTTAAACAGCGTTTGACATGCTTCGAAGTACGGTAATGGAATATTTTGATTTTTTTTGTCACGATACGCATCCGCGCGTCACCCTTCGTTACCCTTCGGATAGTGTCGTGAACGCACAAACAAAATGCCGCTATTTGGATATAACTATGGATTATTTGGAACCAAACCAACATTTGTTGTTGAAGTAGAAGTCCTGGGAGTGCATTCTGATGAAGAACAGCAAAGGTAATCCAATTTTTCTTATAGTAAATCTGAGTTTGGTGAGTACCAAACTTGGTGGGTGTCAAAATAGCTAGCCTGTGATGGCCGGGCTATCTACTCAGAATATTGCAAAATGTGCTTTCACCGAAAAGCTATTTTAAAATCGGACACCGCGATTGCATAAAGGAGTTCTGTATCTATAATTCTTTAAAAAGTTATGTTTTTTGTGAACGTTTATCGTGAGTAATTTAGTAAATTCACCGGTGTTCGGTGGGAATACTAGTTCTGAACGTCACATGCTAATGTAAAAAGCTGGTTTTTGATATAAATATGTACTTGATTGAACAAAACATGCATGTATTGTATAACATAATGTCCTAGGAGTGTCATCTGATGAAGATCATCAAAGGTTAGTGCTGCATTTAGCTGTGGTTTTGGTTTTTGTGACATTATATGCTAGCTTGAAAAATGGGTGTGTGATTATTTCTGGCTGGGTACTCTCCTGACATAATCTAATGTTTTGCTTTCATTGTAAAGCCTTTTTGAAATCGGACAGTGTGGTTAGATAAAGGAGAGTCTTGTCTTTAAAATGGTGTAAAATAGTCATATGTTTGAAAAATTGAAGTTTTCGGATTTTCGAGGAGTTTGTATTTCGCGCCACGCCCTATCATTGGATATTGGAGTGGTGTTCCGCTAGCGGAACGTCTAGATGTAAGAGGTTTTAACAAGGACAACACATAGGTCTTTCCATCATTGTATGATTTTTTGGTGTGCAAATTAACTCAAGCTGACAAACAATGTCAAATGTGATATAGCGAAGCACCTGAGTGAGTTGGGTGCGCAAGAACGCAGGTACTTTCCTGAAACGGATGACACAAACAACTGGATTTGTTATCCCTTTCATGCGCTGCCTCTAGTCCACTTACCGATATCTGAGTAAGAGAGCCTCATTGAAATTGCAACAAGTGGTTCTGTGAAAATTTAATTTCATCAGAAGCCACTGCCAGATTTCTGGATTGGGCTGCTCTGAGTATCCTGCCTTGGCAAATCGCGCTGTTAAGACACTAATGCCCTTTGCAACCACGTACTAGTACACTTTAACTTGAAATGAAAATTACTTTCTCTCACAATTAGAAAAGTTTCGTATCTAAAAATGTAGCTAGCTAGACTATCTTACCCACATACATCATGGATGGACACTTCTACCTGTCACGGATGCCATGGTTGCCCTAATCCAGAGACAGGTTTTTTCTCCATACTCTAATTCCACTGATTTCAAAACTCGGTCCTCCAGAAAGTGGAGAGCAACACTTATGCAGCTCTACTATGCAATATATTTTAAATTACCTACACATACTGACCAGCTGAAATAGACAGAAGTGTGCTATATGTAAGACCAATCTGAACTCATCTCTCGGCATGTCCAGCCCACTCATTATCTCAGCCAATCATGGCTAGCGGGAAGATTGCTCTCTTTTCCTGTGGTTAAACAAACTAGGTTTGTATTTACAGATGGCATACAAGTTTGTTATTAAGGCACATGAAAGTTCACATGTTCCAGAAGGCATTTCTTCCCCCAAAACGCATTTTGATAAAAAAAAAGTTTATGTTCAAATGGCTCTCCTGTGAAGTCGTGACCGGCGACATACGCCTAGTTTCCTGAAACAGGTCACATTTGGCAACTTTAGTTGTGAATGACACAAACCTTAGAATGTCTTAGAATTCAAAACATATATCAAATCAAATCAAATTGTATTTGTCACATGCAACCTTACAGTGAAATGCCTACTTACAAGCCCTTAACAGAAAATAAGAAATAAAAGTAACAAATAATTAAACAGCAGCAGTAAAATAACAATAGTGAGGCTATATACAGGGGGTACCAGTACAGAGTCAATGTGCGGGGGCACTGGTTAGTTGAGGTAATTGAGGTAATATGTACATGTATGTAGAGTTATCAAAGTGACTATGCATAAATAATAATAGAGAGTAGCAGCAGCATAAAAGAGGTGGCTATAGAGTCAGCTACCATCCTTAGTAGCTTTCTATCTAAATTGTCAATGCCAGGAGGTTTGTCAATATTGATCAATAACAATATATACAGTACCAGTCAAAAGTATGGACACACCTACTCATTCCAGTGTTTTTATTTATTTTTACTTATTTTCTACATTGTAAAATAATAGTGAAGACATCAAAACTGTCATGCCTTCTCCCACTCTCCCTCTCTGGCGCTCAAGGGCGCCAGACTGCCTATCATTACGCACACCTGTCACCTTTGTTACGTGCACCTGC
The DNA here is from genome assembly GCF_965601325.2 of Salmo salar. Lineage (NCBI taxonomy): Eukaryota > Metazoa > Chordata > Actinopteri > Salmoniformes > Salmonidae > Salmo > Salmo salar. The sequence goes on from NC_138303.1 coordinate 58,038,486, forward strand.
GCCTCATTGGACCCACCTGAACTCCATCCTTATTTGATTGCCTCCCCTTTACCTGTCTGTTTCAACCCCGTGCCAGCACTGATGTCATTATTTTGTCCCCTGTCCAGATGCTGTTTCTGTCCTGTTTCATGTCCGTTATTTATTAAATGTTCTCCCTGTACCTGCTTCCTGTTACCAGCGCCAATCTTCACAAAAACTATATGTTAACACATTGCCGTGTTGACAGCTTTGCACACTCTTGACATTCTCTCAACCAGCTTCATGAGGTAGTCACCTGGAATGCATTTAAATTAACAAGTGTGCCTTGTTAAAAGTTCATTTGTGGAATTTCTTTCCTTCTTAATACGTTTCAGCCAATCAGTTGTGTTGTGACAGGTAGGCATGGTATACAGAAGATAGCCCTATTTGGTAAAAGACCAAGCCCATATTATGGCAAGAACAGCTCAAATAAGCAAAGAGAAATGAAAGTCCATCATTACTTTAAGACATGAAGGTCAGTCAATGCGGAACACTTTGAGAACATTGAAAGTTTCTTAAAGTGCTGTCGCAAAAACCATCAAGCGCTATGATGAAACTGGCTCTCATGAGGACCACCACAGGAAAGGAAGATCCAGAGCTACCTCTTCTGCAGAGGATAAGTTCATTAGAATTACCAGCCTCAGAAATTGCAGCCCAAATAAATGCTTCACAGAATTCAAGTAACAGACATATCTAACATCAACTGTTCAGAGGAGACAGCATGAATAAGACCTTCATGGTCGAATCGCTGCAAATAAACCATTACTACAGGACACCAATATCAAGAAGACACTTGCTTGGGCCAAGAAACACAAGCACTGGACAGTAGACCGGTGGAAATCTGTCCTTTGGTCAGATGAGTCAAAATTTGAGATTTTTGTCTTTGTGAGATGCCGAGTAGGTGAACGGATGATCTCCGCATGTGTGGTTCCCACTGTGAAGCATGGAGGAGGAGGTGTGATGGTGTGGGGGTACTTTGCTGGTGACATTGTCAGTGATTTATTTAGAATTCAAGGCACACTTAACCAGCATAGCTACCACAGCATTCTGCTGCAATACGCCATCCCATCTGGTTTGTGCTTAGTGGGACTATCATTTGTTTTTCAACAGGACAATGACCCAACACACTTCCAGGCTGTGTAAGGCCTATTTGACCAAGAAGGAGAGTGATGGAGTGCTGCATCAGGTGACCTGGCCTCCACAATCACCCGACCTCAACCCAATTGAGATGGTTTGGGATGTGTTGGACCGCAGAGTGAAGGAAATTGCAGCCAACAAGTGCTCAGCATATGTGGGAACTCCTTCAAGACTGTTGGAAAATCATTCCAGGTGAAGCTGGTTGAGAGAATGCCAAGAGTGTGCAAAGCTGTCGTCAAGGCAAAGAGTAGCTACTTTGAAGAATCTCAAATATAAAATATACTGCTCAAAAAATAAAGGGAACACTTAAACAACACATCCTAGATCTGAATGAAATAAATAATCTTATTAAATACTTTTTTCTTTACAAAGTTGAATGTGCTGACAACAAAATCACACAAAAATAATCAATGGAAATCCAATTTATCAACCCATGGAGGTCTGGATTTGGAGTCGACACTCAAAATGAAAGTGGAAAACCACACTACAGGCTGATCCAACTTTGATGTAATGTCCTTAAACAAGTCAAAATGAGGCTCAGTAGTGTGTGTGGCCTCCACGTGCCCAGTAGTGTGTGTGGCCTCCCTACAACGCCTGGGCATGCTCCTGATGAGGTGGCGGATGGTTTCCTGAGGGATCTCCTCCCAGACCTGGACTAAAGCATCCGCCAACTCCTGGACAGTCTGTGGTGCAACGTGGCGTTGGTGGATGGAGCGAGACATGATGTCCCAGATGTACTCAATTGGATTCAGGTCTGGGGAACGGGCGGGCCAGTCCATAGCATCAATGCCTTCCTCTTGCAGGAACTGCTGACACACTCCAGCCACATGAGGTCTAGCATTGTCTTGCATTAGGAGGAACCCAGGGCCAACCGCACCAGCATATGGTCTCACAAGGGGTCTGAGGATCTCATCTCGGTACCTAATGGCAGTCAGGCTACCTCTGGCGAGCACATGGAGGGCTGTGCGGCCCCCCAAAGAAATGCCACCCCACACCATGACTGACCCACCGCCAAACCGGTCATGCTGGAGGATGTTGCAGGCAGCAGAACGTTCTCCATGGCGTCTCCAGACTCTGTCACGTCTGTCACGTGCTCAGTGTGAACCTGCTTTCATCTGTGAAGAGCACAGGGCGCCAGTGGCGAATTTGCCAATCTTGGTGTTCTCTGGCAAATGCCAAACGTCCTGCACGGTGATGGGACGTAAGCACAACCCCCACCTGTGGACGTCGGGCCCTCATACCACCCTCATGGAGTCTGTTTCTGACCGTTTGAGCAGACACATGCACATTTGTGGCCTGCTGGAGGTCATTTTGCAGGGCTCTGGCAGTGCTTCTCCTGCTCCTCCTTGCACAAAGGCGGAGGTAGCGGTTCTGCTGCTGGGTTGTTGCCCTTCTACGGCCTCCTCCACGTCTCCTGATGTACTGGCCTGTCTCCTGGTAGCGCCTCCATGCTCTGGACACTACGCTGACAGACACAGCAAACCTTCTTGCCACAGCTCGCATTGATGTGCCATCCTGGATGAGCTGCACTACCTGAGCAACTTGTGTGGGTTGTAGACTCCGTCTCATGCTACCACTAGAGTGAAAGCACCGCCAGCATTCAAAAGTGACCAAAACATCAGCCAGGAAGCATAGGAACTGAGAAGTGGTCTGTGGTCCCCACCTGCAGAACCACTCCTTTATTGGGGGTGTCTTGCTAATTGCCTATAATTTCCACCTGTTGTCTATTCCATTTGCACAACAGCATGTGACATTTATTGTCAATCAGTGTTGCTTCCTAAGTGGACAGTTTGATTTCACAGAAGTGTGATTGATTTGGAGTTACATTGTGTTGTTTAAGTGTTCCCTTAATTTTTTTGAGCAGTGTATATTTGATTTGTTTAACACTTTTTTGGTTACTACATGTGTTATTTCATAGTTGTGATGTCGTCACTGTTATTCTACAATGTAGAAAATAGTAAAAATAAAGAAAAACCCTTCAATGAGTAGGTGTGTGTCCTAACTTTTGACTGGCACTGTATATGTTTTTTTATGCATGCATACGATTGCTCACTGTGCATTGTTGGCATATCCTTCCTAAGTTTGCCCACTTTGCCAATTAAGTAATCATTAAAATAATTGGCAACATCAAATAGCTTATTAATCACAAAACTATCTGATTCAATGAAAGATGGAGTTGAATTTGTCTTTCTTCCCATAATTTCATTTAAAGTTCTCCAAAGTTTTTTTATATCGTTCTTTATATCATTGACCTTGGATTCATAGTACAGTTTCTTCTTTTTTGTTGTTGTGCTTAGTCACATAATTTCTCAATTTGTAGTGTCAGCCAGTCAGATGCAGACAAACTTATTAGCCACTCCTTTTGCCCCATCTCTTTCAACCATACAGTTGTTCAATTCCTCATCAATCCATGGAGCCTAAACAGTTCTAATAGACAGTTTCTTAAAAGGTGCATTTCTATCAATAATTGGAAGAAATTCATCCATTGCAGCGTCTGGATGCTCCTTATTAATCACATCAGACCAACATATATTTTTAACGTCATCTACATAAAAGTCACAGCAAAATCTTTTCTATGATCTCTTATACACTATTTTAGGCCCAACTTTTGGAACTTTGGTTCTCCTAAATATAGCCACTCTATTATGATCACTGCATCCAATGGGTACGGATACAGTTTTAGAACAAAGTTTTACAGTATTAGTAAGAATGTGATCAATACATGTGGAATATTTTGTTCCTGTTGTGTTTGTAAACACCCTGGTAGGTTGATTAATAACCTGAACCAGATTACTGGCACCGGTTACATTGAGAAGCTTTCTCTTTAGCAGACAGCTTGATGAAAACCAGTCAATATTCAGGTCCCCAATAAAGTACACCACCAAAGGAATTATCTAAGTGAGTCTCAGAAATGGCTAATATACTGTATGAATGTTATCTGATGTTAGCCTGTTATTGATTTAATGAAATGTATTTCTAAGGCTACATACACTGAGTGTACAAAATTAAGGACTCTTTCCATGACATAGACTGACCAGGTGAATCCAGGTGAAAGCTATGATACTTTATTGATGTCCCTTGTCAAATCCACTTCAATCAGTGTAGATGAAGGGAAGGAGACAGGTTAAAGAATGATTTTAAACCTTGAGACATTTGAGACATCAATTGTGTATGTGTGCCATTCAGATGGTGAATGCGTAAGACAAAATATTTAAGTGCCTTTGAACGGGGTATGGTAGTAGGTGCTGGGCAAAACTGCAATGCTGCTGGGTTTTTCACGCTCAACAGTTTCTCATGTGTATCAAGAATGGCCTCCCACCCGAAGGACATCCAGTCAACTTAACACAACTGTGGGAAGCATTGGAGTCAACATGGGCCGTCATCCCTGTGGAACGCTTTCGACACCTTGTAGAGTCCATGCCCCAACAAATTGAGTCTGTTCTGAGGGCCAAAGGGGGGAGTGCAACTCAATATTAAGGTGTTGCTAATGTTTGGTTTACTCAGTGTATATTATTTTGGGCTATGCTCAGACCTTTCCTGGGTAGCTTCTCAGACATAGACATAATAGAACAAACAAAGCAAGAGAAATTCAGCAGTCCATTAGTTGGTGTGTGAAAGTATGTGCGCGCTGCGGGGTTGAAGCTACAGTATGAACCCATAGGCTTGGCTCTCTCATTCCTTCCAGGCTTGTGGGAGGGAGGATGGACAATGATCTTGTCATAGTGGATGTAAGCAATGTCCCCGGATAAGTTCTTTTATCTTCTGGCACACAGCTTCAGTATACTCCTTGTTGAGGAAGATGTACGTTCCTCTCAAGTTCTTGGCTCTTTCAAGGACAGCTACATTGTTCTTGAACCTCAGGAACTTGACCACTATCGGGCCTGTCACCTGGGCTGGTGGTGGGTTTTCCAGTCCTGTGGGTGGGTTCCACCTCAATCTTCCTGTGGTCCATCTTCAGTTTCTCCGAGATCATTTCCCTCACTTTGTCGTCCAGATCTCATGTGGAGATTGTGCAATTCTGTCCACAACAATGTTTGTCTGCCTTAATTGTCCCTCAGAATAAGCTGATTTCTCAGTCATTGTTATCATGGATTCACATACAGAACTGATGTCCTCTCTTAATAACTTACAGAATGCTGTCATCTTGCTGTTTTCCTGTTTAAACTCATTGAGCTGACTCTGGGAGAACTGCAAACTTTTCTTCAGGTCCTGCCTGGACCTTTCTGGTCAGGTCGTCCATTCTTTTATTAGTTGACTCCACCAGTATTTGGACACAACACTTGAAGCTATTTTCTTGTTGGTGTAACAACTGCTTGTAGATCTCTTTTTGTTCATTTAAAAGATGCTTCACCTGTAATAGAGAGACACCACTGTCCTCAACGGTCCACCCATCGGCTTTGGTCTTTGTCATGGTAGCAACATAGACTATGCTGTTACTCAGGTCGCAGGGAAGATGGAAATAGCAACAAACAGTAGGGATCTAGACAGCCACAAGCCCGGGACAATCCGCGGTCCCAGCCATAAGGGCTAAGCACGTCGCTGGCTGCGTTCAAGCCTTCAAACACTGTGATGGGAAAATTTGAAAATAATTTTTATGCAGATTTGAGAATATTCGCATGAAAATCTGTCGCCAAATGGATGGATACCGAGCTATAGACACCCTAAAGTCTCTGACAATTGCACTAGTCCAGTGTCACTTTGATTATACCTGCACATCATAGTTCACCAGCAGCCCCAAACATCTAAAGAATAAACTACAGGCCAGACAAAACAAGCCTGTAAGAATTGTAGTTAAGCTCCCCCATTTACTCACCTGGATGTCGAGCATTTTAAGCAGCTAGGCTGGCTATCTGTGGGAAAAAATAGTACTGTTAATTCAACTTGGCCTGGTCCACAGAATTATCACAGACTCAGCCCCCAGGGTACCAATCCAACAATTTGTCATTTGTTAGAGATGTCCACCAGCATAATACCAGTGCCAGAGACTCTTATATTCACTGAGTATATCTGGTAAGAGTCTATCTGGTAAGACATTTTTTTTAGATACCGGCTCTGTTGAGTGGAACAAACTACCACAGCAACTCAAAGCCATACCAACCATAACCACTTTTAAAAAGAATGTCAAAAGCTGGCTACTACGTGAACAGTAGAACCTTTTTGGTCTGTATCTCTGTAATGTGTCTGTGTATATGTAGTTGTATATGAGGCCGATACGTAAGCTTAATAAGAACTTCTATTTTCTTTCATATGTATTTATGTAAAACATAGGGACTAAAATGGAAATAAGTCCCCGACTTCATTGTGCAATCCCAGTCACTTTTAAGAACATTTGTACTGTGTGTATATATGTATATATTTTTTACTGACAAATAAAATCAATCAATCCAAACTGTGCAGCGGCCAATTGATGAATGGAAAGCGACATCTGTTACAAAACACCAAAAAGTTGAATGACATTTGGAGATTGTCAAGCCAAGCCTTCGATACTGGGTAAGCCTACAAGGCAGGGACGGATGTATTTTCTTTTTGTGGAGATTGACATAGTCTATTTATTGTGGTGTTGAAAACGCAAACCATGATATTGAAGCGCCCAGAATTGGCATGCTTTGTTTATTGGAACAGAAACCTACCTGATCATTGTCTGCAGCCGGCGCTGATCATAGTGTAGGCCTAATAGAACAGGCAGGGAGAGTGAGCTCGTCCGTTGTGGACTGCGAACCTGTAGCCCTGCGTGGTATCGATATCCACGACTATAAACACAAGGTCGCTACAGTTATTCTTATTTATAGTTGTAAACATTATTTGGAGCTAATTCAACGGGAGGGTCATGTGAAAATATTTTTTACGTTCAGGAGGGGGATGCATTCTCATAGACATTTTAGAAAATTCAACATCTACTATGTCTGCACAGCTTCCCACGCAACCACCTCAGCAAGAATACTGTGATATAAAATCAGCTTTCCCAAGGCAAAGAAGGGGGATATGCTGTGAAGCCTGTAAAAACAGACCCAACATACTGTAAGTCATAGTTATAAATCTGTATTAATTGAGCATTTCAGGCACACAAAAATTGCAAATATAAACATTGAAAAGTTTCACAAAAATGTGCACTACCAAATATAGCATATTTCAGTACTTCAAAAACACATGAGTAGTTTGCTACATCAAACTGATAGCATAATTTCTTTAAATTTAACCAGGCAAGTCAGTTAAGAACAAATTCTTATTTACAATGACAGTCTACTAGGGAGTTAACTGTCTTGTTTAGGTGCAGAACGACAGATCTTTACCTTACCAGGTCGGGGATTCGATCCAGCAACCTTTCGGTTATTGGCCCAATGCTCTAACCACTATGCTACTTACCGTCCCATATCTCAGAACACTAAATAAAAGGAAAATGAATTCACTACACATTGAACAATCATTTCCCTTTTCAAAAACATTACAGGATATGTAGACAGGCGCCTGGATCTCCTGTTCAACAAGGTCACCCTTGATCCAATGCCATATGTGGGGAAGCTGTGCAAGTTATCCATCCCAGGACCCCATTTCTGCCCAGTGTGAGAGGCCTGAAAATGAGAAGTCCATACAGATGCGTATCTTAATTCGTTCATCCTGTTGTTGCAGGAAATGCAAACTTGTAGTGTAGATTTTAAAAGGCTTCTAAAGTTTGTAATTTCCACTTTAACATTTCAGATTTGATTTGCCAGAAATAAAAATATATTAACCCCAACAAAAATGTTTCTCCATTAAATAGAATCAACAAAACAATGAACATTTCCTGTTTCTGCAGGATTATTTTCCTGCTGTAGCAAACTGGCTCAAATTAAGTTCCTACATCTGTAGCTGGAGCTGGTCTCCCATTTCAATCTTAGGGGTGACTGAACCCAAGTGGGTGACTGAAGTCTGCTTGATTGAAGCGGGGTACATGTGTCCCCCTCCTCTCCCACTCTCCTCCCCATCAATCTTTGTAGTTGGTTGCATTTCCTAATGCCTAAGTAATTAACTTGTATGTCATATAATATCACATTTTGTTAATTTTTGATTTTTTTCCAAGCATACGGATTGGAGATGAGTGTTACAAATTGTACAAATCAATGTGTCCTGCACACTATAGGGCGGCCGGGTGCCTATATAAGGCTTATGGCTCTAATTATTTTTCAATGTCAAATGATGTCTCACCAATATTTTTTCACCTTTATTTCTCATGAGTGTTCATGTTGATCAATATTTTGGCTACGCTGGCCTATTGTAAATTATCAAATAAATATCTTATCAATACATACAATTCTGAACATATTGTAATTTATAATGCTAATGCAGAGGCACCAATAAATTGTCCAGTACACTTAATGCATGCAGTTTTCCCTTATGTCTAAGCTTCTAAGGTGACTTTACTAATTATTGTGAAGAACTGTATCAGTGTAACTGTATTCTGTAATTAGTAATAAAAGAAAAATTGAAATGCAATTATGTATTACTGCTGTTTGTCTGATATCCAACAGTCCATGATCAGCTCTGTTGAGCTGATCCCTCCTGTCTTCTGATCCCTCCTGTCTCAGCCTCCAGTATTTATGCTGCAGTAGTTTATGTGTCGGGGGGCTAGGGTCAGTCTGTTACATCTGGAGTATTTCTCTTGTCTTATCCGGTGTCCTGTGTGAATTTAAATATGCTCTCTCTAATTCTCTCTTTCTCTCTTTCTGTTTTTCTCTCGGAGGACCTGAGCCCTAGGACCATGCCTCAGGGCTACCTGGTATGATGACTCCTTGCTGTCCCCAGTCCACCTGGCCGTGCTGCTGCTCCAGTTTCAACTGTTCTGCCTGCGGCCATGGAACCCTGACCTGTTCACCGGACGTGCTTGTTGCACCCTCGACAACTACTATGATTATTATTATTTGACCATGCTGGTCATTTATGAACATTTTAACATCTTGACCATGTTCTGTTATAATATCCACCCTGCACAGCCAGAAGAGGACTGGCCACCCCTCATAGCCTGGTTCCTCTCTAGGTTTCTTCCTAGGTTTTTGGCCTTTCTAGGAAGTTTTTCCTAGGGAGTTTTTCCTAGGGAGTTTTTCCTAGCCACCGTGCTTCTTTCACATGCATTGCTTGCTGTTTGGGGTTTTAGGCTGGGTTTCTGTACAGCACTTTGAGATATCAGCTGATGTACGAAGGGCTATATAAATACATTTGATTTGATTTTGATTTGATTTGTTGACAATGAGAGCATTTTGCTGAGAAAATGGGTTGAGGCATACTATTTAGGCTTGGAATGACATGTGACCTATTGTTTATCCTGTCATCAATGACATGTGGCCCACTGTTAACCTTGTTACCTGGCAATGAACACAAGGCCTTTCAAAGAGCTGTCAGTAAAAGCGAGCTCATGAATATAAGCTCCCCGCCCACTCAGCCTGTTCTTTCAGTCTTCCTGATAGAGATGAGAGAAAAGGTCATATTTCTTCAATTCTGAGCATTTTAATAGTGTACAAACATTATGGGTGATGTTCTGGTTACTCAAAGGCAATTTTTAGTTGGTAAATAGGATGTCTGTGGAGAACCTTTAAGGCAGGTTGCCTATTTTAGAAGAATGCACTGGGTGAGGTAGGAGGTAATACAGGGTGGCTGGTGGGAGGAGTTATAGGAGGAAGGGCTCGTTGTAATGGCTGGAATGGAATAAATGGAACGGTGTCAAACACATCAAACATATGGAAACCACATGTTTGACTCTGTTATTTTCATTCCATTCCAGCCAATACAATGAGCCTGTCCTCCTATAGCTCCCCCCACCAGCCTCCTCTGGTGCAGGTTAGAGGACAAGGATAGGGAGAGAGTTGAGGATCCATTTAGGGAGGTTTACCTTCGATTTATTTTCTCCAATCAATGATCATCCATTTCATTTCTTTCTGTGGTTGGATATTGGACACACAGATAAAGGAAGTAAAAGGGATACATGCTGGAGAGTTCTTCCAAGGCATGGATTGTTTGGCACTGAACTAAAGACAAAGGAACTCAGGTATTTAATGAGGGAACTGGTTGCAGGTGCGCTCACAGGAGCCTGCAGTTAAAGGGATAGTTCCCCCAAAAGTGCAGTTAAAGGGACAGTTCCCCCAAAAAGTGCAGTTAAAGAGACAGTTAACTAAAAAGTATGAGAGCCTTTTCTACAGCCGCCTCCAAAAGCAGTCTCTGCTGTTTTTTTCGTTTACTCCTCAAAGCTCTCCAACAGGGCTGGTTTGATCTGGGTTATCCTTGACATTAGGCAAGAGAATCAGATGGGTCACTGGTCTGAGATAGGTTTGGAAGTTGGCCCAGAAGTGGTCAGCCAGGATTTGGCTATGGCACCAGCGTTGTCAACCAACGAGACCACTGTCAGCATAGTTTGAGGCAGAGAGCTGTCATACCGCCCCATGAGAAGCAAGTTGGGAGTGTTTGGGTTCGGGTCAGATAGGATGGTGATGAAGGGGTACTGCCGCCCCATGGAGCACCATGGGTGGTGGTTCTGGAGGAGGATGGTGTGCCTGAATGGCAATTGGAGGAAGGGGGCATGGTTTGCCATCCGTCGGAAACAACACTATGAGGATCTGACCCTCTTGACACTTCTGTGCTCTTGCAGTATCGCCTCATGTAGCACTGTGAGGTGTACCTCCTTGCAAGTGTTGTGTGGCTTGTTGCGGGTACAGCCCTTCGGGGAGTGTTTCCACCCACACCTCCAGCAGCAGACTTTAACTGGGATCCACGCCCTAAACTTTTCCCGTGAGAGCTGCTTGAACTCAGGACTAGGAAGTGTTCTTCCCCTTCACAATAAGGGCAACAGAATCTAAACTTCGGCATTTTCTGGTTCGATTGTTGCTGTTTACCACGAGGAGAGCTTTAACTGGCTTGTTCGTGTTCACGTTCACTGATCAGGAACATGGTGGTGCCCAGGCACCGTGGTTCTTTCCAGTTAATCTCTCTCTTGTCCTGGTAGAGAGAGTCTTTCTGAGAGAGTCTTTTTGCCCTTGCTTTCCACTGCAACCAGTCAGACAGCTTCTGGAAGGTATAGGTTTGGCCTACTCTATCCCCCAAGATACCATGAGTCAAGCAGTTGTCAATAAACACATCACGGTATGCAGGTGGCAGTTTACCCAGCAACCTGTCCAAATATGAACCACACTTGGGCTCAGCACCCTGTTTAACTTCCAATGTATGTCGCATGCCTATCAAGGATGGAGAGTGCGGACTCTTGAAAGGCTGTGACATCTTCTACCCTCACATGTGGCACATTGAGGATGATGCCAATTTCACTCTGCATGAGCTGGCGGGCTGTCCATACTTTGCAGATGGGGAATTGAGAGCTGAGGTGTATGGCCTGGTGTCGTACATGTACTGACTTTGCTGATAGCTACTTTATTGAGGAAAAATGTACTTACTCTGACTGTGATATGTGGTTGTCCCACCTAGCTATCTTAAAATAAATGCACTAACTGTAAGTCCCTCTGGATAAGGGCATCTGCCAAATCGACGTTAAATGTAAATGCCAGTTTCTGTGCATTTGGCAGTTTCACACAATCCAGGAGCACTTGAAACTGCTCTGAGAGGTGACTATGGTTACCTAGGAAGCTGACTAGGGCCATCTTCAAGAAGATTAAATAATTTTCTTTCCCACTTTCAAAGTAAGGCAGCTTAGGTCTGGGTATTACATAAGTAAAGGCGACAAGGAGCTCCATCATGTTGACCCCATTGTCTGGTTGTGTTAGCGATAGTGAGAGAAAGGGGTCAGGGTGCTCCACCCCTGCCAGTTGCTGAGTTGAAGGCTGATAGCATGGCTGTGCTGGCCAAACAGAGCCAGGGCCAGACTGGGTACCCTGGGGTCCTTCTGGTAGGCGTAGGCCAGAAGGTTGAGGTGGGTTTGGAACCCAGCTAGACAGGGAAGGCTGGGGTAGGTCACCAATCTGGACCCCACTGGTTATCATTGGAGGCTGAGGTGAGTGCAGAACCCTGCTTGGACGCACCGGCTGAGGTGGGGCTTGAGTGTAGACCCCACTGATGGTCGGCGGAGGCTGAGGTTGGTTGGAAACATGGTTAGGCAGCAAAGGTTGAGGTTGGTTCGGAATCTTGCTGGGAGGTGAAGTCATAGATGGGGTTTGGACCCCACTAGTCTGTGGACGAGGTGGAGGATTCGAACCTGGTATAGGAAGAGGCCGACAAGGTGATGGTGAAGGAGACCGTGGTGATGGTGACTGATCCTGTGAACCTCCGACTCATCTTGATCCTGAGCTGGACCTTGCATCTGCAATTCACCCTCTAACTCCTCACTTGCAGAGGAAAATGGCAACATAAGAGGCTGTGGTGTTATGCCTACTCCTGTAAGCCCCTCCTCCAACTATTGAAGAGGGCCATGTGCTCTATGGTGTTGGTCAGGCTCAACACTTTGTTGTTATTGCTCTAACATCCTGTGTTTCTTTACAGAAATAGCTTAGGCCGCCAGAGTTGCCATCTGCTTTACAGCAGAAATGCTGTAATATTTTTCACAGTCCTATTTTCCTTACTGTAAAACATTACAGCATCCCTGTAAATTTATAGCAGAAATCCTGTAATATGTTTTTACAGTAAGGAAAATAGTACTGTAAAATATATTACAGCTTCTCTGCTATAAAGTAAATTACAGTATTAAGCTGGCAACTCCGATGCCAGTATAATGCCATACATTTACAGGGAAAAGTTTTACAGTGTAGATAAATAGATTAAGGGAGAGAAGGAAAGAGAAAAGGGGGGGCTGAGAGGACATGCTCCTATGCTCAGGCTGGGTTTTATTAGAGCGGGACCAGGCATCACAAGACAATGTGTAAACAGGAAACAGCACAGACAGAGCTGGGGATAAAAATAAACCGAAAGTCTCGTCATCGCTGCTGGGCTGGTAAACCAACTCACACCCTCTCGAAACAAGGTTGGGTAAGGTTATCTTGTAAAACGAGTACTGTAGAATAAAGTGCAGTATAGGCTTGTGTATGTTTGGGTGGGGCTATCATTGAGATGTATTTGTTTAGAGTTCTCTATCTCTTGAAATTGGCTTGTTGGGTCTTACAGGAGCAATATTTACTTTATGTTTCACAAGGCTGGATTAAGGTGTTCGTACAATACTATGGGATAAAGAAAGCAAAAATACAAGAGGGAAGAAGAGATGAAGGAACCTACTGGTTGGAAACCAGCAAACAAAATGGGCTGGTGTTTGATGGTATAGTGTAAAATCAAGGTAGATCGCTATTTGCTGCAGTATCAGGCCTTACTATCTGTAATACTGCATAATATACAGTCATATTTTGGAAAGGTGCAACGATGTCAAAAGATGCAGTATATATAATACAATAATACAAGCACACACTCAAGTTCAGTTTCTTTTACACTTTTATATCAAAATGTACAAAACCGCCAATTAAAACTTCACATGCCTCAAGATGAATGTGCAATGAAATATAATCCTGCTGTTTTTGTCCATTCCAGCATTATCACGTACAAGCAATGTGTAACTTTGGCTTGGAAAGAGATACATGTCCCCGGGCAGTGCTTGATGACTACGAGAAGCTTTTCACACACTGAACGCCCCACACAGGTTTGATAAATGTGCCCTTTTATTGTTGAAGCCAGTAACATGGAGACTTCCTGCAGCCCTGGGTGTGTTCAGTGACAGCGGGTAATGTGATATCATTTTCACTGCTCCAGCAGCAACACTGAATGGGCTGTGGTGTGGGAGGGAGCAGCAAAAATAAAAAAAGACTGGTCATTTCCTCTCACCCGTCTCTCACATCAACTGGCTCCCATTATCCTCCAACTACTGTCTGTTGGTCTCATTATCATATGTCATTTGTAAGTATGATAATCAATGGGTTATAGAAATGGGATAATCGTCACCAGCGTTATCATCAAATGGTGTGGGTGGTACTGTACCATTGTCACCGTTGTTATCTTGGTTAGCAAACATTAGCATAATCATAGAATATCCTAGAATGATCTTCCAGTATAGCAGTGCTTTAGGAAAGCTTGGAACCATACCTGGCACAATGAAACGGTGCCTGTAAGCAATACCTTTTCATTGACCAATAATGTGGGGGTTCACTGGTGGCCCAGAGTTGCTGACACAAAGCTGAACATTTTACATGGCTTATGAACGTGTGACTAATACCTAAAGGGATAATCTCACAGTCTGTTTGGGTCTGCAAGTGACTTCAGAGCCCCCTGAATGCGCTTCTCCAAAGGAAAGGTGCTTTTCATTCTGATTTGGGGGCGAGTTGAAGACAGAATTGCAAAGCCCAACCATACCGTGATCACCATCGTGACTACTCACAGGAAATCACCTCCCATACAAACAGAGCTGAACATCCGTCTTCAGCCACTCATTCCATCACAGAGAGCGGGTCACAAACGTATTGCAACGCTGTAGGGATACATTGTGTTGTCATATTGCCAGGATGGCATATTTCTCCCCGGCTTTTTAGTGGATGATTCTTATCCACCCTACTCCTGTTATGTGCTACTCCACACTACTCATTTCTACTGGCATTAAGGCTATTTTACACCTCTCAACCATGGAAATTCAGTCACTTAGATGTTTCATTGCATAAAAGAGAGCTGCTAAGCAACTGAAAATACACCTTCAGGTCCACTCTGGCCTTTAATGTAGTCCTTTTATGCTTTTTGAATCAGGTTTCAGTTTTCTCCTCTGAGCAATTTGTGGTCTGCCGTGAGATATGAATGTTCTTTATGAAACTTGACATTTTAATTGTGCTGTCTTGTCTTGCCCTCTCTACTATGCTTCTCTATTACCCAGCCCTAATTTGACAAAACATTCCATGCAATTGATTTCCTGTTTTCATTTCAGTTGATCTAAAGGCATAGAGGTTGGCTTTTAACTTTTTATTATTTAACTTTACCAAGTAAATTGACTGAGAAGTGAGAACGCGTTCTCATTCACAGTAGCAGTCTTGGGGATACACTACAATATGTGACGTTGCTGTACGTCCAGGGAGGACTATCATTTCCAATGAGATGTGTTACTAAAAGTTCTGGTTCAGTTTCACAGAGCATGTTAATGTTGGAACCCAGAACCAAAGCTTGTGTGCCAGTCTGTCAGGAGAGACTAGGAGCATGTGGATCAGTCCTAGTGAAGCACCTATAAGACATGCCGTGTATTCATGAGTGCAGATTGACAAGCATGACAGCAGCCATTCTCTCCTCTGGGTAGAGGAGCGTCCAATCACACCTTAATTTCCAGCCCAAGCTCCATTCACTGGGCTGCACATGCTGAAGCAGACACCCCGTTTCTTACAAGATGGGACTGGTGCTGGACACTAACGCAAGCCAAAAATAATATGGTGCAATGTGTATGTTGAGAACCCTGTTGAGATTGTATCTGTCACAACTGAATAAACGATCAAATGAGTAAGATATGGTATCCTACCCCTATTAATTTGCTCTATCTGTGCCCTAGTCAGGTAACGATCCCTCATCCAATGCAATCCCACAACTCAGCCAAGCAGCATTTGGCTCGCTGTTGCCATAGAGACAGTCTACCTCATGCCATCTCCAGATTGAGTTCCCTTTTCTCTTGTTATTTCAGTAATTTCATGTTATTTGAATGATAGGCTTAAAAAATGGTAATGTTTATTTCAGATGTCTATGGTTTATTAACTGCTTTCATCAGGGCAGTTGTCTAGAATGTAAAATTTGCTACTCTCAATTACAGTGTCACTAGTCTGGATAAAAAAAGATACATGAGTGCTGAGGTGTACACTCAGCTCCCACACTGTAAAAAAAATCCTGTTGTTTTTATGGCAACCAGTTACCTGTATGTTACTGTAAAAAAAGTACAATATGTTATTGTAAATTCCAAAGAAACTTTTGTTAAACAGCACAGTCATGTACTGTTAAATCAAAGTATGTACTGTTATACCAATTTTTTTTTTACATTTACGGTAACATACTGTACCTTTTATTACAGTAACTTACAGGTAACTGGCTGCCATTAAGTTACCGTAAAAACAACCCTTTTTTTTACAGTGCACCTCTCCTCCACCCTCTGAGAGACGACATAGCACACATGAAAAGCCTGCTCTTTGATGTTTGTGCTGAGCATTTTTTTTCTTAATCTTCATAGCCGACAGGCCGCCTGCCGTCATCCAGCCCGAACCAGAGCGAGAGAGCAGTTATTAGAACCCTCTCACCGTGGAGTAGTTTAAGGTCAGACAGGCCCTTTACAGTGATAACACACATAAAACATTGCATTTAAGCCCAGTAGGCAGTAGAGACCAGACTGAATCTACTGCTTCTTCTCTGGAGAGTAGAGTTATCAGGCTGTTCTGTGTCAACACAATCACAACAGCAGTTATTGTCAGGAGGGACTGAGCACCATGATTCCAATTTGATTTAGTTAAATTCATTACTGGTAGTCTACTACTAACTACAGTGGTACTACTTTCATTTTCACAAACATGTATACAGCAGGCCCTTGTAAGGGGCCGTAAGGGTTGATTGCCGGGTATAATTAAGCAATAATGACCTTGGGGGTTTGTGGTATATGGCCAATATATCACGGCTAAGGGTTGTTCATCGCGGAGTGCCTGGACACAGCCCTTAGCCATGGTGTATTGGCCATATACCACAAACCCCCGAGGCGCCTTATTGCGATTATAAACTGGTTAACAACAATTTGAACAGTAAAAAGTAATGTTTTGTCATACCCATGGTATACCTCTGATATACCACAGCTTTCAGCCAATCAGAATTCAGGGCTCGAACCACCTACCTTATAATTAAGCAATAAGGCATGAGGGGGTGTGGTATATGGCCAATATACTGTACCACGGCTAAGGGCATAGCTGCTGGAAGTAGTGTGGGGGTGGGTGTGCTGCGCTCTTTTCCTCTAAAATGCTATTTGGAGAACAGCAAAAACGAACAAGAATGTCCCCCAGACATTATCACCGCAATATTAGGTTTATATTAGGTTTAAAGGTCTGTGGAATGGTATGTACAATGTACTACTCAACCTCATCACGCATAAACACAAACAAGCTCGACCAAGGAATGAAGACAAATCTACACATTCAGTACCACTGAATGGACAGCTCCTCTGTACAGGTAGGCATAGTGGAGCTCCATGGCTGAATGGACAGCTCCTCTGTACAGGTAGGCATAGTGGAGCTCCATGGCTGAATGGACAGCTCCTCTGTACAGGTAGGCATAGTGGAGCTCCATGGCTGAATGGACAGCTCCTCTGTACAGGTAGGCATAGTGGAGCTCCATGGCTGAATGGACAGCTCCTCTGTACAGGTAGGCATAGTGGAGCTCCATGGCTGAATGGACAGCTCCTCTGTACAGGTAGGCATAGTGGAGCTCCATGGCTGAGTGGACAGTGTCTCTGTCTAGTTGCCAGAAAGAATTTGGCTATTCAGTTTGTGGGCACAGTTGAATAGCCTACAACGCTTATATGAAAATCATGACTGGCACGCAGATCTTTAGACATTTTAGGATCAATTGTAAATTGTCACTCATATGAAAAAGGTTGCAGACCCCCTGCTATAGGCTATATGAAGTCACCCTTGTGGAAAGACGCATACAGTGTACTATGACAGTGTCAAATTTTTGTATTTGCCTGTCTGCATTATTATCCAGGGAAGGGAAACATTCTGCGAATATTGAAACATTGTATCAATGAACAAGACTGATCCGAGAATATTAATCTTGCAACATAGTAGGCAACTGCCTCTGCGAAAACAGCCCTATATCCACACTATAGCTAAATAACTTAGCAATATTTAATGAAGTTTTTCCAGAAAGATTGATCTAGTAGGATATCACATTTTAATTCAGTAAGATGGACAAGCAAGATTGATTGAGTGAGAGGTGGACATGCACTATACCAGAGACTGGTAGACTACAGGTAGGGATGAAGGCAGAGGATGATGATGTAGGCCTACAGCAAGAAGTAAAAAAAGTTAGCCCAACTATTTAATCATTAATTATTTGCATTATCTCGTTTACCATTCTGTCACTGCATGACAATGCACATTTGTTATAGGCTACATTTGTTATTGTACTTGAAGCCAAAAACAAGACATGTATTTTGGGGAACTGCTCTAAATATCAAGTTGTTTTAATTTTTAATTTTATTTCATCTTTATTTAACTTGTTCAGTTGTCTATTTTCATACAAATAGGCCTACATGAAATCAACATTGCACTAACTTACTTGGCAAATAAGTATTCTATGGCTAAAGGCTGTTCTTTCGCAAGACGCAACGTGGAGTGCCTGCATACAGCCATTAACCGTGGTATATTGGCCATATATCACAAACCCCTGAGGTGCCTTATCGCTGTCATAAACTGGTTATCAAAATAATTTTAAAAAGTAAAAAGTAATTTTTTGTCATAGCCGTGGTAAACAGTATGATATACTACGGCTTTCAGCCAATCAGCATTCAGGGCTCAACCCATCCAGTTTATAATTTCTAATCTAACACGGCTTTCAGCCAATGAGCATCCAGGTACCAAACTACCCGGTTTTTATTAAGCAATATAATGCACATACAGATATGCATGTACAGTAGATTAGCTATTATACATGATAACTTTCAATCTGGGCACTGAGAAATACCTTTAGACTCATATTCTAGTTTGATACAAATACCCCTAGAACACAGGTAATTATATACAGTTGACGTTGGCCAGCAACTTACATACACTGAGTGTACAAAACATTAGGGACACCTTCTTAAACTGGAGTTGCACCCCTTTTGCCCTCAGAACAGCCTCAATATATCGGGGCAAGGTGTCAAAAGCATTCCACAGGGATGCTGGTCCATGTTGACTTCTCACAGTTGTGTCAAGTTGGCTGGATGTCCTTTGTGTGGTAGAACCATTCTTGATACACGCGGGAAACTGTTGAGCGTAAAAACCCCTGCAGCGCTGCAGTTTTTGACACACTCAAACCAGTGCACCTGGCACCTACTACTATACCCCGTTCAAAGGCACTTAAATATTTGTCTTGCCCATTCACCATCGGATTGTGTGTGTGCCATTCAATCTCAATTGTCTCAAGGCTTAAAAATCCTTCTTTACCCTGTCTCTTCCACTTCATCTACACTGATTGAAAGTGATTTAACAGGTGACATATATAAGGGACCATAACTTTCACCTTGATTCACCTGGCCGGTCTATGTCACGTTCCTAATGTTTTGTACAATCAGTGTACATTACTTGAACCCAATGCTTTAGCCCACCATGCAGTGTACATTTTCTCTCTGTTGACAAGTCATTTAGCACAATGCTCTGGAGCTCCAACAGCTATTGATTGTTGCTTGATAAAATGTAGGGAAATATTCCCCTTGTCCCCTTTATTTTGGCTGGTGGATAAATCTTTTACAGTTCCCTGGCCTGCTACCAAATCAAATTGTATTTGTCACACATATTTAGCAGATGTTATTGCGGGTGTAGTGAAATGCTTGTATTCCTAGATTCAACAGTGCAGTAGTATCTAAAAATTCACAACAGTACACAAAAATCTCAAAGCAAAATAATGGAATTAAGAAATATATAAATATGAGTACGAGGAATGTCAGAGTGGCTTGACTAGAATACAGTATATAGAGTACTTCAGAAAGTATTCAGACCCCTTGACCTTTTCCACATTTAGTTACGTTACATCTTTATTATAACATTTATTAAATATACACTACCGTTTGGGATCACTTTGAAATGTGCTTGTTTTTTAAAGAAAAGCGCATTTTTTGTTCATTAAAAGAACATCAAATTGATCAGAAATACAGTGTAGACATTGTTAATGTTGTAAATGACTAATGTAGCTGGAATATCTACATAGGCGTATGGAGGCCCATTATCAGCAACCATCACTCCTGTGTTCCAATGGCATGTTGTGTTAGCTAATCCAAGTCTATAATTTTAAAAGGCTAATTCATCATTAGAAAACTCTTTTGCAATTGTGTTAGCACAGCTGAATACTGTTGTTCTGATTAAAGAAGCAATAAAACTGGCCTACTTTAGACTAGATGAGTATATGGAGCATCAGCATTTGTGGGTTCAGAAGACCTTTCTTCTGAAACTCGTCAGCCTATTCTTGTTCTGAGAAATGAAGGCTATTCCATGCGAGAAATTGCCAAAGAAACTGAAAATCTCGTACAACGCTGTGTACTACTCGGCAGGGACTGGGAGACTAGTCAGGATCGAGGGAAAGATGAATGGAGCAAAGTACAGAGAGATCCTTGTTGAAAACCTGCTCCAGAGTGCTCAGGACCTCAGACTGGGGTGAAGGTTCACCTTCTAACAGGACAATGACCCTAACCACACAGCGCAGGACTGGCATCGGGGCAAGTTTCTGAATGTCCTTAAGTGGCCCAGCCAGAGCGCGGACTTGAACCCGATCGAACATCTCTGGAGAGACCTGAAAATAGCTGTGCAGCCCCATCCCCATCCAACCTGACAGAGCTTGAGAGGATCTGCAGAGAAGAATTGGAGAAACTCCCCAACTACTATCAAGGCACAAGGCGAGACCCAGATGCAGACACAGGAGGCAGATGGTTGGAGTCTTACAATGTTTAATAATCCAAAGGAGTAGGCAAGAGAATGGTCGTGGACAGGCAAAATGGTCAAAACCAGTCCAGGTGGTACAGAGTGGCAGACAGGCTCGTGGTCAAGGCAGGCAGAATGGTCAGACAGGCAGGTACAGAGTCCAGAAACAGGTAAGGGTCAAAACCGAGAGGACTAGAAAAAGGAGAATAGCAAAAGGAGTATGGGGAAAAACAGGTTGGTTGACTTGACTAAACATACAAGATGAACTGGCACAGAGAGACAGGAAACACAGGGATAAATACACTGGGGAAAATAAGCGACACCTGGAGGGGGTGGAGACAATCACAGGAACAGGTGAAACAGATCAGGGCGTGACAAAATACAGGTGTGCCAAGCTTTTAGCATTATAAGCAAGAAGACTCGAGGCTGTAATTGCTGCCGAAGGTGCTTCAACAAAGGACTGAGTACATTTACATTTACACTAACGTCATTTAGCAGACGCTCTTATCCAGAGCGACTTACAAATTGGGTCTGAATACTTATTCAAATGTGATATTTCAGTTTTTTTTATTTTATACATTTGCAACAATTTCTAAAAACCTGTTTTTGCTTCGACATTATGGGGTATTGTGTTTAGATTGATGAAAAAAAAATGATTTAATCAATTTTAGAATAAGGCTGTAACTTAATAAAATGTGGAAAACTTTCCGAATGCACTGTACATATGAAATCAGGAAAACAGTATGTAAACATTATTAAAGTGGTCAGTGTTCCATTATTAAAGAAGACCAGTGATATTCCATGTCTATGTACATAGGGCAGCAGCCTTTAAAGTGCAGGGTTGAGTAAGCGGGTGGTAACCAGCAAGCGACAGTGACTAAGTTCAGGGCAGGGCCCTGGGTGGAGGCTATTTAACAGTCTAATGGCCTTGAGACAGAAGCTGTCTCAGTCCCAACTTTGAGGCACCTTTACTGACATCACCTTCTGGATGATAGCAGGGTGAACAGGCCGTCGCTCAGGTAGTTATGATGTCCTTGATGATCTTTTTGGCCTTCCTGTGACATCGGGTGCTGTAGGCCCCACCCCGGTCAGTAATTCAACCATGTTTACTACAAGTTTAGATAGCTGGCCGCTAGACTAACTTAACAATCTAAAAATGTTTTTGCTGACATGGGCTAATTGAGTGACTGCTGATGCACAACCAAATTTCAAAACTGCACCTTGTGTATTCTACTATTCTAACTCAGTAAGTTGAGACCCCGACCGAGTTCCACCCCAAAAATATGTATTTTTGTCTAATTGGTCCGCGGGCCTGCGAAATGGGGGCCGGGGGCCACGGGCCGCATGCGCCAGTTGCACAATCACTGAAGTTAGACCATTTGAAGTGCTACGTGAAGGCAGCACGTTGTAATGACTAGCATGGGCACGGCTGTGCTAAATTCATTCAATGCTTTGAGAGTTGAATTCATCTTGGTTATTAATTCAGTCTGAATTCTCCCTAACAATTACAACTGTTCGATTGAAACGCAAATATGTCTTTATTGTTTAAGTATGTTTGCCAGACAAATCCCCTGTAAGCTATAAAAACAAAGAGACTCGCACACTCAATATGTATAATCTCCCAGTCATTTATTGGGTAGAAAAACACCAACGTTTCAGCATCACTGTGCCTTCTTCAAAGGTGTGCCAAACAAATCCCCAACACAATGTGTCTGCTTTTCAAATCACAGCTAGGAAAGTAGAGGGAAGGGTATATTACTGATAGACTGATGATGCTCCTCATTGAGAGTGTTGAAGGCAGGTAGCTCGGTATATAATCCTAAAGCTGAGTTCCAGTTCTGCCTAGTTTTCTCAACCTGCTAGGGAGGAGAGTCACTGTGTCCTTCTTTATAAGCTGTCTTCACTGAATAGCACTTCATACTTGGAGAGGCAATCAGCACAGCCACAAGGAAGAAGAAATCAATAGCGGTTGCATACTGATGTGTTTCTTCAAGAACGTGCTTTAAATGCTGCCCTCACTCTGAGAGCACAGTTAGCTGGTACAGAGACGCTGCCAGTGGAGGAGAGGGAATTGAAGTCAATGATTAATGACTGGGTCTCACGTTAGTGTGGTCACATTGGTGTGTGTGTGTGTGTGTGTGTGTGTGCGTGCGTGCGTGTGGGCGTGTGTGTGTGCTTGTGTCTCTGTCCGCAGTAATTACCATTAGAGGAAGCAATTCACCTGAGACGGCGAGGGAGTCAAACTAACTTGTGTACGTGTGCTGTATGTGAAAAGCAAACTCAAGTCACAGTGGCACAGCAATGTGCAGCTCCTAGCACGTGGGATTTCTGCAATACTTAGTTAAGTGGAGACTTAAAGCCAAGCCACTGGTCATGAAGGGAGACTAGGTCAATTTATAAGAAGGATCATGAGATCATTAGAGAGAGTCAGTCTCAAAGGGTGGGTCTTATAGAGTGAGGGCCATATTGGTCCCTGATCTGAATACTGAATGACTGTCTGCTGCCTGCCTGTCAGACATGTTAGGGGAAGCAGTCATCACTGTAGACTGTGCTGTACAACAATATACACCCTGATACCTTAATGAGGGATTTTTAGAAACGCTCTAGAAACTAGAAAATGACTGTTTAGCAACAAATGCATAATTTGGCTGGTATGATGTAGACTTGATGACTTGGTGGTGATTGGCTGAGTGAATTACTGTTTCTATGGTATTATGGGCAGGAACTGACTGACACCTAGTGGTACTGGAAAGGACAGCATAGAGAATAAAGGGTGTGTGTATCTGAAAGAGTCAGGGGTAGGGTTGCAAAGGGAAAGTATATTACTGGAAACTTTTCAACTTTACCAGTAAACTACCAGAATTTTGGTAACTTTCAAGGATTGTGTATAATTTATCATAAGAAATCTAGTGGCACTTTTGAGTACTTCAGATTATCACAGGTGTCTGTAATTAACGTATAGCCCTGTGTGTGGCCTTCTAAATAATTATTTTTTGAATCAAATAAGATGATTTTGAAATGACAATAGAATGACAAAGCTGTAAAACATTATCCTAAATATAAACCATCAACTTAGTGAATACCATTGGTGTTTAATATGAGGGGTTCAGCATGAAATATCCTTTATATTTTTGTTGACACTTTTATTTTACTATGTCAATATGTCTTTGTTGTAAATGTTTTGGCCCAACAGGTTGCAGTTGTGAATAAAGTCAATAGTTAGAAGAGTTGCAGAGTTGCCATTGTTGATTAGATACCTTTTTTTTCTTCATTAATTATGCTATTTTCTCTTGAACCATATGGTCTATCCACTAGCAATTCATGGATGATATGGACACAGATATAAAAAACGGATACTGTGTATGAATTGTTTAAGTTATTCAAGTATAAATGACCAAGTTACCATAGATTGACATAGATTACCTGTTAATTACCAAAATTATAGAAGATTCCGGTAACTTTGGTAAATTACCGGTAGCTTTGCAACCCTAGTCTGGGGTGAAAATGTATTTTACAAAAAATAAATATTCTTACTGTATCTACAGTATGTTTGTAATTTCATCACAGAAGCAAAATATACATGCCAACAAATGACAAACATGTTTTGCCTAGTTAAATAAAGGTTAAATAAAAATAAAAATAAAATGAGGTAGAACTAGGGAAATGCCTTTCATTGCAAATCAATGTTATGGTCAAAAGAGGGCGCTATTGGCTATTATAAATCATGCTTTTGACAAATGTTAAATACATATACCTCAGTGGTTGGCAAACTGCTATAGATAATAGAAAATATTAATGAAAAAGCATTTCACATATGGATACTATTGAGGTAGTATTTCCCAACATACTATAGGGCCAATAGCCGGCACAACATTTATCATGCCAAAAAATAGTTGTATGTCTTAAGATGGTGCTGGCTGTGGAAGTCCCATATACGACTCTGGAGGTTAGTGAGACCGAAGTGACTCAGGGTCAGCATCAGAGATAAGGTTGTTCTGGGAATAATATTTAATCAGCAAGGACAATTTCCTGGAAGCTCCTCAGAGATCCTTTACAGTCAAATGAGGACACAGCGGAGCCTTTTCACCACAACCTCTTCCTCTCTCCCTCTCTCTCTACATTCAAAGGTTTTCTCTGTTCCTGAAGAGCTGGGAAAGTGACTTTTAGTGACTGGCAAGGTTGTAAGACAGTGATTATGTACAGGCCATATACAGTGCATTCGGAAAGTATTCAGACCTTGACTTTTTCCAAATTTTGTCACGTTACAGCCTTATTATAAAATTGATTAAATTGTTTTTTTCATCATCAATCTACACACATTACCCCATAACGACAAAGCAAAAACAGGTTTTAGAAGTTTTGCAAATGTAACCCCCCCCCCCCCCCCGGAAAAATCACATTTACATAAGTATTCAGACCCTTTGCTCAGTACTTTGTTGAAGCACCTTTGACAGCAATTACAGCCCTGAGTCTTCTTGGGTATGATGCTACAATCTTGGCACATCTGTATTTGGGGAGTTTTTCCCGATCTTCTCTGCAGATATTGTCAAGCTCTGTCAGGTTGGACGGGGAGCGTCGCTGCACAGCTATTTTCAGGTCTCTCCAGAGATGCTCGATCGGATTCAAGTCCGCGCTCTGGCTGGGCCACTCAAGGACAATCAGAGACTTGTCCCAAAGCCACTCCTGTGTTGTCTAGGCTGTGTGCTTAGGGTCATTGTCCTGTTGGAAGGTGAACCTTCACCCCAGTCTGAGGTCCTGAGTGCTCTGGAGCAGGTTTTCATCAAGGATCTCTCAGTACTTTGCTCCGTTCATCTTTTCCTTGTCCTTGACTAGTCTCCCAGTCCCTGCCGCTGAAAAACATCCCCACAGCATGATGCTGCCATCACCATGCTTCACCGTAGGGATGGTGCCAGGTTTCCTACAGACATAACGCTTGGCATTCAGGCCAAAGAGTTCAATCAAGGTTTCTCATGGTCTAAGAATTTTAGGTGCATTTTGGCAAACTCCAAGCGCCTTTTACTGAGGAGTGGCTTCTGTCTTGCCTCTCTACCATAAAGGCCTGATTGGTGGAATGCTGCAGAGATGGTTGTCCTTCTGGAAGGTTCTCCCATCTCCACAGAGGAACTCTGGAGCTCTGTCAGAGTGACCATCGGGTTCTTGGTCACCTCCCTGACCAAGGCCCTTCTCTCCCAGTTGCTTAGTTTGGCTGGTCAGCCAGCTCTAGGGAAGGTCTGGTGGATCCAAACTTCTTCCATTTAAGAATGAAGGAGGCCACTGTGTTCTTGGGGACCTTCAATGTTGACATTTTTTTGTTGTTGCTACCCTTCCCCAGATCTTTGCCTTGACAATCCTGTCTCGGAGCTCTTCGGACAATTCTTTCGTACTGATGGCTTGGTTTTAGGTCTGACATGCACTGTCAACTGTGGGAGCTTATATAGACAGGTTTGTGCCTTTCCAAATAATGTCCAATCAATTGAATTTACCACAGGTGTACTCCAATCAAGTTGTAGAAACATCTCAAGGATGATCAATGGAAACAGGATGCACCGGAGCTCAATTGTGAGTCTCCTAGCAAAGGGTCTGAATATTTATGTAAGTAAGGGATTTCTGTTTTCTATTTTTAATACATTTGTTACATTTTCTAAAAAACAGTTTTGGCTTTGTCACTAAGGGGTATTGTGTGTAGATTAATGAGGAAAATGTTTTATTTAATCAATTTTGGAATAGGCTGTAATGTAACAAAATTTTGAAAAATGTAAAGCGTCTAAATATTTTTCGAATGCACTGCAATATTATTAGATGGTCAGCTTTTATGTTTGGGGCTTGAACAAAAAACAAAGTCCTCCCATCCAGCCCTTGAGAGAACACTAACGGGAGAAAACAGAAGGTCAAGTGACAGCCACAAAAAGGGACAAAACTGGTCTGTTTGAAACTGAGACGGTATAGTTATGACTAACCCATAATAATGGGATGCAGTTTGGATATTGTTCAGTCAATGAAACATTTCTGTTGGCACAGTCTTTTGGAGCTTTTTGATTTATCTGTATTGATGATCTCTCGATTTCAGGCTCCATCTCTCTGGAACTTGACACAGGCATTTACTTGGATGCTTTTGGCTCCTCGGATAATGTTTATGTTGATTGATAGGACAGTACCAATGAAATTAGGTAAGTTGTGCCCATAGACTGTGATTGTATAAAGGACAGTTGACTGTTGTGTAAAAGTTTGACTTCATGTAAAAAGGAAGTACAAAATGATGATTTACTCATAAGTGATCCAACACATTCTCTGACAATAAACATAACCCTCCCCCAAATATATTTTGTGTTCAGTTTGATTGAGTTAATTACAGTCCACTGATGAGGTTCAACATGAATCATATTGATATATCTTTATTTTTCAAGCTTTGTAGCATAATGTATATTTTGTAGCATATTTCTAACTAAATAAATACCCATGCAGAAAAAAAGGAAAAAAGGAGGAAGGGAAGCACTGCTAAGGTACACAATAGTAGGTGTTGGTGGACAGAAGGTGCTAAGGTAAACAATAGTAGGTGTTGGTCGACAGAAGGTGCTAAGGTACACAATAGTAGGTGTTGGTGGACAGAAGGTGCTAAGGTAAACAATAGTAGGTGTTGGTCGACAGAAGGTGCTAAGGTAAACAATAGTAGGTGTTGGTGGACAGAAGGTGCTAAGGTACACAATAGTAGGTGTTGGTGGACAGAAGGTGCTAAGGTAAACAATAGTAGGTGTTGGTGGACAGAAGGTGCTAAGGTAAACAATAGTAGGTGTTGGTCGACAGAAGGTGCTAAGGTACACAATAGTAGGTGTTGGTGGACAGAAGGTGCTAAGGTAAACAATAGTAGGTGTTGGTGGACAGAAGGTGCTAAGGTACACAATAGTAGGTGTTGGTGGACAGAAGGTGCTAAGGTACACAATAGTTGGTGTTGGTGGACAGAAGGTGCTAAGGTACACAATAGTAGGTGTTGGTCGACAGAAGGTGCTAAGGTAAACAATAGTAGGTGTTGGTGGACAGAAGGTGCTAAGGTACACAATAGTAGGTGTTGGTCGACAGAAGGTGCTAAGGTACACAATAGTAGGTGTTGGTGGACAGAAGGTGCTAAGGTAAACAATAGTAGGTGTTGGTGGACAGAAGGTGCTAAGGTACACAATAGTAGGTGTTGGTCGACAGAAGGTGCTAAGGTACACAATAGTAGGTGTTGGTGGACAGAAGGTGCTAAGGTACACAATAGTAGGTGTTGGTCGACAGAAGGTGCTAAGGTACACAATAGTAGGTGTTGGTGGACAGAAGGTGCTAAGGTACACAATAGTTGGTGTTGGTGGACAGAAGGTGCTAAGGTACACAATAGTAGGTGTTGGTGGACAGAAGGTGCTAAGGTACACAATAGTTGGTGTTGGTCGACAGAAGGTGCTAAGGTAAACAATAGTAGGTGTTGGTGGACAGAAGGTGCTAAGGTACACAATAGTAGGTTTTGGTAGACAGAAGGTGCTAAGGTACACAATAGTAGGTGTTGGTGGACAGAAGGTGCTAAGGTAAACAATAGTAGGTGTTGGTGGACAGAAGGTGCTAAGGTACACAATAGTAGGTTTTGGTAGACAGAAGGTGCTAAGGTACACAATAGTAGGTGTTGGTAGACAGAAGGTGCTAAGGTAAACAATAGTAGGTGTTGGTGGACAGAAGGTGCTAAGGTACACAATAGTAGGTTTTGGTAGACAGAAGGTGCTAAGGTACACAATAGTAGGTGTTGGTGGACAGAAGGTGCTAAGGTAAACAATAGTAGGTGTTGGTGGACAGAAGGTGCTAAGGTACACAAGAGTAGGTTTTGGTAGACAGAAGGGGCTCTTTGGTAAAAGGGGTAAATTGTTCATCAAAAAGAAATAGGACCAAGGCACTCTTCATTTATTAATTAAAATACCTTTATTTGTATGGCATGGTCAATGGAAACAAAGTTTTAAAACTCCAACGCATTTCAGCTGCATACCCAATTTACAATTAAGCTGCCCATATCAACACACATTTAGTAGATGTGATTTGAGCTATAAAAGGGCTTTTTAATCACACTTGTGGTCTGAACTGGTGTAAAGGGCCTTTTCCATCTCCGGCTCCCTGCCTCCCCATAATGGCGCTGGGTCTCTCAGAGCTCTGTGGCTTTCTCAGTGTTTACATGGAGCTGTATTTACACAGGCAGAACAGGACCGCCTGGGGCCCCGGTGGGCACTTTGTTTTACTGAAAAACCTCTATAGTACGCTTAGTTCATCCAGCACAGATACTCAACATGGACACAAATGAGATTAAAATAACACCCCTGTGTATAACATTTTAATGGGGGAGAAAACAAACATGGTTCACATTATATGTACTGTGGCACTGAGTCAGACAGTAGAGGGGGAATCTTTGATGAACTATGATACACTATATGTGCAGGATTATTGTATTTATACAGTGCTTACGTGTGTGTGTGTTTATGTGTGTGTGTGTGGTGTTATAATAGCATATGCAGAAGTACATGTCGTGTACAATATAATGGAGACCATCTGCACAAACTGTGTAGGGCTACTGTACAGAACTCATTGATGATCATGTTTTTGTGACACATTTCCAACAGCAGTGATCACTAATGAGATAAGACTAGTACATTACAACTGTACAGTATGTCCCATGGCATGATACATCCATAATGATGTACTAAATGATGAATAAAGCATCGTATCAAGAGAACATAAACTTTCTGGAGTGCTTCTTTGGATGAACAACTCAGAGCCGCTTCTAATCCCCAGTTGTAGTCTATTAGCGTGCTCAATTTGGAAAGTGCTTGAGGATATCTTTGCACTTCTTAAAGAGCACAGCAAGGTTACTTTGTCTTTGAACAACTCTCAGTATAGCTCTCCGGTGATTTTGGCCATGATCTCCCCTACATCAGGACAGATGAACGCAGTGGTCAACTAAACTACTGAATGTATTATTTTAACAGGTGTGATTCTAGGTCACACAGTACCACAAGATCCAGTGCTTACAGGTGAACTTTATTAACCCTATTCAGCAAAAAGTTGTTCAAACTGTAAGAATGTGAATTTGAAAGGTGCCATGACTGAACAAAGCTATTTCCAAGCTGGAATCAATGGAGTAAATAAATCAAACAATTTCTGCTTATTAAATCATTCAACCCCTGGCAAATTCCTGTCAACAATACTGTTAGATTAGGCAAAACTATTTACAACAATAATCTGCACGTAGGTAATCATTTTCTAGACCACTGTATATATGTATATTTACAGTTGAAGTCAGAAGTTTACATACACCTTAGCCAAATACATTTAAACTCAGTTTTTCACAATTCCTGACATTTTATCCTAGTAAAACTTCCCTGTCTTAGGTAGGTCAGTTAGGATCACCACTTTATTTTAAGAATGTGAAATGTCAGAATAATAGTAGAGAGAATGATTTATTTCAGCTTTTATTTCTTTCATTTCTTTCTTTCAGGCTTCCTTGCTCACACATGCTTTTTCAGTTCTGCCCACAAATGTTCTATATGATTGAGGTCAGGGCTTTGTGATGGCCACTTCAAAACCTTGACTTTGTTGTCCTTAAGCCATTTTGCCACAACTTTGGAAGTATGCTTGGGGTCATTGTCCATTTGGAAGACCCATTTTACGACCAAGCTTTAACTTCCTGACTGATGTCTTGAGATGTTGCTTCAATATCGCCACATTATTTTCCTTCATCTATGGTGCCATCTATTTTGTGAAGTGCACCAGTCCCTCCTGCAACAAAGCACCGCCACAACATGATGCTGCCACACCCGTGCTTCACGATTGGGATGGTGTTCTTCGGCTTGCAAGCCTCCCCCTTTTTCCTCCAAACATAACGATGGTCATCAGAAGCTTCTAAAGCCATGACATCATTTTCTGGAATTTTCCAAGCTGTTTAAAGGCACAGTCAACTTAGTGTATGTAAACTTCTGACCCACTGGAATTGTGATACAGTGAATTATAAGTGAAATAATCTGTCTGTTTACAATTGTTGGAAAAAGTACTTGTGTCATGCACAAAGTAGATGTCCTAACTGACTTGTCAAATCCATAGTTTGTTAATAAGAAATTTGGGGAGTGGTTAAAAAACGAGTTTTAATGACTCCAACCTAAGTGTATGTAAACTTCCGACTTCAACTGTATACAGTGTTCTATACAACACTGGCACTTCACCTTTATTTATGCCCATACTGTCACGTCGACATTAAATATTAAGTGTTAAACATAAAACCATCAAGCTGCAAGCTTTGAAGAGTAATCCAGTTTTCCCCCATGGCTCCCTAGTTAAATCGGATAAGGTTTAAGAGTCCTAATAACTCCTTAAATTAGTGCTTAATGACTCCAGCATGCTGACAAGCTGCTACCAGGGGCCAGTCAGTGGCCTGCTAGGGACTGGTTAAGCCCATAAGAGCACTTGTTAGAGCACACAGGGACTAGGGATCACATTCATTAATCAAACCAGCTATGGGAGATTGAACAATGAAATTCCAGCGTTTGATTAGCCACAAGGTTTGGATAGCCAGTGTACCTAATTTGATTAAACAGAGCGGGGGAAGTGTTGCCTTCACAGACTTTCTGTATTTTTCTACTCCCTCCCTCATGTCTGTTTGTTACTCAATGTCAGGCCTCTTCACCATGCTGACACAGCATGTTCTGGAGGAGTAGAATTAGAAATTGGCGGAGAATAAGTACCTTGTCAAACTTAAATATTAAAGGCCAGAAATCTCAGTCTTTAGGTCCAAAGTTATTCAACTGAACAAAAGTATAAACACAACATGCAGTGCAACAATTGTTGGTCCCATATTTCATGAGCTGAAATAAAAGATCCCATACATTTTCCATAAGCAAGAAAAAGCTTATTTCTCTCAAATTTTGTGCTGGAGAAGTGTGCCAGTCTTCACAGATTAATCCTGGTTTCAACCGTAGCGGGCAGATGGCAGACAGCGTGTATGGGGGTGCGGTTTGCTGATGTCAACGTTGTGAACAGAGTGCCCCATGGTGGCGGTGGGGTTATGGTATGGGCAGGCATAAGCTTCGGACAATGAACACAATTGCATTTTATCAATGGCAATTAGAATGCAGAGATACCATGACAGATCCTGAAGCCCATTGTCATGCCATTCATCCACCGCCATCACCTCAAGTTTTAGCATACTAATGCATGGCCCGATGTCGCAAGGAACTGTACACAATTCATGGAAGCTGAAAATGTCCCAGATCTTCCATGGACTGCATACTCACCAGATATGTCACCCATTGAGCATGTTTGGGATAATCTGGATTGGCGTGTACGACATCGTGTTCCAGTTCCTGCCAATATCCAGAAACTTCGCATAGCCATTGAAGAGGAGTGGGACAGCATTCCACAGGCCACCATCAACAGCCTGATCAACTCTATGCGAAGGAGATGTGTCGCGCTGCATGAGGCAAATGGTGGTCACACCAGATACTGACTGGTTTTCTGATCCAAGCCCCTACATTTTTTAAAAGGTATCTGTGGCCTACAGATGCATGTCTGTATTCCCAGTCATGTTAAATCCATAGATTAGGAACAAATTAATTAATTTAAGTTGACTGATTTCCTTATATGAACTGTAACTCAGTAAAATCTTTGAAATTGTTGCATGTCAAGGAGTTTATATTTTTGTTCAGTGTAATTACAAAGTGCTCTTCAATCCTGCCGATATCACTCTCTGACAGGTAGTTAGCTCTGAATGTTAACTCATTTATCTTTCTGTTTCATTAGAGGGCTATCTGATAGGAGCAATTCAACAATGTTTCAATCTTAACAGGAGAAGACTGACTTCAACAACATTTTGTGGTAGAGACTCCTTGACAGTGAACAGCCAACCATAATGGATCTCAATCAAAACATCAAAGAGGCTCTCCATCTCTGTACATCCCAATTATTTGATGTCAACACAAGTATGCAGGCCACCATTTTACTTTCATTTGCTTGCGTTTTGCCTATGGTAGTTTTGCTCTGCTGGCATTGCTCAGATGGTCTCGACGTCACGCTCTCTGACATCCCTCACCATTGACAGCTGACAAGTTTAAGCTGGCATGAAGTGTGGATTTCACTGTTTGTGTAATTTAAATCCTTTTGTGGCTCATCTCACAGAACTCTGGTGCCAGATTCTTACCCTGACAATAGATCACGTGGCCTGCCCCAGTGTTCTGAACTGTTTCACTGTTGGATTCAGTTGGAGGCTTGAGGGCACTGTATGAATGTTTTGGGATAGTCCTGTCACTCCCAGAGCCTGGGGGAGAGTGAAACATGAGACTGACATCTAATGACAGGCTTTCAATAGGGATGTGGACAAGAGGAGCTTCTCACTGAGAGGATCAATACAACTTTCCCATGACATTGTCAGATCAGCTCATTCCAATGCTGACATCATTGACTATTAGCGTGGCATGGAAGACAATGGAAGATACTTAAAGGTTCAGCTTCTCTGGACAAGCATCCTTCATGTTGCAATGATGAAGTACCAGTCCACTAAGGCGGATTGCCTTATAAACAATGAGTGGTCTCAATATTTCAATTTGCTGTCAATCACTACAGTGTAGTGTCTAATCTATGCCAACCTTTCCACGCCAATAATCTGACTTGAGCTAGGCTACTTTAGCTCGGTTGGCAGTTGGCACCATACTGTATTTGAAATGGCTGTTGCTAGCAGGATGGACAGACTGACATTTTAATAACCTGCTGAGTATTTCACGGGATCTTTTAGCCCAACTCTGAAACCCAGGGACAGTTGACAAAGTTGCTAAATAGATGCTGGCAAGCTATTGTTTTGTGATGCTTACGGTATGGATTACATTAGCCTGTTCCTAGGAATGTCAGAGTGGACACATTGACACATTCCGCTAGCACTGTAGTCATATGTTTAATTCAACTCTGATCAGGTAGTTTTGGGAGATATCCAACCAATGAGGAACACAGGGCTAGAAAAGTACATGTCTACCTAGAGCTTAGAACCAAGATTAGGCAGCCAAAGAAAAACATTTATGGAAATACCTCTTTAGTCCAGAATGCGGTGTCAGGATTTAGTAGGTTCCTAAACCAATTAATTGTTCCGACCTCTCAACCTGTAATTATTTCAACAGCCTGTCTCATGACATTTGTTTTCTTCTCTCGTTTCCCAGGTCACTGGGAACTGCTAATTTGACACACTACTAAAACACACCTCTCCACACAGAGACAGGAGGAAGAGTTGCCAGTACACAACGACTACTGTAATACGTTCTTATGACCACAGTGCCTCCAGCATGCCAGAGGTATTTGATATGGTTGACAACTTCAAATTAAGCAGTAATCATTTTTTCCCTGGATCATTACTAAATTCTGTGTTGAAGCATGCACACCTAATAGGGCCACACCTAATCTTAATTGCAGGGATTATGACCGTAAAGCCACAAAGTCTTTGCTCAATGCCGTCACTAACATGACAGTAGGGGTAAGAAGAAAAATAAACACCTCAATTACCCATTCTGAGAAATGTGGTAGAAAAGCTCGCTATTCTCTTACCCTCTAACCAATTCATTATTATTTGGCTCACACCTCTTTCATAGCCCAAAGGACGGCCTGCTTCAATTCAATAATCGAACACACTGCTGTGCTTTTGATCAACTAGTATGTAGACACAGTTACCAATTGATTTCAATTACTTGATTCAATTCGCCGTGGGTTGAATTGAAAAGAGGAAATAATGTCAGATAAGATGGCCTGAGATAAATTGATTTTTATTTGCTTTGAGCAAGATTAACATGTGATGCTTTCCCAGGCACTTACTTTTATAGTGCTAAACTGTAGTAAAGTCACTCCTGGGGAGAGGGCTGTCAGAGGCACAGCTGCTTAAAGAGAGCTAAATTATAAAGCTGTGTACTCTGAGCAAGGCACAGAACCATCCCCTTCCCATTAACCAACAGTGGCCCTGACCTCTTTAAATCTGCCCCAACATTCCCTTGACACCGGCCTGTCTGGGAGAAACACAGAGCCAGGGCCCTGCGCTGCGATGACTCGCTGCTGCCACTACTGCTGATTGGACGTGCTCTGTGTGGGTCAGAACGTTTCCAGCTCTAAATCACGTAAGCGATGGGATAATTGCAGGCCTTTGGGCCGCCGCTCAACCCTCTAATACTCACGGGGCTCTGCTCAGGCGCCACTCATTGCACAAGCGTTTGCTGTGCTCGGCGGCGGAGAGAGCCACAGGCGAGGGGGATGCCCCTCAGCACCGTCAAGGTTAATCTTCTAAACACAGGGTGACAAAGCAAAACTGTCGAATGAGGGGTGAGAGGAGCAAGAGAGAGAGAACTACTAAAGTGGGAGAGGTATTTCTGACAGCTTTGTAAGAGTTCAGAACAATGTCACACTCCCTTGGGGGTGAACTCAAGTTTTTTTGGGGCACAAACCTCAAAAGGTGTCTCTCTGACACAACAGTCCCCTGGAATATTAATGAACATCAGATGAGTTATTAGTAGATTTTCATAGAATAAATTACAAGCTAATTGCATTGTTTCTGATAATATAAAAAGTTGAAAATACTTCAAATTAACTCTATATTTCCAACATTATAATAAGGGCTAATAGATATTTGAGGAATCAAGGCAGTTGTTGAGGCAGACAGGAACTTGGCGCCATTGAGCCATAAATCACATAGTGTACCCAGCTAGCACATTTGGTTCCTTGGAAGTTGTGGGAACGTACATTTTTGGTTACTGACGTGTTTGAAGAATACACATGATCCCCCTTATCATTCAATTCAATAATAACAAAAGACAATGAAAAGTAATAGATGTGTCTTGTATAATTTCAATGCAGAGTGCAAGGTCTCTCCCAGTTCAGACATCTGTATCAACCAGCTTTTAATCAGAGGACTCCTTGACAAACCATCTCTCCTGTCCTCCATCTGTAGAAAAACAAAGTAGAGTTGAAACACACAGCACTGATCACATTATCAATGGTTATTAGGTGAATTCCAGGACAGACAAGTGATAGCATTCTAACCTATGACCAGATCAAATGTGACCCGATTCAGGAAACTAGGCGTATGTCGCAAGTCACGACTTCACAGGAGAGCCATTTGAATGTAAAAAAATATATATATTTTCTAAATGTGTTTTTTGGCAGAAATGCCTTCTCGAACATTTGAACTTTTATGTGCCTTAATAACACACTTGTATGCATCTGTAAATACAAATAAATTGTTCAATTACGAGCCTTGTTGGTTAACCTGTTGGGGATAGGGGGCAGTATTTACACGGCCGGATAAAAAACGTACCCGATTTAATCTGGTTACTACTCCTGCCCAGTAACTAGAATATGCATATAATTATTGGCTTTGGATAGAAAACACCCTAAAGTTTCTAAAACTGTTTGAATGGTGTCTGTGAGTATAACAGAACTCATATGGCAGGCAAAAACCTGAGAAGATTCCTTACAGGAAGTGGCCTGTCTGACAAGTTCTTGTTCCTCTTGGCTCTTTTTATTGAAGACTGAGGATCTTTGCTGTAACGTGACACTTCCTACGGCTCCCATAGGCTCTCAGAACCCGGGAAAAAGCTGAATGATATCGAGGCAGCCCCTGGCTGAAACACATTAGCGCGTTTGGATAGTGGCCTGTCAGAGGACCATCAGACTGGGGCTCGTGCACGAGGGCACGAGATGTTTTTATTTTCTCTCTCTTTGAACGAAAACCACCACTCCCGGTCGTAATATTATCGCTTTTTTACGAGAAAAATGGCATAAAAATTGATTTTAAACAGCGGTTGACATGCTTCGAAGTACGGTAATGGAATATTTAGATTTTTTTTGTCACGAAATGCGTCGTGCTCGTCACCCTTCTTTACCATTCGGATAGTGTCTTGAACGCACGAACAAAACGCCGCTATTTGGATATAACTATGGATTATTTGGGACCAAACCAACATTTGTTATTGAAGTAGAAGTCCTGGGAGTGCATTCTGACAAAGAACAGCAAAGGTAATAACATTTTTCTTATAGTAAATCTGACTTTGGTGAGTGCTAAACTTGCTGGGTGTCTAAATAGCTAGCCCTGTGATGCCGGGCTATCTACTGAGAATATTGCAAAATGTGCTTTCACCGAAAAGCTATTTTAAAATCGGACATAGCGAGTGCATAGAGGAGTTCTGTATCTATAATTCTTAAAATAATTGTTGTGTTTTTTGTGAACGTTTATCGTGAGTAATTTAGTAAATTCACCGGAAGTGTTCGGTGGGAATGCTAGTCAAATGCTAGTCACATGCTAATGTAAAAAGCTGGTTTTTGATATAAATATGAACTTGATTGAACAAAACATGCATGTATTGTATAACATAATGTGCTAGGAGTGTCATCTGATGAAGATCATCAAAGGTTAGTGCTGCATTTAGCTGTGGTTTGGGTTTATGTGACATTATATGCTAGCTTGAAAAATGGGTGTCTGATTATTTCTGGCTGGGTACTCTGCTGACATAATCTAATGTTTTGCTTTCGTTGTAAAGCCTTTTTGAAATCGGACAGTGTGGTTAGATTAACGAGAGTCTTGTCTTTAAAATGGTGTAAAATAGTCATATGTTTGAGAAATTGAAGTAATAGCATTTCTAAGGTATTTGAATATCGCGCCACGGGATTACACTGGCTGTTGAGTAGAGGTTAAGCCACAGAAAAAGGCAGCAACCTTCCCACTAGCCATGATTGGCTGAGATAATGAGTAGGCTGGACATGCCGAGAGAGGAGTTCGGATTGGTCTGCCATATAGCGGGCTTCTGTCTATTTGAGTTTATCAGTCTGTGATGGTAATCCTGTCGAACGCGGCTTTTTAAAAAAATGTATTGTGTAGTGGCGCTGCATAAGTGTTGCTCTCCACTTTCTGGAGGATCCAGTTTTGAAATCAGTGGAATTAGAGTATGATAGTTTAAGAGATGGAGAAAACACCTCTCTCTGGATTACATCTTCAAACTAAGGGCAACCGTGGCATGGCATTCCTGACAGGGAGACACGTCCTTCATGCATGATGATGTATACAGATAAGATAGTCTAGCGTTAGCTAGCTGGCTCCCTAGCTGACATTATTCGTTTCCCAGAGCCATTTGCTGTTCTAGTTAGAGCCTAATGATAGCAATATCATTGAACATGGTTGGTTAGCTCCCAGCACTGTGGCATTGTTGGCACGGTTCATTGTTGTTTAACTAGCTAATGTTAGCTGGCTGGCTCATTAGCTGATGTTACGTGATGTGTGTGAACTTACACTTTGTTTACCTAGCTATGTAAACTGTTTACCTAGCTAGCTAGCTATGTCTTAAGCTAAAGTGTACTGTTAGCTAGCTAGATAACGTTAGATGGCTGGCTCCCTAGCTGACATTATTCATTTCCCAGAGCTGTTTGCTCTTCTAGATAGGGCTTAATGTTAGCTAGCTAACATTGAACATGGTTGGTTAGCTCCCAGCACTTTTTTTATTTCACCTTTCTTTAACCAGGTAGGCAAGTTGAGAACAAGTTCTCATTTACAACTCCGACCTGGCCAAGATAAAGCAAAGCCATGAGACACAAACAACACAGAGTTACACATGGGATAAACAAATGAACAGTCAATAACACAATAGAAAAATCTATATACAATGTGTGCAAATGTAGTAAGATTATGGAGGTAAGGCAATAAATAGGCCATAGTGGCAAAATAATTACAATATAGCAATTAAACACAAAAAATAAATAACAATATGGGGATGAGGTAGTTGGGTGGGCTATTTACATATGGGCTGTGTACAGGTGCAATGATCAGTAAACTGCTCTGACAGCTGATGCTTAAAGTTAGTGAGGGAGATATAAGACTCCAGCTTCAGTGATTTTTGCAATTTGTTCCAGTCATTGGCAGCAGAGAACTGGAAGGAAAGGCGGCCAAAGGAGGAATTGGCTTTGGGGATGACCAGTGAAATATACCTGTTGGAGCATGTGCTACGGGTGGGTGCTGCTATGGTGACCAGTGAGCTGAGATAAGGTGGGGCTTTACCTAGCAGGGTCTTGTAGATGACCTGGAGCCAGTGGGTTTGGCGACGAGTATGAAGCGAGGGCCAGCCAATGAGAGCATACAGGTCGCAGTGGTGGGTAGAATATGGGGCTTTGGTGACAAAACGGATGACACTGTGATAGACTGCATCCAATTTATTGAGTAGGGTATTGGAGGCTATTTTGTAAATGACATCGCTGAAGTCAAAGATCGGTAAGATGGTCAGTTTTACGAGGGTATGTTTGGCAGCATGAGTGAAAAATGCTTTGATGCGAAATAGGAAGCCAATTCTAGATTTAACTCTGGATTGGAGATGTTTGATGTGAGTGGAAGGAGAGTTTACAGTCTAACCAGACACCTAGGTATTTGTAGTTGTCCACATATTCTAAGTCAGAACCGTCCAGAGTAGTGATGCTAGACGAACAAAAAAACGAAAGCCAACAGTTCTGCCAGGTGAACACACACAAGACAGAAAACAACTACCCACAAAACCCCAAAGGAAAACAGGCTGCCTAAGTATGACTCCCAATCAGCGACAACGATGTACAGCTGTCCCTGTTTGGGAGTCATACTTAGGCAGCCTGTTTTCCTTTGGGGTTTTGTGGGTAGTTGTTTTCTGTCTTGTGTGTGTTCACCTGGCAGAACTGTTGGCTTTCGTTTTCTTGTTTGTTTTAAAGTGTTTCATTAAATATAATTATGACCACTTACCACGCTGCATCTTGGTCCCCTCTTCCAGACGATCGTTACAGAACTACCCACCACAACTGGATCAAGCAGCGTGCTCGGGAGAAG
This sequence comes from Salmo salar, assembly GCF_965601325.2. Taxonomy (NCBI): domain Eukaryota; kingdom Metazoa; phylum Chordata; class Actinopteri; order Salmoniformes; family Salmonidae; genus Salmo; species Salmo salar. The sequence goes on from NC_138303.1 coordinate 58,078,050, forward strand.
ATGGACACCTGGTCTCATCAGGAGTGGATTGGGAGGAGAGACTGGACTTGGGGCCAGGTGATCGACAGATATCGGAGCCTACCCGGGAAGAACGAGAGGCAGTCCCCAAAACATTTGGGGGGGGGGGGGGGGGGGGGGGGGCACACGGGTAGTTTGGCTGGACCAGGGGTGAGGCCTGAGTCAACTACCCGTGCTTTTTGTGGTAAGCATGTGCCTGCCTCTCGCACTCTCTCTCCAGTGCGTCTGCCCAGCCCAGTACGTCCTGTTCCTGCTCCTCGCACTAGCCTTGTAGTGCGCACTCCCAGTCTAGAGCCTCCAGCGACAGTTCCCTGTCGAGAGCCTCCGGCGACAGTTCCCCGTTCTGAGCCTCCGGCGACAGTTCCCCGTCCTGAGCCTCCGGCGACAGTTCCCCGTCCTGAGCCTCCGGAGACAGTTCCCCGTCCAGAGCCTCCGGCGACAGTTCCCTGTCCACAGCTTCCGGCGACAGTTCCCTGTCCAGAGCTTCCGGCGACATTTTACAGTCCGGAGCCTGCAGAGACGGCCTACAGTCCGGAGCCTGCAGAGACGGCCTACAGTCCGGAGCCTGCAGAGACGGCCTACAGTCCGGAGCCTGCAGAGACGGCCTACAGTCCGGAGCCTGCAGAGACGGCCTACAGTCCGGAGCCTGCAGAGACGGCCTACAGTCCGGAGCCTGCAGAGACGGCCTACAGTCCGGAGCCTGCAGAGACGGCCTACAGTCCGAAGCCTGCAGAGACGGCCTAGAGTCCGGAGCCTACAGAGACGGCCTACAGCCCTGAGCCTCCAGCGACGCTCCTCAGCCCGGAGCCTCCAGTGCTCCCCCACAGCCCGGTCTATCCTGTGCCTCCTCCATGGACCAGACCTCCAGTAGGTCTCCCCAGCCTGTTGAGTCCTGTGCCTGCTCCCACAGCCAGGCCTCCTGCAAGTCTCCCCAGCCTGGTGCGTCCTGTGCCTGCTCCCCGAGCCAGGCCTCCTGCAAGTCTCCCCAGCCTGGTGCGTCCTGTGCCTGCTCCCCGAGCCAGGCCTCCTGCATGTCTCCCCAGCCTGGTGGATCCTGTGCCTGCGCCCAGAGCCAGGCCTCCTGCATGTCTCCCCAGCCTGGTGAGTCCTGTGCCTGCTCCCAGAGCCAGGCCTCCTGCATGTCTCCCCAGCCTGGTGCGCCCTGTGCCTGCTCCCAGAGCCAGGCCTCCTGCATGTCTCCCCAGCCTGGTGCACCCTGTGCCTGCTCCCAGAGCCAGGCCTCCTGCATGTCTCCCCAGCCTGGTGGATCCTGTGCCTGCGCCCAGAGCCAGGCCTCCTGCAAGTCTCCCTAGCCTGGTGAGTCCTGTGCCTGCACCCAGAGCCAGGCCTACTGCAAGTCCCACCAGTCCGGCGCAGCCAGAGCTGCCCGCCTGTCCGGCGCAGCCAGAGTCGCCCTCCAGTCCGGGGCCCGCGGCGAGGGACCCCGCTCTAGAGGTGCCACCAAAGTGAGCCAGTGGTGGAGTGGGGTCTGTGTCCCGCTCCAGAGCCGCCACCGCGGAGAAATGCCCACCCAGACCCTCCCCTATAGGTTCAGGTTTTGCGGCCGGAGTCCGCACCTTTGGGGGGGGGGGGGGGGTACTGTCACGTCCTTGGTCAGGGTGTGATTTGGGTGGGCATTCTCTGTCCTTTTTTCTATGTTTGGTATTTCTTTGTTTCGGTCGGGTATGGCTCTCAATCAGGGACAGCTGTATATCGTTGTTGCTGATTGGGAGCCATACTTAGGCAGCCTGTTTTCCTTTGGGTTTTGTGGGTGGTTATTTTCTGTTTAGTCATTTGTTACCTGACAGAACTGTTTGGCTGTTGTCTTTTGTTTATTTGTAAAGTGTTCTCTTTTTCCATTAAATTACAAAGATGAGCACTAACCACACTGCGCCTTGGTCTACTCCATTCGACAGCCGTTACAAGTATCAACATTATCTTTCAAAACCAACAATTCAACCATCCCCCCCATCCTCTGACTCAAGTAATGACGTGCTGTACATAAAGGCGCTGATGTACTCAAAGCAACCTTCATGATTACCCTCTTCGAGCTCTGACTGGTCTTTGTCTTGCACTTGACCCACGGTATTGGCAGGCTCTTCCTGATGTCCCACAACAGGCTCTTCCCCCCACTGTCTGACATTTGCCTCTAGCACTTGACTGCCTTTTCCTTATGAACGGTCAACACAGTCCAGAATCAAGAATCTGTCTCTGCTCACATCAGTCTGTCCGCAACATGGATTTCAGCCGCAGATCCGTCTTGGTGCCAGGTGTTATCTATCACTGGATCAGCTCCCGCCCAACAGGTGGCGCCTATTCCGGACGAGCCCCCAAATATCTGTTGCAGTTCCCAGATTTGGGACTGCTGCAGCAGATAATAGTTCCTGTAACACAGGATAAATGACGAAACAGGAGAACGTGGCTTCTCTTTCAAAGGTTCTCTCAATTATGAGAACACACAGGTCTAGGATCACATATAGACCCAGTGTGAAGCGAACACATCTCACTGCCCCCTACTGGCCAACAGTAGTATAAATGCCTCGCAATGGCGAAACCTTGGAGGACTGACCATACATTGTGTGCGTCACACATTCAAATCAAGGCTGATTGCTTGCTGACACATATTTGTAGCACGTTAGTTTAAAAGTCTGGTACTCAGGCTCGATAAGTACCATCTAAAAAGACTGGTACTCAGGCTAGACAAGTACCATACTTCATTTATTTTTGTCCTAGAAAATACAAAATAGACTTTTATGAGAACAGGCTTGTTGTTTTTAGTACTAGTAGAAGACAAAGCCCCTGAAATGCTAGGTAGCTAGCTAGTGCTAACTAACCTATCCCTTTATCATGACTCCCAGTTCCATCACAGTAAAGATCTAAGTTATCGAGAGCAAGTGTTAACCCAAACAAAATGTCTATTCTCATAAAAGTAGCTAGCTACCTAATTTGCAAATCTGGGTTAGTTATCAATATCTTTGTCCATGTTTAAATGAATTGGCTAGGTAGCTAATGTTAGCTAGCATAGGGATCTTCTTAGCTAGCCAGTTTGAGTTAAAACATTATCAATAGCAAGCTGGCTAACGTTACATCCTATCAAACCTTATGGTCAGGGGCAACTTTAGCTATGCAAATCTGCCTGTCTATGACGTTACATCAAATTACATATTAGGGAGAGGCTATGTATTTAGCTAATTACATCACAGTTTCATAGCTAGCTAGCAAATCATCAGTCACAGTCATCATGTTGTATGTGTGTTGTATGTAATCCATTCCTAGGCAATACTGTTGAATGCATTAGAATGTGGCACCAACTTTATGGCAGCATATCTTCATTCCTTTGCTGAGCAAGTATGCGTGTGTTTCAGACTTGACAAAATTTTCACAAAGCAACACATGGCAGCTGGGGGTGGACCACACCTTGTTGTCTCTGGGCATGTAACTAATCAATACCCAACCCATCCATACCCGTCGTGACACACTCACTTCCAAATCTCATTTTGACGAGACTGACTTTATGACCAAAACTATCCTATTTACACTTTGTAGTACATTTTGACAGTAATTAATGTTTCTGACTCATATTGATGCCACATAGGCCATTTATAACCAGAGAAGTTGGTTCTAGGAGGAAGTTCCCTTTTAATAACACTGCTAGCACAGATAGGACAAATGGAAGTTCATTTGCTTAGGCATTAATCATGCAAACACAAATGTTTTCATTGTGGCACAGCATCAGTGAGAGTCAAACCTATGATTTTCTGTTCTTTATCCATGGAATTAGTCCAGTGCGCCACCAGGACAGAGCTAGCATACCATGTTTTTTTAAAACTTTTACAAAGCTGTTCATTTTAGTCTATTCAAACAGACCCCATTTCAAAGGAAACAAGCACTCATTAAGATCAGGTGTGGCCAATTAGTGGGCGCAGCCCACACACCTGAACACACTTAAAAAGATAGAGGAAAGAAAGAGTTTTGTTGACTCTGAGAATGGAATGTATCAGTGGCGGCTGGTGGGAGGAGCTATAGAAGGACGAGCTCATTGTAATGGCTGGAATGGAATTAATGGAATGGAGTTAAACATGCAGTTTCCATTGGTTTGATACGATTCCATTCCAGCCATTACAATGAGAGTCCTCCTATAGCTACTCCCACCAGCCTCATCTGGAATGTATATGTTTTTAAATAACATTCTCAGATTGTTTTTTAAATGTTAGTAATGTTTTCTTGTGGTTTTAATGTTCTGGGAACATGACTTTAAATAGAATCATGAGGAAACCAGTATAGAAAACTTGTTTCTTAACGTTTTCTGAACTATTTGAGAACATTCCCAATGTCAAACCAGTTGGAGAATATTTAGAACATTACCAAAATTGAAATGAAACGTAACCATGTTTGAACTTTCTGTTAGAGTTATGAAATGCCAAGAAAATAATGTTTTCTTTTTGTCAAGTTCCTTAAATGTGCTGAGAATGTAGGACAACCACGCTCTCACCAAGCTCTAAGAAACATATGGTTCTCAGAACGTTATGTGCTAGCTGGGTAATGATTTAAAGCCACATGAAACCATCCCTTATAGTGACACTAATTATTTAGTGATATGGAGGTGAACAGAAGGTACAGTTAATATTGACATTCCTGGAATAACCCCTCGGAAACATGTCTGCACAATCTGTTGCAAAGACGAGCAAATTTCAACTCTCCTTTCCTGGAATACAACCCATTTTATTGGATTTATTTTCAAGTGCTCAAGTTGCTGTGTAGGCAGGGAGAACTCCCCTCATCTACTACATACCCATAATGCTATCCTGTTGTAGAGTTTTATGAGGCAATGGGTGTGATTACTTGTGATCTTAAGCAAATGGAATAACAGAAGAGACACACACATACAGTACATTCCCTTTGCATTTAGTCCATTTATAGAGTCATTGTTCAGTGGATGTGTAACGTATTAGTATACATGGGTGTGCAAGTATGGTAGTAGTCAAATGTATAACACTAATTGTACCAGCATGATGAGTCAACCAGAACAAAGAGATTCAAACAAGGTGTCACCTCATAGAGTTTGTCTAAACTGGTCCGCCATTCTATAACCCTCAGCTATACTCCATATCACATCCATCTTTATTTTTCAAGTAGCATGCCACAGTGCTTTCCATTATGATTAAGATCGAACAGGTCGAACATATCAGTTTATGAAAGGACAGTTTCCTCACCGCTCATCACAACGTATCTCTACGATGTCCAATCTTCATCGATATCAGGATTATGTGCTATTTAATGGTATAGCTAGATATGGCTGCTATTTGCATAGGGTGTCCACACTGACACCACCAGCAACAATACATTGGCTTGTTTATCACATAGGAATAGAGCATCAGAGAAGGCCCATGCCTCATTAAAAGAATGTGATGTCATTACATTTATTGTCAATATCCGCTTATTATCACAGTGGCACGGTGTCGGGCTATTTGGGGAAATTTTTTCGCTCTCTATTTCACTCACTCACTCCTTCTCTCTATGTCTCTCTCTCTCCTTCCATCTCTCTCTCTCTCTTGCTCTCTCTCACAGATTAAGCAAAGCTCCCAGGATGCTGTGTGTGTGTGTCGTGTGGAGGTAATTACCTGCACAGACATGGCACAGAACAAAGCAATCAGGGAGGGGCCCTAAATACAGGGTCTAGACTTGGTGTCTCTCTCTATTTCTCGCGCTCCTTTTCTCTCCCTCTCTCTCTTCTCTCCCCCTCCACCCCACCCCACCACACCCTCTCTCATTTTATTGTTTGGCCCTGAAAACAACTTCAAACTCAATCAACAAAAATTAGAGTAAAAAAAATCACAAAAAAAACCCGCTTCGCATTGTGTTCTCTTCGTTTCCGAAGAAAACGTGAGAGAAGATGAAATGCTCTTGGTAACCATCAGATGTCTATTGTATTACATGTAAAGAACATCTGTTTATGCGATGAGAAGCATGAACATATCTAGCTGGCATAATGCTGAGATCAGCTAACCAAACAATCCAGTAACTTCTACGTCCTCTGTTTTTAACGCGCACGACAGTCAAGTCTGCTCTAAAAAAAACTAGCCAATAGTTCTGGATGTAGAGAAACAACAGACTTCCAACACAGCCTAGTCTTGCAAAGAGACAGTGGGTCTGAACTCCCGTAATAGCTTCCTTTGAAGACATTTAGATAGTGCTTGTAATCAGCCTAATTGATTGTAATAAGGCACCGGGGGCATATTGTTTTTCTGTGGGAGAGAGGCTTTGGGAATCAGATGTGTTTTGCCAGCGCTACAGTATAATTTAGTTAATGACACCCATTACTCCAAAGCCAAACAGTGTCACTCACTTAGGCCTCTTTAGGTCAGCCTGTATAGACCATGTAATTTCACTCCAATATGTACAAACTAGGTGATTACAAGCAAATACTGTGTAAGTGCAACACAAACACTTACTACCAAGAACAATCAAATACATGTTAGGTCTATCACTTTTAGCAAAAGGCAAATATTGTCCTTGGCATCGATGACTACAAGTATATGTAACTGCTGGGACACGTGGCATGACATTCACAGGTCAACCTTTTATGAATAATGAATTCAAAAATCGCGTTGAAACCTTTAATTGTAGAGGTTAGCGTGTCTCTCTCTCTCTCTCTCTCTCTCTCTCTCTCTCTCTCTCTCTCTCTCTCTCCCCTTGTTTGTGCATCTGGAGTTGATCAGCCCATTTCCTGGATAGTATTACAGTGAACAATTATGTTCAGATCAGGAGACAGCAGTACTTAAAAGGCCTGAAATTGCAGGGGGGAAACCAGTAGATGAAAAGGGGGCAGATGTGTCCTATCACTGTAATGAAATCAACCTGACTGTCCTTTAGAGGACTAACACAACACACTGTCACCACTCAGCTTTACCACAGACAGGAACGGTAATAATCACATTCACCACCAACACAAACAAACAGCCTCGCTGGCTGCCACAAAGGAAATGGATGAGACTGAACTAACATTACATTTTATAACCTCTGCTCTGGAGAATTGAGGACCAGTTTAGAACCGCGACAAGTAGGCCAAGCAAACTTAATGAGATGAATAATGCAACTATTTGGAGAGAAGATAGCATTCATCTTAAGCTACAACAGGAACATACACAAAGGTCCCCACAGCCATGAAATCTTAGCACTCTCTGTATTGGGGTCCTATGTGAGGCCGTAAAAGCAAGGCATTGGTAATTGCAGAGCTGCCAATCAATTACAGCCCCAGTGTCCCCTGTTTCAAAGGCGCGCGCCGGGGCCCTGACATTTGAACTTGTGGGCGGAGGGTCCCGGCCAGTCCCCAGTGGGGGCCGGGTGGAGACGAAAAGGGGGTGGGGTACAGGGGGGACGGGGGCAGAGGGGCATCCAGTCAACTGGGGCTGGTCCCACTGTGCCTGGCGTCTCTCTTTCTCATTAAACAGCGGCGAGTCAGAGGTGCACGTCTGCCCTGGCCAGGGGGCAGGAAGGATCGTATTAATACAGAGACGCCCTCTGTCCGGGTGTCAGATGACATGGTTTTGCACCTCATTTTGTGTCCCTTTAGTCTCTTTTATGATTGGTGCCTAAACCATTAAGATAAAATTGATGTTTTGTCTTCCTTATTTGCTGGAGTCATTTGTTTATTCTCTTAAGTGCTTTCTTTATGGTTCGGAACCACTCAGCACATGTCAAACCCCTACTTTTGGACTAAAGGAGAGCCCCCCCCGCCAACCATACACTCTAAAAATTAGGGATTCAACAAGGGTTCTTCTAAGATCTTCAATGTTCTTTGAAGAACCTTACGGTTCTTGGCACTGAAAATGACCCCCAAAAGGTTCTTCCAAGAACCCCATAGAAGGTGGGGTTCATAGAGGAACCTCCTTAGTTGGTGGGGGTTCTTGCAGGAACCTAACTGCCCAACTGAAACATTTGGATTTGAAAGGACAGCAGGTGCAGGCACTTAACTGAAAAATGTAAAGATCTCAATTTAAGGTACTGTTTGTCCCTTGTATGATCTAAATAGATATTGTTTTATGATGACATCATCTATATTTTCATGTGTGTGAATCTTTCTAAAAACAGAAAATGGACACAATTTAATGGATATCAATCAACAAAGAGGTAAGAATATGTAGGCTATAAGAATATGTTGAAGGCTAGCTGTATTGGGTGGAGATGACTGAACTGCTCACTTTTGTGTCTGCAGGTATACAGACGAGGAGGTATACAAAGGTATGTCAATTGCTATTGGTACGTTATGTTATGCTGATCACATTTACCATCCTCCTCCCTTACCTCTTCAAGTAATATCCCATAGGCCTCTACATTATGGACATGGTATGCGTATGAAAAGCATTTTCAAAACAGTGTTAATCATCTTAATCAGTTTTGTTAATCATCTGTATAACTACTATTTTTTGGATTCACAGATTTTTTGGATTCATTTCACAGGAAACCTGTTAAATCACCATGCACTGCAAAATAATGCTGGCTATGGATATGGAGAACATCAACACATGAACATCCTCACACCAGAGGATATACCCATTGGACTCGTGGCTCTGCTGGGAGTTGACCTCATATTTGGATTTTGAATTCTGCTTTGCAACTAAAAACACAATAAACACTGAGAACTAAAATATTGGGTTATTGTTGTTATTGTTATGCGTACGATTATTATTAATAATAATAGGGGGGGGGGGGGGGGGGGCAGTTAAAGAAATGACCCCAAAAGGTTATTAAAAATGTTGTTCAAGGATCCTTTAAAAGGGGTTCTTCGAAGAACTTATAGGGGTTCCCACAGTTTCAATTTGAAGAACCCTTAAAGGATACTCCAGGAACCTTTTCTTTTTAGAGTGTGGGCCAGCTAAAAACAGACAAAAAGACTAGGATACTTCGCTAGGATGTTGAGATGACATCTTCTGAGCAGTCAAGGGGTATGGTTGGTTTGTCTGCTGGGAAAGTTGTGGCCCTTCAAACCATCATCCACCATCGACTTTTAACGATGCTAGGATTTCTCTTTCAGAGATTCCTGCTTTTTTTAAAAAAAATTTAGGAGGTACATTTCCCTGAAATCTGGAATCTGCCTCACCAACATTTATCCTTGCCTGCCCATTTAAAAACAATTACACCATCTCAATACCACTACAAAATAACAAGCATCGGTTTATTTGTTTTCTACCCCTGTCGTAAATGAGGAGCCGTCGCACATCATCAAGACATTGTCTCTCAGGAATCAAAGGATGTTAGAGAGAGAGAGGCCCCTTGGTTTACTCCTCCCTCCCCCTGGCTGACACGGAAACTGGAGTCATGAACACGGTGAGTCATAAAACCTAATGGCTCCATCAGCCGGGACGCAGCGGCTGGGCTCTGATCGTGCCCTGATTACAGAGCATGGCAGATCTCCAGGCCTTTAATATGAGGGCTCCAGCAAAGGCCCAAGGAGCTAGGGGCCCCTACCCTCCACTCCTCAACAATGTTTTTTTGTTTGGAATGGGAACCCTGCTTGGGTTGACTTGAGGCCTCTTGGCACTGGAACTAGCATCTTCACTCATTCATTTTAACATTGGACCATTGTCTGTGCAGACTCTGGTAGTGGTTGCCTATAAGTCATGAGTTGCCTGTAAGGCCTACACTCCCTGAGCTCTTTGCTGTAACACCTCGAACCGGTAATTGCGATGGGTAATGACTAGTCTGTAAAGGGAAGAATGCACACCTTTTATATATGTTGGGCAGTGATGTTTCAGCAGATGTTCTATTTAAAGGCCCTAACTTTCTGAACCCTGTACAATAGCAAATTTATGAAATGGTAGTAATGTCTGATAATGATGAGTTTGGAGCTGTTGGTGTGGAGTAAAGATATGGACCTTAATTGGTAGTGACTTACACAGTACCACAGTATTTTATTGTCAGTGAGAGTTCCAGAAATGATATGAGGTGGCGCTTGGCAGGAATACTTTCCCTGAGTGAACAGGTTTGCCAAAATACTACATGAGTTGTTTTGCCACAAGTCCACTGAGAGTTACCTCTTTGTTGGCAATATGCATAGTTTCTGTATCACCTTTACAGTTATGAATAATGCTAATTTAAAAAAACAACCAGCTGATTGTTGCCCTGCAATCAGCAGCTTACTTAACCACAACAACGGAGCCGAGGCTAACAACAGATTACATCTTCAGATGTCATTAGCAAAGTGAGCATCCATTTTTATTTATTTTTTACATTGCAGAATCATTCTTTGCCTGCTGAATAGCAGTCTCCTCTGCTTGCAGCTAATTGGAGCTGGAAACATTCACCTATTGAAGGTAGTAATTCAGGTTCATTGCAGCTAAAGCTTGTTTGAAAGACCAGGGCTCCTGAACACTAAGGTGTTAAGGAAAACAATGTGATGACAGCGTTTGGCTTAACTGAACGCCCTTCATTTAAACATGCTCTGCGAGTTTGACAAGGTGCCTGACCTTTCTGGAGAGAGAGGGCTTCTACACAGGACTTGTTTTTCAGGCCAATATGCAGTATTATTGTCATGTATTATGCACCTTATATCAGGTAAATACATTTTCCGGTATGTGAGAATAAGAATAATATACAGAAAATAAGTGATATCTGGGCAAATAATGTATTCAATGTCGGCATATCACTTGTAACAACACTCTTTCCATGTTATTACCACTTTATTGTGTGTCAATGTAAAGTCCTCCCTTTTTTCCCATAGTTTCAAATATTAGTTCAGGGTTATATTTTGATCTATCAAAAATCATCACTTCTTAGCTTGCAAGATGTATGTTTCTGTGCAACAATAGCGACAGTAGAGTGAAGTATTTAAGTATTTGGCACAGCAACAAACCAACCAAGAGAGATGAACCTTCTATTAATATGGTACATTCCTATTTGCACATCAGTGGAGGCTGCTGAGGGGAGGACGGGTCATAATAATGGCTGGAATGGAGTTAATGGAATGGTATCAAACACATTCCAGCCATTACACTCCATTCCAGTCATTATTATAAGCAGTCCTCCCCTCAGCAGCCTCCACTGTTTCTCATGTTAAAAACTATACCAATCTTCCAACATTACACATGAGTTTATCTATTGAGAATCCTTTAAAGTATCAGTATGCACTTAATGTGCATTTGGGTCAGAGTGTCCATAAAGTGGGCCCAATGGCTGTGAGTGTAAGAGACCCAGTTTATTACACAGTCCTTCATTTCACCACTTCAAAGTGCAGACTGTAATTACAATGCTCGAGGTGTGTCCAAACATACCAACAAAACCAGAAGCTGTCTTCTGGTGTTTTTCCTCCTCCGCTTTTCAGGCAGATTGTTTCCCCCCTCTTTTTTTTATCAAACCCAAAGAGATTATGTTAAAAGTAATGATTTTTCTGAGGACCCTAGACTACCAACACTCAAGGGGATTCCTCCTGCTGAAAATCTCCTTGGTCTATGTTCGGTTTGTACACGGCTTCAGTCACTCTTTTTCCTTACTCACATATCAGTTTCCATAGCATTATTGCATTGAGCTGACTATTGGCTACATGTAGTTTACATGTCTCACTACCACTTAATCCTATGACAGGCTGTGTGTAGCAAGGCCCGGGACTGTGATCGACAAGGTGCCTGAGGGTGGGGGCGTGACCAGAGCAAGTGGGGAGGTGGCTCCTGAGTGGAGCCGCACAACTGCAACAGTTTCTCCCCTGAGGAGCGAGGCTTTCATCTGCCCGCTTACTGGCGCCTTCGCAAACCTCAGATTATCTGTGAAATCACCCTGTTTAATAACGCACAGCCTCATGGGAACGGCGCCCTCGCTCAGTCCCAGCCCTGTAGGCCCCCAGCGCATGCATGACTTCTCTTACCAGTCAAACTGGGCAGCTGAGTTTGGGATAGACCTTGTGATTCTCAAATAGTGGCTGTTTATTTCCAGTGTTACAATTTGCAAAGGTTTTTGTGTGGAAATGTAATATTACATAATAAGAGAAACACATTTGATCATAGTTCATTATTGTCAGGAATTTGATTAACGTTTTTGTTTTATCACACTAACTTATTTGGCTATTGGAATCAGGGCTGTGAATCTTGAAAACATAACCAAAGTGACTGAGAAAATATTTTAGCACTGAGCAAATTCTGTAGTCTACTGTATTATCATAGGTACAGCTGTTATAGGTGAAGTCATTTTCATTTCAACACAGCCTACTGTAGGGATCAATGATTTTTACAGAAACATTTTGTAGGCAATTCCATGTTGACAGAGTGATGCTGAGACTCAGATGTTTCACAAAATCCAATGATTGCAAAGTTAAACAAACCATATAACTCTATGCAAAATGACTACTGTTAACAATTTCCACAGAAAATTGTATAAAAACACATCTACTTGAAGAACAGTGCAGATACAAATGATGGGACAAACAGCACAAACCGTCATTCTGTTAACAAACTTTGCATCTGCACTGTTCTTCAAGTAAATGTGTTTTTGTAAAACGTTTATTGGACATTGCTAAAAGTAGTCATTGTGCATAGAGTTCAATGTTTTGTTTAACTTTGCAATCATTGGTTTTTGTTTGGCATAAATTTGAAAGTGACAAATCTGAGTCTCAGAATCACTTGCCAATAGCAACTTTTACTGGTAGATTAATTCAAGACTGCTCTAAAAATTGCCCCCCCAAAAATGTATGTGATGGTATTCACACTTCTTCAAAGGTCATGCATATTTGATGAAGAATAACTAGGCCTACTTCGTTTAAAGCTAAAATGCTTAATTGAAACAATAACAAAGCGTTTTTGGTAAAAAGATGAGGGATGGGCCTGGAGAAATGTATCCCCACTTAATAGACAAAGCTATGGATGCAAGGACTGACCATCCATGATATCAAAATTATAGTTTTAACCGTGTTTTGTGGCTATACCGTGTTCTTTCTTTATATTTACATTGTTTACAAACAGTAACATAAGCTTATATTTTGGGATGTGATGGGGTACAACATTCTTCAATAATCAATGGTTATATATAATTAATTCAAAAGTCAAAAAAATGGATTTAGCAACTAAGGATTCTAGCTTTAAAGATGCACAGTGCAGAAATCGCTCCACCATTTCCTGGATGCTAACATTCTAATAGTTCCCTTAATTTTAGTTTATGTGACAAAACAAGCAAGCATAGTGTAGAGAGTCATTGTACCATCAAACTACTGTGAAATACATTATCTTTTCCATAACCAGAAATATTGTATTTTCAGCTGTTTGAAACTTAAGAACGGGAGACATAGAAATAGCATACATAGAACATATCTACCGCTTCTTAGACTTGCTTTCAATAAGAATGACAGATCTATAACTATCATTTCTATGTGGATTTGGTGGGTCGCCCAAAAAGTGACATATTGCAGCTTTAAGAGAGCATGATACGGACTAGGGCTGCAAGAAAGCATTTTCCCACCAAATGTGTGTATCCTGGTTTGAGGCACCAACAACGTTTTGCAATCAGGAAAAGGCATATCCCAATGGAGATTGGTCAATTGTGTTTATCTCTTTCATAATTATCTGCATGGGGCCTGTGTTTACACCTCTTGAGGTTAGGTTTGCAGTTATCCGTCACAGTAAATGCATGTGATGTACTACATATATTTTGAACTCTTGTGTGAGAGACCAATCAATGGTAATAAGGTCCTCTCCTACATTTTGGCAGCGCTGCGATTGGCCGAAAGTTCCACTGGCGCCACGTGATTATTTTACTCACCCCCACACTTGACAGCTTGGGTCCTGATACTCTGAACGCCACCTGTAACTACGACTGTCAGTCAGTCTTGCCGAGTGCCATTGGGACATACTAAGGGGGAAATGTCTACCCATGTGAGTTTGAGGGATAGCAGTTCATCGGAGGAGGACAGCCGACCCGAGCGGGAGAGCACGATGGATGACCGCAAAACTCAAGTGACTACACACTATCATCCCTTCAGTGTAGAGGCTATAATGTCGGGTAGAAAGACTCATAGTGAGTTTACAAGCAAACCCGACAATGTCTCTGTGGTTACATTTTCAAAGACTCAGAACTCTCCGTACCTGTGCAGAGAGACATATAGCCCTCCCGAGGGAATCCGAAAGCACTTTATTCCACCATCGCCCGTAAAGTCGGAGTCCTCCGAGCCGGATGACTGTGCTCCCTGGGATATGAGCCCAAGATTCTCAGCGCAAACTCGTGAGTAACTTTTGGAGACTCACGTGGGAGAATTTCAGTTAAATTGAGATATACAAATCTGCTTCTTTTAAGTAATTGGAACACATTTGGAATATTTATACATGTGTACTTCTTACCTCACTATTTATCATAACTTATTATTTATTTAGAGATTAATATATATATATATATATCATATGGTAAAATACTAATCAAATCGACCCATTGAATTGGTTTGTGCTGTCTCACAATATTGCATGGCAATACATTCAATTTATTTGACAGGGTGTCAACTAAAAAGCTTTTTGCAAGTAATCACTTTTATGTATATGCCTAATTAATTAGGCTATATCTGAATGCTTGTGTAGAAAAAAAACGTACGATAACTTAAGTCTTGACATTCTATTTATTAAACCAATACGTGAAAAATAAGTATTAGGAAAAACAGGCCTGGGTCTTTACAACATTAGTTGAGTTAATAAATGGCTTACTGTGGGTCTAACATGAAACATAATCTTTCATTTGAAAACAATATTCAACAATTTGTATTCTTTATTTGGGATAATAAGATGTATTTCTATGTATCTTTTTTGGCATATCAGGCAGGTCTTCAAACCCTTACATTGATTTGTGTGTTTTATTAGTATATCCACATACATTTTTGTTTATGTGGTTTGTGTGTAATTCAAATCAAATTGTATTTGTCACATGCGCTGAATACAACCTTACCGTGAAATGCTTACTTACAAGCCCTTAACCAACAATGCAGTTCAAGAAATAGAGTTAAGAAAATATTTACTAAATAAAATAAACCAAGAATTTTATTAAAAGTAACACAATAAAATAACAATACCGAAGTCAATGTGTGGGGGAACAGGTTAGTCGAGGTAATTTGTACATGTAGGTAGGGGTAAAGTGACTATGCATAGATAATAAACAGTGAGTAGCAGCAGTGTAAAAAAAGGGCGGTTCAATGTAAATAGTCCGTGTGGCTATTTGATTATGGCTTGGGTAGTAGAAGCTGTTAAGGAGCCTTTTGGACCTAGACTTGGCGCTCTGGTACCGCTTACCGTGGGGTAACAGAGAGAACAGTCTATGACTGGGGTGACTGGAGTCTTTGACATTTTTTGGGCCTTCCTCTGACACCGCCTAGTATATAGGTCCTGCATGGCAGGAAGCTTGGTCCCAGTGATGTACTGGGCCGTATGCACTATCCTCTGTAGCGCCTTACGGTCAGATGTAGAGCATTTGCCATACCATCAGCGTGGCAGATGTGTTGTTGCCTACCCTTACCACCTGGGCCCGGCCCGTCAGGAAGTCCAGGATCCAGTTGCAGAGGGAGGTGTTTAGTCCCAGGGTCCTTAGCTTAGTGATGAGCTTTGTGGGCACTATGGTGTTGAACGCTGAGCTGTAGTCAGTGAACTGCATTCTCACATAGGTGTTCTTTTGTCAAGTGGGAAAGGGCAGTGTGGAGTGTGATTGAGATGACTTAAAATCATTCCAACAAATAGCACTAATCTCCTCCATATTAAGTACATTTACTTTCTCACTCAAGTATCCATTTGTTACATTAAATTAGTATTGACTCTGACTCTCTCTCTCTCTCTCTCTCTCTCTCTCTCTCTCTCTCTCGCTCTCTCGCTCTAGGGCAGATGAGTCCTACCTGTCCGCTGAGAAAGCACAAGACCAATAGAAAGCCTCGTACTCCTTTCACCACCTCCCAGCTGCTGGCTCTGGAGCGTAAGTTTCGTCAGAAGCAGTACCTGTCCATCGCAGAGCGGGCCGAGTTCTCCAGCTCTCTGACCCTGACTGAGACTCAGGTCAAGATTTGGTTCCAGAACCGCCGGGCCAAGGCCAAGAGACTACAGGAGGCCGAGCTGGAGAAGCTCAAAATGGCTGCCAAACCTGTGCTTCACCCGGGCTTTACGTTACCCATGCCCCTGGGTGCCCAACTTCACACAGCTGTCTCCCTGTACGGACAGTCCTACCCCTACAACCGACCAATGCTGCCCCTCTCACCTATGGGACTGTACGCTACGCCACTGGGATACAGCATGTATCACCTAACATGAAGATAGAGAGGAATATAAGCTTCTTCTGTTGATATTAGTGTTGGACACTCGGACATCACTCTTTTTAATACTAACTTTTTCTCCTTGCTACAAAAACAACACTGAAATGGAGATGATTTTCTTTCATAAACACACCTGAAAATACAGTGCCTCACTCACCAAAGAGCCTTAAAGACCTCAATGAATTGTTTTGCTGGTTTCTTATTTTTCTTCTGCGGATGGATAACGATTTGGCCATCCAGGCTAAATCAACTAGTGGTTCTGTTTTACTTTATGTAATATATTCCAATGCAAATGTTCCCTTTATCCAATTGTCTCTGTGGTATTGATCTAATGTTGTTGTATTACTGTCATTACACTTGTCAGTATCTAGCGTCGAAGATTCAGCTTAGGTCTGATTATCATGATTCTGTTTGGGCCGGGGTGGATCCAAACTTCAGGTCTGCCTTGTTTCACCTCTCCTTGAAAACAGACCGATAGGTTGGATTTTAGACCGCTTTCATTCCATACTGAAGGGTTGTCTTAGTTTTTTCATAAACTCAACTCAAACTCAACTCATTCAAAATTGTTGATATTTTTTGACTAATTCCGAATTGATATTTTTTACATTGGATTTGACTGTAGCAACAAATTATATTCAGCACTTCTGTTTCATAAGACGTGTGTAGTCTGAGTTTAATTTGTGCATACTTATTTATTATACTTTCACTCTTAAATGTTTATGCAGGAAATGAATTTATTGTGTGATTCATGTTTCGTATTTATAACATGTAGCTCAAATGTGGCAAAAGTTCCAAAATGTTATTTATACCTTTTATACTTTAATCTGAAGGTTCCATTGCAAGGAGCTACGGGATGTAGTTTTATAAATGTTTTTAATATCAGCAATGTATCTCATTTGCATGGACCAAAATTAAAAAGGCTTTTAAAACATGTTTGCTTATTGAGATATTATGTGTGTAAGAATATGTTGTGACGTATCTACATCTTTGAAATTGAACATGACCTACATTTTGTCATGGTTGCATGGCGTGGCGTGGTTTCTAATGTTAAAGTCAATATTTGACAACCCTCAAATGTAAGCACTAAAAAGTCAGGTATTCAGATAATTCCAGTTATCATAACACTTTTGTAAACCATAAACCATCAGTGAATGTCATTTTAAAATAATGTTTGATGAAATGTTGATGATATTTGCAGTGTTCTGCTTCCAGTAAGTAATATTATTGAATTCATTTCATGTGATGACATATTGTGCGTAATATCAGTTGAAATGGAGAACTACAGAGTCCCAAACCACAGCATCTACACTATACCATCTCTCTCCCTTCATGTTCTGAAAGCACTAAAGCACTGACTTCAGCAATAATCTGTGGAACGATAAGTAAAGATGTGCCTGTCTCATCAAACAGTGATGTGCGTCATACCTTTGGGTTATTTCAATGACAAAAGTTGTTGGAAGACTGCAATTTAAACTCACCAGGTTTTAGATGGCAGTAGTAGGCCTATTACTTCCCGAGCATCATTCTCGGGACTAATTGACCTTAATGTTATTGGTTTTAGTCAACTGTATCCGGCTTCCACAGCACTTCCAATTGTGTGAAACACCATTGGTTTGGAGAGCCAGATTGGTCATGTTTTATGGTCCTCCTTCCTGCCTTGTTATATATCATTCATCAGGGGACTAATCCCATAAAGGTAGCTGCCTTTGTGGCAATTGTAAGAGCTGCTTACAATTTCCCGTGTGACTTTGATGTAATGAGGAAATCATTTATAGGCAGCACTCTATTTATGAGCTTCCCTTTAATCAAAACAAGGCAGCGAGGCAAACCCTCAGCATAGTCAAGCAATCAGTTTAATGAACAGCAGATTGGTAGAGATGTTCGAGGATCTGTTTGGAAATGTCAGGTTGGCGCTATATTACTTGAGGGAGTAGTTCTTTAGCTATTGAAACAATGCTCTATATTTGTTCTAAATAAATCAAATTGTATTTGTCACATGTGCCGAATACAACAGGTGTAGCCCTAACAGTGAAGCCCTTAACCAACAATGCAGTTTTAAGAAAAAAGTGTCAAGAAAGTATTTACTAAAATAAACTGAAGCAAAAAATAAAAATAATAAGAAATACAAATTTAAAATAAGGGTTTAACCATTATTGTGATTTATTGTGATGCCATGCTCTTTTGACACTTTGACCATCAATGTAACGTCAAACAACTCTAGAGGCAGAGGATATATGACATGTCAATGTTTGTGAACTTGTCATTCAAGCAAGGAGAGTGTATACTTATACTTCCTCTAGTGGTGGTGTTGGATATGGCGCCTTGGGAATAAACTGCTAAGGTGGAGTTCATGACCAAGGTTCTCGGTAGGTGGTGCTATATGATTCCAATCTAAAAGGTAAATTGAGAATGGCAACAAACACACCCACACGCACTCACTCTCAGAAACCAAACACACTTTGCATTTCCATGTAATGTATTTCATACTCTATATGTGTGTACAAATGGCGGACCGGTTGCATTCTTGAATATTCTGATTCTATTTTATTTTCCTAAGATCATGTTAAGTCAGAAATAAGTATCTTGAATAACTTTTAGAAGTTAGTATTGGCCGTTGCCTTGTGTTTGTTTTCATAAAAACTTTATGAGCCCATTTCTTTTCTCTTGGTGAAGAACCTCAGGAAACGGCAAGCCCAGCATTCGGGAAACATAAGGGTGTACACTGTTTATTAGTCTGAGAGGCACTCTTCCACACATTGTTCCAATGTATTTTTAATGTCATCTCTCTATCTTTATTTTATTTATTTTTTATTTAACTAGGCAGGTCAGTTAAGAACAAATTCTTATTTTCAATGACGGCCTAGGAACAGTAGGTTAACTGTCTTGTTCAGGGGCAGAACGACAGATTTGTACCTTGATAATTATATCATGACAATACCCATTTTTACATGACGTACTACAGCGTTTCCCAAACTCGGTTCTGGGACCCCAAGGGGTGCACATTTTGATTCAAATAATCAACTAATCTTCAAGCTTTGATGAATCAGCTGTGTAGTGTTAGGGCAAAAACCAAAATGTGCACCCCTTGGGGTCCCAGAACCGAGTTTGGGAAACGCTGTAGTACATCATGTAAAAATGTGTATTGTCATGATATAATTATCTAGGCAAGGAACAAGACCTCCCATCACGCTACCAATTCATTAGTAGTATGTTCTTCATCCTTGTGGAAGCTGATGAATCAAATCTGAGGAATCAAATCATCTCTATATTATGTTTGAAACATGTACTGAAAAATAAGAGAGTATGTCAAAAACATGTACACGTAATGTACTATTAAGCCTGTGAGACCCACAGTTGCAAAAATGCAACGCTGCCTAAATTGCATCCTAAACGTAAAAATGAATGTCAAACACTACATACTGTGTTTGAAACCTTTTAGGCCCATGACCCAATTTTGGTATCTGAATATTCTGGAGACCCCACCCATGTAATTAACAGTCAATGTTGACTTTTTTATTTGGGGCTATGGCAGTCAATTGAAAAACATTCTAGCAGCATTTCTGATTGTCTTCTCAACTCACCATCACATACTGTTAATGTGGGGCAGTCAATTGCGAATTAGTCTGACATACAGAAATGTATCTTATCTCACCACCACTAATGAGATGGGTGTGTTTGAAGCATTTTGCGTCGGAGCTTCTCAAAGTCAGGGGGCATGATCAACAGTGCGCACCTCATCTCTGCAGCCACATCCAACCTGGATCGATATTTGGTTTTAATGTAGACGAGAGCACTGAATCTAGTTTCACACAGATATGAGCTGGTGAGGGGTAGCATACCATGAGTTTTATGGTGCTTTCAAGACAACTGGGAACTCTGAAACATAGGAGGTCAAATCATGACGTCAGTGATCTTAAGGTCAAAAATTCAGAGCTCTAGAATGAGACCAGAATTCCCAAGTTGGAATTCCAAGTTGGATGTCCTTTCAAAAGAATTTTCCCAGTCGGAGCTCATTTCTTTCCAAGTTCCTAGTTGTCTTGAACGCACTGAATTCGGAAGTAAGAGATTTCCGAGTTCCCAGTTCCGAGTTTGCCAGTTGTTTTAAATGCAGCATTAATGCTCAGAGGAAGATGGCAGGGTATTCCATTTGAGTCAGGAAACAAAACTCCTCCATAGTGACCCGTGAATGCGTTGTCTGCAGCATTCGGTCACATAACAGCACTATCAGCTGTTCGATTTCACTTACCGGCATGTCAACTTAGCCAGGATCACAGTCAAATGGATTGGGAAGTAGGTCCATCCCAAAGTGGTCTTCCAAGCATTGGAGGTGAGCAGTCATCACTCGTGTGGGACATACTGATGCTGTTTTCTGTTATTTTCTTTTCATTACACAGAAAGTCATCCATTGGGAATGACAACAGTTCCTCTCTCAATTCGAAAAAGTCTTTCCAACCCTCCCCCTTAATAACCACCAAGCCTTGATGTGAAATAGAACATTGTCATGCTCAGATCCCATATATCTACATAGTTTTGCATCAGGCGTGCGTGCAGTAGATGTGGTTTACAATCGAAGTTACCTGCTGCAGCATATCTCTGATTTCTGTGCTCAGTTCTTTTACCGCCAGTTGCTCTCGGTGTATCATATAATGAATCCATATGGCAGAGGGAGACACATTCATTACTAGAGTGTAGCGGCCTGCCCGCCTGATAGATGGAGCCCATCTGTGCAAAAGCCCACCATTCGATACCATAAGGAATCAGCACACTAAACATCCGTTATGCCGTTTCATGATCGGGAATTGTGAGACAGAACAATATGTCCTCTTAATAGCACCCCCCGACATATATAAAACACAAAAGTCAATGCATAGACATCTTGGTTCTCATAACTAACGTCCATTTGGAGAGCATAAGCCGGGTAGTTTTTGAGTCATTGAGTTAGTCACTCTTAATTGGTAGCAATAGCATAAATGATTTGTTAACAGCGTTAATTGTCAAAGGTATTGATGTGAGTTTCTGTGCCTCTGCCTGCCCACACATTGTTTTCACCATATCAATTGTGGCCCGTAGTATCAAAATCAATGGCGATTTTAGCATGTACATATTTGTGGGGCAAACATTCCGAAAAATGTGTGATGCATGCTAGCAAAGCCACTACACAACAGAACACAACAGAACACAACACAACACCAAACAATACATCAATCGGACTAATACAGTGACAAACTGTTTGTGGGCACAGACTGTCCCAACAGCAGGGTCCCAACACCTTACCACCGCTACACATTGTCACACCCTGATCTGTTTCACCTGTCTTTGTGCTTGTCTCCACCCCCCTCCAGGTGTCACCCATCTTCTCTATTGTCCCCAGTGTATTTATACCTGTGTTCTCGGTTTGTCTGTTGCCAGTTAGTTTTGTTTCGTGAAACCTACCAGCGTTTGTCCCCTTGCTCCTGTCTGTTCTTGTTCCTGTTTTCTAGTCTTTTCTGGGTTTGACATTTCTGCCTGCCCTGACCCTGAGCCTGCCTGCCGTTCTATACCTTGTCACACCTCTCTGGATTATTGACCCTTGCATACCCAAACCCTGAGAATGCCTGCCGTTCTGGACCTGTTGCACCCTTTCTGGATTACTGACCTGCCCCTGTACTAGAAATATACTTTTCTTACTTCAACACTGTCTGCATCTGGGTCATACCTGAAACCTGATGCACATGGCTATCAGTGGAGCCTTGTCTGGCAGCAAAACAGTTCGTTCAGCCTAATTTACTACCTTTTAAAAAACATAGCTGATATGGCTGACTTGCTTAAACAAATGTGGTTTCCACTGACAATTGAGATGTACAAACTATGGCATAAGGGGAAGACGAGCGGATAAGAGGCAATCCATAATTTCAATTAAGACATTAATGAGCGAGCTAGGATGGACGTAGTCAATATAACTATTTGTTCAGCAATTTAACAAATGCACAGCGACAGAATTCAGAACATCGGCCATTCTTACAGTATTCTCCCTGTACACCAAATGAGAACCGTAGGATAAATAAAAGGAGACAATGAAAGCTCTTACAATATTCGATGATGACATTTCTCTAAAACAGGCTATAGGCTACATGCTAACCACCAAATCAGAACAGTAGGCCAAATTATGAGGGGAAAAGGAGCCAAAGTATTAGGGTGAGGCACATGGGCTACTGACAGCTTACTACACAACATACACTTAGTATTACTTTCTGGGCAACAGTATACATATCTCCCTGGCATATTACATCATTTATGCAGCAGCATACAAGACATTTTTGGACTCACCTTGTTGTGCTGTGCTCACTTGAAAAGGAAGGTGGCGTGCCAGTCCTTCTTGTGGGTTCTAGAAAGAGGCCTGAAATCCTGACTTGGAATTCTGAGTTGGGTGACCTTTCAAATGGATTTTCCGTATTTTCCCAGTCGGAACTAGTTTTATCCAAGTTCCCAGTTGTTTTGAACTCACTGAAGTCTGAGATTTCCCAGTTCTGAGTTTCCAGTTGTTTTGAAATTGGCAGAAGTCATGCTGGATTGACAGCATGGCCAATGTATTCAAACTCTTCTGGCCCATGGCGTTATCCCCTTTTTCGTGATATCTAATTGCCAGTTACGGTCTTGTCTCATCGCTGCAACTCCCCTAGGGACTCGGGGAAGGTTGAGAGCCAAGCCGCACTGCTTCTTGACCTGGAAGCCAGCCGCACCAATGTGTCGGAAGAAACACTGTCAAACTGACTAACGAAATCAGCTTGCAGGCGCCTGGCCTGCCACAAGGAGTCGCTAGAGCATAATGAGAAAAGGACATACTGGCCGGCCAAACCCTCCCATAACCTGGATGTCTCTGGGCCAATTGTGTGCCGCCTCATGGGTCTCCCAGTCATAGTCGGCTGTAACACAGCCTGGGATCAAACCCGGGGCTGCAGTGGGGCTGCAGTGGCGCTTTCATTGTTAAATTTGATTTCCAACTTGTTGTGTAATGTTTATGTCCAATGGCCGATGAGTACCGATACATTTTATCTATAAGTTCTCTTCATATGACAAGGATTGAAAAGGATTTGCCAGTAGATTGCTGACTTGATGCATGATGATGACTGCTTGTTTAGCTTTCTACCTAAGATTTTGAAAGTATGATCTTGATATGATCAGTGCAATCAACGCTACAATAGATATAACGTGATTGGACGTCCTTTTATCTGTGGCCAATGACCTTGAGCCTTTTTGGACAGGCACTTCTAATGTAAGTCTATGGCAGCACCCAAGGGGCTTGAATTTTTTTGCTCTACCCGTATATATTTTTTGGTGTGTCAGTATGATTTTCTGGCATCAGTAACCTCTGAAACATTTGAAACATGTTCGCTCGTCTGAGACCGCACTTGTCCCCTACACAAGCATATGTTGTTAGCCACCGATGCAAGTGCAAATGTAGGCTCTTAATCTAAGCCAGTTTGCACCAGCATGAAAATAATCCTACAGCAACAGAGAATGTGAATAATTATGTGGATTATAATTAATGGAAATTTTTGTAGGCATTGATACATTTTTTGTTAGGGCAAATCAAGTCTGAAACTTCAAAATGGAAATTTCAAACTTTAGAAGCCTTTTAAAAACTAAAATACACTACAGGTTTGCATTTCCTACCGTACAGGAAAATTCATAGCAACAAATTAGTGATGAAATTAAGATTCTACATCTGTATATGATAAAACATTTTACCTGTCTCCTCTAAGATGTAATGATTATGAATAACAATAGAAATTGAGAGACAAACATTCTGAGCCAGAGCTAGAGGTAGTTTTGTAAGAGTTACCAAAACACATCATTGGGCTTAAAGGTTCGCCAAACTGAGACGTAGGGCCACATTCCTATATTGATAGACAACTAAGAGAGATTATTTCCCTTCCAAATAATGTAAATATGGACAACCAAATACTTCAGGAGTAACAAATATTAAATATCTTTAAAAGAAATATGGTGGTTTATGAGGTCAGAGTATTGCCATTGACATTAAATGAAACCTGAAAGGACAACCAAATAGGACAAAAAATTATTATATGTTCTCCATACATAGAAAACACATAAAATAGTTGATCCTTTCGAAAATGTGTTTTTGAAAGAAAAATACAAATATTTTGATAGATCAAGTCAATTTAGCTGTTTCCGACAAAATACGACTTAATTCCAGATGTACAGTATATACAGTACCAGTCCAATGTTTGGACACACCTACTCATTCAACGGTTTTTCTTTATTTGTACTATTTTCGACATTGTAGAACAATAGTGAAGACATCAAAACTATGAAATAACACATACTGTATGGAATCATGTAGTAACCAAAAAAAGTGTTCAACAAATCAAAATATATTTTATATTTGAGATTCTTTAAAGTAGCCACCCTTTGCCTTGATGACAGCTTTGCACACTCTTGGCATTCTCTCAACCAGCTTCACCTGGAATGCTTTTCCAACAGTCTTGAAGGAGTTCCAACATATGCTGAGCACTTGTTGTCTGCTTTTCGTTCACTCAGCAGTCCAACTCTTCCCAAACCATCTCAATGGGGTTGAGGTCAGGTGATTGTGGAGGCCAGGTCATCTGACGCAGCACTCCATCACTCTCCTTCTTGGTCAAATAGTCCTTACACAGCCTGGAAGTGTGTGTTGGTTTATTGTCCTGTTGAAAAAAAAATGATAGTCCCACTAAGCGCAAACCAGATGGGATGGCGTATCGCTGCAGAATGCTGTGTATACTTATTTCCCTCATTAAAATGCAAATCAATTTATAAAATTTTTGACATTGGTTGTTATTCTGTCTCTCACTGTTCAAATAAACCTACCATTAAAACTATAGACTGATAATTTCTTTGTCAGTGGGCAAACATTCAAAATAAGCAGGGGATCAAATACTTTTTTCCCCTTACTGTATTATTGGTGAAGGGTAATAGATTATTTTCCTTATTTGGATCTATGCTTGGGTCTCGCAGAGTTAAAGTATGATGGAATTCATGGAAAACACTAATTTACAGTGATGTAGGCTTGTAGTCGTTTACAGGGATGTTCTGTCAATGTGCCCCAAGCAGCTTTTGAACCTTTGGTTCTCCCACTCATCCTCCCAGCCCCAGGCTCTTTAAATCAATGCATCTGCCACTGAAATTGTCTGGCTCTCCTGGGTACCCCAAAAAAACATAAACACAGTCAGTCAGCTTGTGTCACACACAACCAAGGACCAGTGTGAGTGGAGACAGTCTATCAGTGCCAGCCCAGTCAGCCCAGGAGTGCTGGGAAAGAAACAGGCCAGTCGGCCTCCTGCTCTGAGTGGACAGACTTGTTCTGAACAGAACATATTCTAAACCCAACAGGACTCATCTTATGTTCTCTTTTGTACAGTACATGGACACTTACATAAAAAAAATGGTATGTAAGGCCAAGCCCTGCACTTTACTTGTCTGTGTAAACAACGTCAGCACAGGGAGACATCGCTGCACAAAACATTTCATAAAATATTGGTTGTCTAGTATAGCTTTAGTTGAGAAAGGAGACCATTTATCTGACAGGCTTGGCCAAACTCTGACTGAAGATGACTGTCTATTCAGACATCCATGACGCAGATGTGGTTTGGAGACTTTCAACAACAAACCAAAAAATATGCAGGCACCTCGAGCCTGATTATTAATTCAAACACCCCAGATTGAGTGTGACTTCATCGCGATCCACATGGTTGAGTAAAGTTACTGGTGTTGTGTCTTGATCATGCAAATCACAGGAAAATGAACTCATGATCTGTACAGAGTGCATAGGGCTTAATTGGTGTAATATTGTAACATAATATAGAATGAATCATATTTAATGTAGAGATGATTCAAGATGTCATGGCACTAAGATTGGAGAGGGTTTTGAGAGGGGAACCATCCCAATGGGTGCTAGCTTTATTCAGTCTCAGCAGCTTTCAAACAAATGCAGCTCGCCCTCTCTTTCTCTAGAGAAAATGAACTAATCCCTGTAATTATGCCATGCTCTGGTATATCAGGTTCGTATCGACACTCACTCACCATTTAACCCCCCTCAGTGCTCAATTAAACACAAGCATGGGATTATACAATACATCTCACAGAGGCAGAATGCAATGGAACTTATTGTATAGCATTTCCTTACACATTTTACATTGACAATTTAGTCAGTTAGCAGATGCTATTACCCAGAGCAATTTACAGTTGGTACATTCTTAAGATAGCTAGGTGAGACAACCACATACCGCAGTTATAGTAAGTACCTTTTTCCTCAATGAAGTAGCTATCAGCAAAGGCAGTGCTAGTAGGAAAAAGGGAAGTGCGAGTGTTAGCTCAAGAAAAGCACGGGTTAGTCTTTGTTGTTTTTTATAGGCGGGGGGGGGGGGGGGGGGGGGGGTTTGGTGCTGTGGGATTAATCAACTTTGTGAAGAGGTGAAGAGGTTGGGAAGGTGAGCAGGGAAGCTCGTTCCACCATTGGGATTCAAGGACAGAGGACACCTTTGACTGGGCTGAGCGTGAGCTGACCCCGTACAAGCATTTCACTACACCCACAATAACATCTGCTAAATATGTGTATGTGACCAATAAAATTGGATTTGTTTTAGTGGTGGGAGGGCCAAGAGACCAGAGGTGTCAGAACAGACTGCTCAGGTTGGGGTGTATGATTTGAGCATAGCCTGAGGGTAGGGAGGG
Source organism: Salmo salar (assembly GCF_965601325.2). NCBI lineage: Eukaryota > Metazoa > Chordata > Actinopteri > Salmoniformes > Salmonidae > Salmo > Salmo salar. Next base: position 58,105,030 of record NC_138303.1, read on the forward strand.
GCAGTTCCCCTTGCTGCTGCGTAGGCAACCTAAATGTCACTCCTGATTTATTTGATGCCGTGACATTCAATTAGTTCTTTCTCCAAATAAATTAGCGGAAAGATATGACATAAATTGATTCATTTCTTGGACATTGTCAACTTTAAATAGATTTCCTAGAATTGTCAACAGAAGAACTACCTGACTATTGCACAGAGATAATGTTTCCCAGCATTCAATATGAGGTGGTAATGGACCTTTGTGACATTGGTGGATGGAGAGGGAGGTGTGAAAGATACAGCAGAGGATGTAGACTGAGGGACTGGCTAATTGGCCACTTATGCTAACACGCCCACAAATACACCACTGATTTCACTCATGTGTAGGTCTAATACGAGGTGTCATCTACTGTATGGACTGGTGACAACGTCTTACATGGTGTCACGCTGCTAACGCAGCACACTGTACAACTCTCAGGGAGATGTATGGTGGCGTAACACTGTTTGACCAGTAGATGGCAGAAGAACAACAAGAGTAAACAACGTGAAGGAGGCTCCAGCCAGCAGACATCAGAGAACCACTGAGATTGCTTATCAAACATGAATAAAATGTTGCTTTTTCCAAAACAGCAAATGAATGAATAATGAATCATCAATGAGTTGCAAATGAGATAAGATGATCCTTCAGACGAGGGCTTGCAGTCATCCATTACAAACAACTGATTACCTTCTTGGGACCATGTAAGTATGAGGCTGGATTACTGTGCAAGATTTTGAAATGTAAATGACTGTATCTATAAATATGCAAATTCGGCTATGCTGAAAAATATACCAAGGCTTATTTCTACTTCTTAAACTCACAATGTAACACCTGGGGAGCTAGACACACTCCTCAGCAGTAGGCACTTTCCCTCTGTAGCATGACATGGATCAAAGTGCCGTGTGTGCTCTCAGGCAGAGCCCCTTGTCCAATCACTGATGTCACTCAGATGCAGTGTGACATTACGATGCAAGGTCAGGCCTGGCACTGCACACCATGCTGCAGAGAGAGGGCTTCTCACTTGCTGGGGGCTGCAAGTACAGCACTATAGGAGACTGATTAGCATTTAATAGACTGGTATTAAACAGGCTTACACACTGACATTACACACTGCTAGAGAATTAAACTGTTTGAATCTTTCTTGTTTTCTCAATATGCTTGAAATGCAATAATCACACTTGTTACTGTATGCACTATGTCCACACAAATGTATTTATCAGTATCAAAGCCATATCGAGAGCTTGAGACTGCAAAAATATGATTATGAGATAATTGGCTTTCAAATTCTGAGCCCCTCATTGGTTTAAATGGTGTCAGCAATTTTTATCTTGTATTCTTTTGAACCTAACAACATGAATTGTGGTATTTAGAGTACTATGTAGGTAGAGAACATTGAACAGAACAAGGCTATGTCAATAACTACATTTGGACAAAAATGCAGATACTGAAGAATCTTATCATCCCAAACTCTCGATCTGCTATGGGAATCTTATTTTTAGACCCATATGTTTTTACATGATTACCCTTCATAACACTCTTCCTCTTCTCTTAGCCATTAATTATTTCACATGGATTTACCCTGTTTCTCATTATACAGTGTTGGAGGGGAAGGGAGACCATAAAATATGAAAATGAATGCAAAAGAATGTATGCAGGACTTTCAGAATTTGCACATGAAAAGACCACAGGCCGCAACGTAATTCCTAACATAAAAATATTATATGGTCTCAAACAGTAGTAACAGTTCTTCTGAATCTCGGTAGAGACAATAATAGAGGAAGAACTGCAGTTTGTCACATGAATGTGGATGATGACTGCAGCATAAGCCACACGGCATGTAACAAAGAAAGAGACCGTAGAAAGGTGGAGAACGTCCATGTAATCAAGCCATAATATAATGGACAGTTGATAGACAGAACAAAAGCATTGATGACCGAGTTCTGGTGATGATTGAGTTCTTGAAGCCTCATCCACCTGTCGATATTGAGTCACACAGCCTTTCTCGGAAGGCTGTGTACTCAGATATCGTGGGCCAGCATCGGATTCGATGTAAGTTAATATGCTGCATACTCATTTTTAATCAGACAGTTTGACTGGGACTAGAGTGGTATTATTATTCACTTTTGTTGCATTGTGTTTCAGCCCACCCTGAACTCAACACTATTACCATATTGAAGATGCCAGCTTCCTAGTTTTACACCACATGGAATTAAACAATTTGCATAATGGAATAACATTGTCTAAAATGTTTGATTCACAGTCTCCTGTAGGGTTGTTTTTATTATCCAGATAAAAGACCCCTTACAAAGATCACCTTTTCATTTACCAGACACTATTATCCAGAACAACTTACAGGAGCAATTATGGTTAAGTATATTGCTCAAGGACACAATCGATAGATTTTTCACCTTATCAGCTCGGGTTTCAAACCAGCAACCTTTCGGTCACTCGCCCAACACTCATAACTGCTAGGCTAACTGCTACCCTGCATTTTCACATGTGAAATTGCAATTCCACATGTGAAAGTTATATTTTTACTTGTGGAGATTTTTCCAAAATTAAACCGCAAATTAGATTGTTACATGTGATTGTTTTTCACATAGGAACTTGCAATTCCACATGTAAAAGTGAGATTCTAATTTGCAGGTTGAAATAATGTTATTATCCTCACGTGGAAAGATGGTCTTTAACATGTTACAGTAGCAATGTTTCCACCGGCGGAATTAGGGTGACCACATCTAAAAAGTCCAAAATGCAATTTTGCAGGACATTCACGGTACAGTGGACAGAATAAATGCTTTGGGAGCAGGTTAATGAATCACATTCAAATGGCGATATAGTTCTGCGTATGAAGGTCACTGCCTGTTAAGAGCTATCCTTAGTTGCTACATAATTTTTTTACATATAAAGTAAAGATATGTACCCATTGATTCTACTAAGTTAACATGATCATTCTACTAAGTTAACAGGATCATTCAACTATTGATTTAGAATTTTAGGACACCTTTAGGTATAACTAAATTATTATATATATATATATATTTTATGACAACATTGAATTTGACCTTACTGCTATTAGCCCATAGAAACACATTGAATTACAGATTCATACATGGAACAACAGTCAAAAAACACATCAAAAGGAATGTTGTTTTAAAGTGTCCTGTCCTATATCTGAGTGACATAAGAAAGATCAAGAAATCATTTTTTACCCATATTTAATGCAAAAAAAATGGCACTAAACTACTTCCATATGTACTTCCATTTTTTTTTTTAACTGGTACCAAGCTACCTTCAGAAGATTCTGGTGAGGCTTCCTAGAGCAAAACATAGAGTGTTCATATTAGTGTGTAGTCTAAACTGTTTGGACGCTACAGACAGAAGCTGGCAGATTGGCGGTACTGACTTCAGACGAGTCCCGTGACGCGAGTCATCTTTCCATAGAGTGGTTGGTTTGTAGGCCATACCGTTTAGAAACCATTTAGACATTACAGACGTTTTAGTGAGAAGACTCATGTCTCATGGTCTGACAAGCACCGCTGTAGCTCGGCCACAGATGTGGAAGGCCGCCATTGGCGGTTGTGGTGGATTGAGATGCATCCCATGCAAAAACAAAATGTATATCCCTAGCTTAAAGAGATGGATTTTGATAGGGATTTTTTTGAAATTATGCAAAATTATGCAAATTCGATTTCCATGGACTCTAGGTTAACATCAAGTTGAGACCAATTTTTTTGCTAACAAAAATAATGATATTAAAAGCCAAAACATAAACCCAAAAGTATTGATCGAAAAACACAATATTCAAGGAAATTATTTTGAGTTGCAAGTTTAGGCACATTCATTCCGGCAACATCGCAAACATTTAATGAAATAAAAATATATATTTGTCACATGCTTTGTAAACGACAGGTGAAGACAAACAGCAAACTGCTTATTTACCCAACAATGCAGAGACAAAAATATAAATAATCTAAACATAATAACACAAGGAATAAATACACAATGATTAACGACAACTTGGCTATATACACAGGGTACCAGTAGCGAGTCGATGTGCAGGGGTACGGAGTAATTGAGGTAGATATGCACATATAGGTAGAGATAAAGTGACTAGGCAACAGGATAGATAATAAAAAGTAGCAGCAGTGTATGTGATGAGTTAAAAGAAGGATGAGGGTGTTGATGGTGGTCTGCTTGAAACATGTAAGTATTACTGACTGGGTCAGGGAGAGGTTGAAAATGTTTTTTGCCTCTAGTTGCAAAGGGGAAAAATTAAGTAAGACAGATTTCAGTTTCCCTTTAAGTAACCTCACTAGAGTAGGGGGCACTATTTTCACCTCCGGATGAAAGCATGCCCAAAGTAAACTGCCTGCTACTCAGGTCCAGAAGCTAGGATATGCATCTAATTGGTAGATTTGGATAGAAAACACTCTAAAGTTTCCAAAACTGTTAAAATAATGTCTATGAGTATAACAGAACTGATATGGCTGGTGAAAACCTGAGAAAAATCCATCCAGGAAGTGGGATTTTTTTATGTTTGTAGTTTTATATTGAATACAGTGTCCCATGACTTAGGACTCAAATTGCACTTCCTATGGCTTCCACTAGAAGTCTTTAGAAATTGTTTCAGGCTTGTATTCGAAAAAATGAGGGAGTAAGACCACTTTGAGTGAGTGGACCCTGGGAAGTCGCCAGACCTGTTTCCTGAGCGCGACCGAGAGCGCGCCTTTCTTGTTTTTCTTTTATATTGACGACGCTATTGTCCGGTTGAGGATTGATTATAAACATCGTTTGACATGTTTCTACAAACTTTACGGATACTATTTGGATTTTTCGTCTGCCTGTTGTGACTGCCTTTGAGCCACTGGATTACTGAACAAAATGCGTCAACAAAACGGAGGTTTTTGGATATAAAGAGGGACTTTATCGAACAAAACGAACATTTATTGTGTAACTGGGAGTCTTGTGAGTGCAACCATACGAAGATCATCAAAGGTAAGTGATTAAATTTATTGCTATTTCTGACTTTTGGGACTAATCTACTTGGCTGGTAACTGTATGTAATGTTTTGTGTGCTGGGCGCTGTCCTCAGATAATCGCATGCTTTCGTCGTAAAGCCTTTTTGAAATCTGACACAACGGCTGGATTAACAAGAAGTTAAGCTTTATTTTAATGTATAACACATATATTTTCAAGAATGTTAAATATTTGAATTGAGTATTTTTGAATTTCGCGCTCTGCAATCTCACTGGATATTGGCCAGGTGGGACGCTACCGTCCCAGGTACCCATATTAAAATTCAAAAGGCACTTGCACATTTGAGCTATCTTTGTTGCAGGTGCATGGTAACAATTGAATAACATAAGACAAAAAATCTACCGCACGCTGCTCTTGCTAGTATCACTATTTCTTATTAATCTTTACGTATAGGTCTCACATCCTTCGTCAGAGGTTTTTTTTTATTTGCACCTTTATGTAGAACTTCCTCCACCCACATCCGTTCAAAGCATTGAATGGGGTTGGAGTCAAGGAAAAATTAACATGTTTTACCAAGTATAACAATGTGCATTTCATAAATATTCGAATAAAATGTACATAAAATGTATTAAACATGTGTGTAAAACCACAATGAGGCCCTATCAAGTATGCTTTCATAAATCATTGGGTACAGTGCAAGAACAAACTGTCAGTTAACAACAAGGCATTAGTTAATGTTCACATTTTAAACATGACATGTATGGGCATTTCATCAACAAGACCTTTTGGGAATAATGTCTGGAGGGTGAAAATCCAAAAACATTCTCTTTTGCTCAGATTTGTATTTATATCACCTCCCCTGTCTGACATCTTAACTTTCTCTATGCCACAAAATCTAAAGGTAGAAATGTCATGTTTTAGGCCACTTAAATGTATTGCTACTGAATAATCCCTGTCGTTTCTCCTGATTGAACTTTTATGTTCACTAATTCTCTGTTTGAGAGAACGAAAGGTTTTAGCTACATAACACAACCCACATGGACATTTAATCATGTAGATAACTTGGGGTGAGGAGCACGTAATAATGTCATTTATTTCACCGGCCACTAGGAGTGTCGCCTCTGAATGTGCATTTTTTTGTTTGCTTATGGCCCTATACAGCACCCTGCATCCCACAGCTGGTTTACTTCTGAAGCTAATCAGGGTCTGTCCTGGTTGGTCCCTGGATGGGAGACAAGATGTAGCTGGAAGTGGTGAAAAATAAATATGTGTAAAAATGAAGACCAGATTTTTTTCATGTATTTTTTTTTTGTAAGGGACATCCAACTCTTAAAGCAATGGACAGGTTTATGTAATGAAAGGAGCTTAGAGGTCATTGTTCATTATGGTCTGCCACTGCCGAGTATTTCACTGCTTTTACAAGGTGGCTGGAAAACACAGTCCGTACAAAGAGGGAGGGAGAAAACTTCACCTGATAAATGGAACTCTCACAGAGTAAGAGTTTTTTACCCCACTCTCCGCTCTTGGTACACACTATTCACCATAGAAAGTTATTTTCATCACAAAAAGGTACATCCACACAGAAGTATGGTATAGAATGGGATTTGGTGAGAATTTCTTGGACATTTTCTTTGGCTGGATTTAATAATAAGCCTTTAACCTATTGTGACCTGGATTACCTATAGACAGGCTAGAATAGCTGTTTACTCCTCTTCCTTAACTGCCAGGATAGAGTGGTTCTCATACAAATACCTAGATTCATGATCCCAGGGACACAGTAGCTGTCTTCATCCATAATGGCACCCTATTAGTGACTGTATACAGGACGTAGGATCTTCATTTGAGCCAGTTTGCTATAGCAGGAAAATAATCCTACAGCAACAGCAAATGTGAATTATTATTTGGATTATAATTAATGGACAATTGTGTAGGGGTTGATACATTTTTCGTAAAGGAAAATCAAGTCTGAAATTTCAAAGTGGAAATTACAACCTCAGAAGCCTTTTTAAACCTCAAATACACTACAAGTTTGACATTTTCTGCATTGCAGGACAGTTCTCCTGAATCAGGGTGATCAAATTAAGATCCTACATCTGTAGGGAGTAGGGTGCACTTTGGGATGCAACCACTGTCTGTCACATACCTCCCCTCCACTCTCAACACAGGAAGTAAGTCATTAAACGAGGAGGCTGGATCATTTAGGGGTCAATCCTGAGCTCACAATCAAGTCCTGCACTAATCTAGCTGTCAGCTCTCATCGGCATGCCAGTGGTCTCACATGTTGGATTATCTACCATGACGGTGCACCCTGCTCTGTGCCCCCATGCCTCCCCATCTGTCACATTGAGATTGTGTCCGTTTAGAGAGCAACCTTTGCCACTGTCATTATGTATAATGTATAATTAATAGCTGTGCTTGCTTTGCTCTTTGGCAGTATTTAAGAGCCGTTTGCTCCCAGGCAGGTATTATTAATGTTGGGTGAGGCATTAGAATTCATCTCTCATTACCTGGCTGGCCTTATACATGCAAATGTGAAGTCTTTGACATCACTTAAAGTGAAATAGCCAACACAACCTAAAGCCTGTTAGGGCTAGGGGGCAGTATTGACACGGCTGGATAAAAAAACATACCCGATTTAATCTGGTTACCACTCCTACCCAGTAACTAGAATATGCATATACTTATTACATATGGATAGAAAACACCCTAAATTTTCTAAAACTGTTTGAATGGTGTCTGTGAGTATAACAGAACTCATTTGGCAGGCAAAACCCTGAGACATTTTCTGACAGGAAGTGGATACCTGATGTGTTGTATTACCTTTAAACCTATCCCATTGAAAAACACAGGGGCTGAGGAATATTTTGGCACTTCCTATTGCTTCCACTAGATGTCACCAGCCTTTACAAAGTGTTTTGAGTCTTCTGGAGTGAGATCTGACCGAACAAGAGCCATGGAACGATGATGGCCCATTAGACACCTGGCGCGCGAGTTCATGTTGGGTACCCTCGTTCCAATACGTTATAAAAGAGTATGCATTCGTCCACCTTGAATATTATTCATGTTCTGGTTGAAAAAGGCCCTAATGATTTATGCTATACAACGTTTGACATGTTTGAACGAACGTAAATATATTTTTTCCCCTCGTTCATGACGAGAAGTCCGGCTGGCTTAGATCATGTGCTAACAAGACGGAGATTTTTGGACATAAATGATGAGCTTTTTTGAACAAAACTACATTCGTTATGGACCTGTGATACCTGGAAGTGACATCTGATGAAGAGAATCAAAGGTAATGGATTATTTACATAGTATTTTCGATTTTAGATCTCCCCAACATGACGTCTAGTCTGTATCGCAACGCGTATTTTTCTGGGCGCAGTGCTCAGATTATTGCAAAGTGTGATTTCCCAGTAAGGTTATTTTTAAATCTGGCAAGTTGATTGCGTTCAAGAGATGTAAATCTATAATTCTTTAAATGACAATATAATATTTTACCAATGTTTTCTAATTTTAATTATTTAATTTGTGACGCTGACTTGACTGCCGGTTATTGGAGGGAAACGATTTCCTCAACATCAATGCCATAGTAAAACGCTGTTTTTGGATATAAATGTGAACTTGATAGAACTAAAAATGCATGCATTGTCTAACATAATGTCCTAGGAGTGTCATCTGATGGAGATTGTAAAAGGTTAGTGCATCATTTTAGCTGGTTTTATGGTTTTGGTGACCCTGTCTTTGAATTGACAAAACATTACACACAACTCTTGTAAATGTACTGTCCTAACATACTCTAAATTTATGCTTTCGCCGTAAAACCTTTTTGAAATCGTAAAACGTGGTTAGATTAAGGAGATGTTTATCTTTCAAAGGGTGTAAAATAGTTGTATGTTTGAAAAATTTGAATTTTGACATTTATTTGGATTCAAATTTGCCGCTCTTGAAATGCACCTGCTGTTGATGGAGTGCACCACGGGTGGCACGCTAGCGTCCCACCTAGCCCATAGAGGCTAAGATGTGCCCATCTCTTTGGAGAAACCGTCTCTGCTGTAATTGTGTCAAGTCAGGAGGGTAGCCAGAGGCAAACCTGGCACTTTATTTGGAAGGCAGGAATCCATAATTAACATAAAGAACTGAGTTGCCTCCTGCTTCTTAGAATGGAAACGGGTCTTGAAATGAGAAATAAAGAAAAAGGAATATGTAAGGTATCAGTGGACGATAGATCATTTAAGTAGCTTATGATGAATGGCGGAGTGGGGTAAGTTGAGCTAAAGGGTTAGTTGAGCCACCCCTTGATTCTAGGAAACCCCAGACAAAATGATTAATGTGACCAAATATTTAGGAAGAGGTAATAATTTCAGTCTGTGAAGGAAGAAACCACATGGAAAAAGTGGTAAGCAAGTTAGGTACAAAAATATGATTTTGACCAAGTCAAATAAATGTATTGTGTTATAGGTTTCATGATGCTTGTATCTAAACCAAAGTAGATATTTTTAAAGATTGTTTTGTACGTCAGCTGGGGTCTCTATAAGCTACAATGTGCTCTCTTTTTTTAGCTGTGTGGGCTGATATAGTCAAAATGTTTGCCTTGGGGAAGGTTGAGCCAATGCCCACCATACCCCATACAAATAATGATTACTGTCAGTTTTAAGCATAATATGCATAGTATTTTTGCAATGTGTCATCCATATGAACTTAAGTGCATTGTTATTGTTACAGAGCAGACATCATCATGCCCCATGGATACAAATGCAAAAGAGCAGCCAAGGAAGTGAGAGAAGGGAGGAAGTCCATTTGAGCAGCAGCAAGGGATGACGATATAGACTGAATGTCACTGAAGCGGTACATTGACAAAGAAGAAAACAAACATGTACCTGTGTGAAAGAGGCTATGATAGAGTAGCAGAGAAACACAAGGTCTGATGACATCCCTTGGCAAAAATGTCAACAAAAGAAATCAACGTGATGGCGTTCAATCAATGTGGAAAACTGATTGGATTTGAAAATAGTCATCATCGTAAGGGAACTTCATCTTTTTTTTCACCCAACTTTAAACCTAAATCCAATGACATGGTGACATTTTTGGTTGATTTCATGTTGAATTCAGGTTAGTTGACAACTCAACCTGTGGAGGCACCACAAAACAACATCCCTGACCCAGACAACTGGTGAAGAAATGGAAGGGTATGTGATATTGAACAGAGAGATTTATATCTGAATGTAGGCATATACAGTATATACCACACCCCCATTCCCTGAATTAAACTTTGACCTACCAGCACCATCACAGGACACCCACTTACCCCAACGCTATTTTCAACATACCCAGGGTAAGTAGTGTCAAGAGAACACTTTTTTTGGGGGACTGTGTTTTCAAAACTGTTATTTTTACATGAATGGATTATTTCAGTGGATACACAATATCCTGAAATATATGAAGATATATTTGTTAGAATGTGTGACGCTGAATGTGATGCTGAATGTAAAAAAAATGCCTCAACATAGCACTTTCTCCCCTACGGATGAACGTCCAGGGAAAAACTATTCCATCCACTTTACCACACAAACTGCATGTCTTAATAATGATATGCTTTTTAAGTACAAGTGAGTCCCACAGGGTATTAGAGTACAGTAGCTAGATCAGCAAAGAATCTTACATCATAACTTTTTAATAGCACTACTGGGCCAAGAGAAGACCAGAGGATATTAAACCCACCCACAACTGTAGCAATAAAGTCATTAAAATCATGATCGTTTTCAAAAACATTAAGAGGAAAGGTCATCATGACTCTACATTATTTCATGCAGCGATCACTTTATAGTCATCGTTCAAGAGAGAGATAATTTCTGAGAGCACCAAAGCCACTGCTTCTAAAGTTTCCCACAAATGCTTAGACAGGCAGGCAGAGAGTAAATTGATCTGGTTTATACGGATCAGAACTCCTGGCTCAGGAGGCAGGGGGAGACTCCTCGCTCAACCCATTACCACATTGCAAACACGCAAGGCAGAAAGATTCAAGCATCGACGAGAAATGAATCCAGTGGCGATTCGTGGCTATTAGAAAAAGGTCTTCCAACACGTTTTACCAAACTCAAAAATCAAGAGAAAAAACAGAAACATGAACAATCACACTATCGTCAAATATGACATGTGAGTGTGACAGGCTTGTGATGTTGTGAGGACATTGACCATAACACCAGAGCACTCCTAGTTGGAGAGCACACTTTTTGTAAAACACATAGGGCCAATAGATAGACAGCAGTCACACACAGCATGATTTTAAAGAGTAAGCAGCCAATTCACTCAGACATAATAAGAATACAAAAACAGAACCATTAAGCCAAGCATTTCCCAATCGAAATGTACAACTATTACTTCTCATTCCAAACATCTTTGTCACGTTCAGAACACAAAGTAACTAGTGATTTAAAGTTTAAATAAACAATGTTTCACACACATACAGTTGAAGTCGGAAGTTTACATACACATTTTTGAACCACTCCACAAATTTCTTGTTAACAAACTGTAGTTTTCACAAGTGGGTTGGGACATCTACTTTGTGCATGACACAAGTAATTTTTTCCAACAATTGTTTACAGACAGATTATTTCACTTATAATTCACTGTATCACAATTCCAGTGGATCAGAAGTTTACATACACTAACTTGACTGTGCCTTTAAACAGCTTGGAAAATTCCAGAAAATATTGTCATGGCTTTAGAAGCTTCTGATAGGCTAATTGACATAATTTGAGTCAACTGGAGGTGTACCTGTGGATGTATTTCAAGGCCTACCTTCAAACTCAGTGCCTCTTTGCTTGACATCATGGGAAAATCAAAAGAAATCAGCCAAGACCTCCACAAGTCTGGTTCATCCTTATGAGCATTTTCCAAATGCCTGAAGGTACCATGTTCATCTGTACAAACAACAGTATGCAAGTAGAAACACCATGGGACCACGCAGCTGTCATACCGCTCAGGAAGGAGACATGTTCTGTCTCCTAGAGATGAACGTACAAAAGTATCTATATCCACAGTAAACTGAGTCCTACATCGACATAACCTGAAGGCCACTCAGCAAGGAAGAAGCCACTGCTCCAAAACCGGCATAAAAAAAGCCAGACTACGGTTTGCAACTGCACATGGGGACGAAGATCGTACTTTTTGGAGAAATGTCCTCTGGTCTGATAAAACAAAAATAAAGCTGTTTGGCCATAATGACCATCATTATGTTCGGAGGAAAAAGGGGGAGGCTTGCAAGCTAAAGAACACCATCCCAACCGTGAAGCATGGGGGTGGCAGCATCATGTTGTGGGGGTGCTTTGAGCAGGAGGGACTGATGCACTTCACAAAATAGATGGCATCATGAGGAAAGAAAAATATTTGGATATATTGAAGCAACATCTCAAGACATCAGTCAGGAAGTTACTGCTTGGTCGCAAATGGGTTTTCCAAATGGACAATGACCCCAAGCATACTTTCACATTTGTTGCAAAATGGCTTAAGGACAACAAAGTCAAGGTATTGGAGTGGCCATCCAAAGCCCTGACCTCAATCCTATAGAAAAATTATGGGCAGAACTGAAAAAGTGTGTGCGAGCATGGAGGCCTAAAAACCTGACTCAGTTACACCAGCTCTGTCAGGAGGAATGGGCCAAAATTCACCCAACTTATTGTGGGAAGCTTGCGGAAAGCTACCCAAAACATTTGACCCAAGTTAAACAATTTAAAGGCATTGCTACCAAATACTAATTGAGTGTATGTAAACTTCTGACCCACTGGGAATGTGAAGAAAATAAATAAAAGCTGAAATAAATCATTCTCTCTACTATTAATCTGCCATTTCACATTCTTAAAGTAAATTGGTTATCCTAACTGTCCTAAAACAGGGAATTTTTACTAGGATTAAATGTTAGGAATTGTGATAAACTGAGTATTTGGGTAAGGTGCATGTAAACTTCCGACTTCAACTGTAAGATATCTTCAAAGAGATAGCTAACAACAGCAAGCGAGCTGCAATAAAAAAAACTGTTCAACTCAACAGATGATGATCTTTTGAGTCTCAACTTCTTGCTGAAAGTTAATCTTGAAAAGGGTGAAGCTAACAAATTAGCAACAACATCCTCTTCGATAACACCTGCTGCAGCCGCTGCACAGTAGCCTACAACAAAAGCTAGCTAGTTAGACCTTGGGAAAACTACGGCTTGCTATTGCTCAGTGACCTGTCGTCCTTCGAGAAGTCAGAAGATTCCATACTTTTTGTAAAAATGGTCCCACCCATTACAAGTCAAAATGTGATTTAGCCCTAATACAGTTGAATGGTAGATGCCTTCTGTTAAGCTTCTGAAGACCTAAGCAATGGCTGACTTAGCTAGCTAGATTTATCTCTCCAGACCACCAAAAAAATCCTGATTGGATATTTTTCTCTCTTTAGCATTAACCCTTTCTTTTCCAACAAAAATTGAAGAGATTAATCAGAATTTCATTGAAAATAATAATATAATTAGAATATTATGGAAATATTATTGAAAATAAATTCTAACTAAATGTATTTTTATAAACTACAACAATTATTGTATTACTCGTTAGGCCTTCTCTGAAGGCGTAGAAGGCCCTCACAGTTCCCCACTGAATTTATTCCAGCCTACCTGCCCCCTCCTGACTGGCAGTTGCAACGATAGCTGCAGACAGAGCAGTTAATTGATCTCCTCAGTTGTAGGAGGAAGAGTAGCTTATAGTTCCTAATAAACCTCAGGTTCACAACCTGGGGCAGTCAGCCTACAGCAAATCTCCTGTGAGAGTCTGAGACAGAGAGCTCAGGCAATCAATCAATTTGAGGAAGGTAATGAAACGTTGAAATGGTTATGAAAACCCACACACAGCCCCCCACTCAGATAGCCACCAGCCACCAACTCCCTCCCCTATCAGCTGCTTGGCTGGGCTGGTAGCGCCCCCTCGTCTCACCTACCTGGAGCTATCATCCCCATCATACATCTACTGTACATGCTTTGGCTCTGTGCGCAAAGGTTATGTTGTCAAGGGCGTTGAACCAACTGTCAAAGAATGCATGTACAACAGGTCACCTTTGACCAATAACTCAACGGTTATTAATAAGCATAATGTAATGTATGGTGCTATACAAGGACATGAGACAAATAGCTGTAGTCATTCTTTACCCGTCATGATCACTGTTCAGCTCAATATCATTAAGAAAATCAAATTCTAATAAAAACAAAACAACTTGTTTTAAATAGGCTATGTCTAAATACAGGCACCATAATTGCTTACGTGTGCCTATAATACAGACATGGCAATTTAGAATATGGAGGGTTTACACACATCCAAACTTTTCACAGGAGCTAGTTAAAGATTCAATAGAAAGAGATAAAGATATCCCTACCAGCACTGCCTGAAATTAGGAATTTGGATGCCGTTTTTAAGAACACCCCTCATATATTTCCACTCCTCCAATCAGAGCACAAGCGAGCTGATATAACACAGGTAAATTACTAATCCTTGTGCAACAGTTTGCGCTGGCTTTATCACGTCGATAATGGCCAACTAGCATCGCCTAGCGCCAGCCGAAAATAGAGCCATTCATCTACCACATCTCCTCCATCTCCTCCTATCTTTATTTTGGAAGTCAGACTGCTGGAGAACAATTTCCAACTGTGTTGATAAATTAGACAAAATGGACAGCTGAGGCATGGATGAGTCAGACAGAGCCGCGACCTGATGTTGCCATAAAAATAGCCTTTCTGACACCTTCTGCACCAAAGCCCTCCTCCCTCCACCAAGGTTATCACAACAAAACAGTCTGATGGAAAATAGGCCCTTTGTCAAAGCCTGTTTGAGAGCCAGCCTTCTCTAAGGAGTATAGACTCAAGAGACATCTTAAGAGTTCCGACCTGACTTTTTTCGTGTTAATATTTAGTTTTTGTTGACCGCCAAGCACTTTGGACATCAGATCGTCAGCTACTAAGTCCGACTTCCGTTGTTCTGGACTCCTTGTTTACGTCTCTACAGACTACCAGGCACTTGTCATCTCCCGTCTGGATTACTGCAACTCGCTGTTGGCTGGGCTCCCTGCCTGTGCCATTAAACCCCTACAACTCAACCAGAACGCCGCAGCCCGTCTGGTGTTCAACCTTCCCAAGTTCTCTCACGTCACCCCGCTCCTCCGCTCTCTCCACTGGCTTCCTGTTGAAGCTCACATCCGCTACAAGACCATGGTGCTTGCCTACGGAGCTGTGAGGGGAACGGCACCTCCGTACCTTCAGGCTCTGATCAGGCCCTACACCCAAACAAGGGCACTGCGTTCATCCACCTCTGGCCTGCTCGCCTCCCTACCTCTGAGGAAGCACAGTTCCCGCTCAGCCCAGTCAAAACTGTTCGCTGCTCTGGCACCCCAATGGTGGAACAAGCTCCCTCACGACGCCAGGACAGCGGAGTCAATCACCACCTTCCAGAGACACCTGAAACCCCACCTCTTTAAGGAATACCTAGGATAGGATAAAGTAATCCTTCTAACCCCCTCCCCCCTAAAAGATTTAGATGCACTATTGTAAAGTGGTTGTTCCACTGGATATCATAAGGTGAATCCACAAATTTGTAAGTCGCTCTGGATAAGAGCGTCTGCTAAATGACTTAAATGTAAATGTAAGAAGGCGACAAGGGCTACCGTCTTGGTTAGATTGAGATGCAGAGAAAATAATCCAGCACTCGGTTTTATTGGCAAATGTTCAATCACTTGAAATAAGATGGATGAGCTCCAATCAACAGTATCCTTTTTTTCGGGGGGGGACAATTTACTGTTTTTCCATAGCACCCCACAAACAACACAACACAAAAACACAAAAACACCCACGATACAACACATTCCCCAAGAAGTTCAACATATGATTTCCACATTTTGTCAAACACTTTGGTTTTTGTTTAACTTTATAATATACAAAATCCATGTAGCTAGATAGCGCAGTCCTCCAGTTTGTTATTGAGGGTGAATATGAGGCTATCCAATTGATGGCTATACATTTTTTTTGCAGCAATGAGACCTAACTTACAAAACTTTCTCTGGTATTGATCACCAATATTTATATTTCCCAACAGACATAATCGTGGAGATTGTTGGATATAAATTCCTAGACACAATGAAATGATCACACATTATCCCAAAATGTTGTCAGTTTATCACAGGACCACAGCATTTGTGCTTGTTGCATCTCCAACGGAGATGTGACATTTCTGCGTGCACTACATGCATTCTGGCATGAGTGTAGTAAATCCTATGAATTATCTTAAATAGCAGTAGTTTATGTCTTAGGTTTTAGGAGCAGGTATGAACATTTTCACATGTCCGTGACCAATGGTTCTCCTCGATTTCTTCCTTTAGATCTGTTTCCCATTTTTTCCTTATAGGTTCTGAACCATCAGGTAGAGTTTCAATCGATCGTTGACATAACTTGGCAATCAACTTTTTTGGCGTAGCAGCATTTTTCAGTATTTTTTCCACACTAAATCCCTCAGCTTCATCCAGTTTCTGTTGAAGCAATTTAATACGATTTTTCAGTTGTAAGTATTTGAAGAAATCGGCCTTGGATAATCCAAATCCTTTTTGTAATTGATTGAATGACAGTAGAGATCCATTATAGCACACATGTTCAAATTCATGATGCCACTTTGGGAACCAGGACTGGAAGGCAGAGGTGTGGACTCGAGTCACATGACTTGGACTCGAGTCAGACTCGAGTCACAAATATGATGACTTGCAACTCGACTTTGACTTTAACACCAATGACTCGTGACTTGACTTGGACTTGAGCCTTATGACTCGACCTGACTTGATACCCTCCCCAAGCCCAAATATTAAAAATGATTCCATCAAAAAAAGTGTGCAGCGCATCGACTCTTCATTTAACAGATTAAAGTTTGAATCGGACAGCAGCCAATGAAATTGTGCCAGCGGAGAAAAAGTTGCTCGTGGCTATGCAGAGGAACGTCGGCGGGTGAATTCAGATTGAGCCATTGGAAAGATGATACCCCAAATTAATATTTTCGGATATACAGACTACGCTGTAGTCAACAAAAAACGGATTGCAACTTGCAAAACATGAAGAAAATTACAGATGGAGGCGCAACAACTTCCAAATTTGTTCAACATTTGAAGCTGCACAAAGAACGGTAAGTCGTGGCTAATATAGCCAACAGCTATATATAACCTTGCTAGTATAGCATGTAGGCTAACATAATGTTAAATCAATGAGCCTCTACACAGTCAGCCAGTGCGGGAAGGTGATCATTGCACCCAAGATTGAGACCAGGCAAGATTGTGCTACTGCCCCTCTCAATATTTTTTTAATATGCTTAAGATTTGAACAATACCAGATTAACTAGTGTCACAAGTGAACCACAACAGTCTCCAATCTCACAATTCATGGAGACCCGTGTAGGTCAGTACAGCATGAATCATCCACAGCAGAAAGCTATCAACAATGCAATACTGTCCGACCTGGTTATCGATTGTAATTTGCATCTGTATATTGTGGAAAACAAGAGTTTTCGTCACTTTCTGTCAGTGGTTGACAGTAAGTACAGCCCAGTGTGTCGTAGAACATTGACATCAAAAGTAGAGAACCTCGCTACAGAGAGATGTTCAAAACTGAAAACTCAGTTGAGCAACACAGACCATGTTTCAGTCACAGTGGACATTTGGTCCGACCGAAAGATGAGGGGTTTCCTTGGTGTCACTGAGCACTGTATGGAGAAAGATGGAGAGAGGATACAGCTCAAGTTCAATCTTTTGGCCTGTGACCGCTTCAAAAGGCCCACACACGGCCGAAAGAATCTGTGAGCAATTTGAGGCCATATGCGGTGAGTACAGCATTAAAGATAAATTGGACTAAATCATTAGTGACAAGCAGTTATCCAATATGACCATCTAAAGCAGAGTCATGTTCTAGAAAAGGCTGGGCACAAGGAGTTGTTGTTCACAGTACGGGAGTGGAATAAGTTGAAGGAGTTGGTGGACATCCTGAAGCCATTTGGAGAAGCAACAGATATGACACAGGGGGAGAAGATAGTCACAATCAGCTCTGTTGTTCCCTCGGTCCTGTCCCTGAATCACCACCTGGAGCAGCGGAAGTCCATTTCCTGAGCGGCCTGGTCAGAAGTCTCCAGGCATCCCTGAAGAAAGGATTTCTTGGAATCTTCATCAATGTGAAAATGGCCAGGACACAAGATGGAATCACTGTCCGCTTTTCAGATACAGTCTACCTCAAAGCAGCTGCCTTGGATCCGGCTTTTTCTCTGATGTGGGGGGAGCACCATGTGCTGGTCAATGAGGAGGTCAAGGAGGAGGTGGCACAAAGAGTGAAAGGTAAATATTATTGCGTTTAATGTAACTTTTTCCTCATAATTTAATCCAATTGACTGCAACAATAATACTTTTTCAGTTTAACCCATTGCATCACCAATACTCTAATACCGGCCTTTTTGTTTCTGCTATGCTTTTACATGTTTTGCCAGAACTGATTCTGCAAGATGCTACAGGGACTGAGCAAGCTGTGCCTCTTGTTGATGAGGAAGAGCGAGAGGACCATAGTTTTGGACAAGAAGAAGGGCTGTTTGCAGCATACTGTAAGAGGCAGAAGAAAGCTGTTGGGACCACTCCAGCACTACAGCTAAGTCACTACCTTGACATATGTGAAGGACAGAATGCCCTCTTGTTCTGGGCAATGAACAGGAAGGCTCCTTCTTCACTGTCCCGAGTGGCCATCAGGGTCTTGGCAGTGCCTGCCTCCAGTGCTCCGGTGGAGCGTGTCTTCAGCCATGGTGGCATCATACTGTGGGCCGTATCGTGCACAAATGACTGACAGACTTTTATCGAATTTGGTCTTTTGCAAATGCAATGCATCATAGGGCCCTGAGATAAAATGAAACTGTTTATGCATTACACACACACACACACACACACACGTAGTCTCCATGTTCTGGTTTTATCTCCCATCTTTGGGATCTGTATTTTTTTCTCAGACATTCAGGCCAGTGTTCAAATTGTAGGCCTACTTGAAGTTCAGTATCAGTTGTTTTGATGTACCTTTTAATAAATGATTGTAACTTTATGCAGGATTGTTTTAGGTGTCTAGAGTATATCTGGAGAGAGAGAGAGAGAGCACTACAATATGTAGTTTTTGTTGTCATATTGATGTCTTTCCCATGGCTACCCATGTATTTCCATGGAAATAAACAGTTTATTTGGAAAGTAATAAATATATAGATATTTAAAAGCATTCATGATTTGCGTACATTTAATATACTTTTACTCTTGTTAAATATGAAATGGTATTACATTTGGTGAAGAGCTCATTATGACTTGTTTAGGACTCGAAACTCAAAGTTTAGGACTTGAGACTTGACTTGATGCTTGACGGTCTTGACTTGAGACTTGACTCGGACTTGCCTGTCTTGACTTGTGACTTGACTTGGGACTTGAGTGCTAAGACTTGAGACTTACTTGTGACTTGTAAAACAATGACTTGGTCCCACCTCTGCTTAAAGGTATTGCTATTAAACACTGGTGGTAAAGTGGGGTTATTCCAAATGGGGTGACTGGCCTTATTGGTTGTTTCCACCTCATGAATTTATGTATATTTTCCCAAATACAAACAAATTGAGTCATTGAGAGTACCCTTTAAACGAGACTTAGAAAACAAATATTCCATGCTTAACCTGGCTCTGCGACATGATGGATATACAGTTTGTGAAAATTCCATTTGAAGATTGCAGAGGGCAAGCTTGTGATAATGGGGCCAACATGAAGGGCAAGCACCAAGGAGTACAAGCCAGACTGCTCAAAGTAAATCCCAGAGCTGTGTTCGTCTCATGTGGAGAACATACTCTAATCCTTATCATTGCAGATGCTGCCAAATCTTCAAAAGATGCAGTTGGGTTTTTTGGGCATGTGCAAAAGCTCTTCACCTTATTTTCAGCTGGCACACAAAGATGGAGTGTTTTGAAGAAACATGTGAACATAACTGTGGAGTCATGGAGTGACACGAGATGGGAGAGTAGGCTCCAAAGTGGTCATGCAATCAAGTATCAGGCTTCTGAGGTTAGGGAGGAATTACTGGAAGCCAGACAGACGATCAATGATCCTGTGGCCAAAGTGGAGGCACAAGCACTTGCAGAGGAAGTTGGGTCTTACCGCTTCTTGATTTGCTGTGTCGTATGGTGTGAGATACTGACAATGACAAACAAGGTGAACAAGCACCTCCAGTCCGCCTCAATGCAGTTGGATATCACAGTGAATTTAATCTCAAATGCAAAGGCCTCCCTCACTACATACCGGGAAACTGGATTCTCTGAGCCACAGACAACAGGCAAAATAATTTGGGAAGAAATGAATGTGGAGGCTGTTCTGAAAGAGAAGAGACTGAGAAACAGCAAGAGGTATTTCAGCTATGAGGCTCCTGATAAACCAGTGACTGATGCACTGAAAAATTACTTCAACATTGTGGTCGACTCTGCTGTGACATCCATGGATGAGAGATTTGAAACACTCAACGAGGTGAGTGCCTCTCAGATGTCCAGTGAATCTTTAAAGGCTCACTGCATGGAAGTTGAAAACACTCTAAACTTCAGAGATGACTGTGACATCAGTGGAATGGATCTGGCACATGAGATTCAGAATTTACATGATCTGCCATCAGATAAGATGACTGCCTTTGAGCTGCTTTCCTTTCTCTGTGAGAAAAACCTTGAGGAACTCTATCCTAACCTTTGGATAGCCCTAAGAACTGCAGTCCTCCTACCAGTAACATCGGCAGAGAGGAGCTTTCAAAATTAAAGCTCATCAAAAGCTACCTGAGGTCTTCCACGTCACAGAAACGTTTCAGTGGTCTGGTCATCATGAGCGTAAATCATGACTTGGGGAAACCCATGTCCTCTGATGACATCATTGATGATTTTGCCTCAAGAAAGTGCAGAAGAGGAATATCTTGATGGTAAGATTTTAATTCAAACATTCAAATGTTTACACACTTAGTAACATTTAAGAGTGCATGGCACGAGTGCATTTGTGTAAATGACTGCTTAACCAACTATGTGATATGCTTCTCAATTTCTTCCAGACAGTCCAGATAGACTAGTGCCCATGCTGATGCTGAAAATACCCAGGCTGTAGAGGGAACCAAAGTTAATCACACAGCTGTATAGGTTTTAGTTGACTGTTTTCAGACATATACAGTGGGGGGGAAAAGTATTTAATCCCCTGCTGATTTTGTACGTTTGCCCACTTACAAAGAAATGATCAGTCTATAATTTTAATGGTAGGTTTATTTCAACAGTGAGAGACAGAATAGCAACAAGAAAATCCAGAAAAACACATGTCAAAAATGTTATAAAATGATTTGCATTTTAATTATGGAAATAAGTATTTGACCCCTCTGCAAAACATGACTTAGTACTTGGTGGCAAAACCCTTGTTGGCAATCACAGAGGTCAGACGTTTCTTGTAGTTGGCCACCAGGTTTGCACACATCTCAGGAGGGATTTTGTCCCACTCCTCTTTGCAGATCTTCTCCAAGTCATTAAGGTTTCGAGGCTGACGTTTGGCAACTCAAACCTTCAGTTCCCTCCACAGATGTTCTATGGGATTAAGGTCTGGAGACTGGCTAGGCCACTCTAGGACCTTAATGTGCTTCTTCTTGAGCCACTCCTTTGTTGCCTTGGCCGTGTGTTTTGGGTCATTGTCATGCTGGAATACCCATCCACGACCCATTTTCAATGCCCTGGCTGAGGGAAGGATGTTCTCACCCAAGATTTGACGGTACATGGCCCCGTCCATCGTCCCTTTGATGCGGTGAAGTTGTCCTGTCCCCTTAGCAAAAAAACACCCCCAAAGCATAATGTTTCCACCTCCATGTTTGATGGTGGAGATGGTGTTCTTGGGGTCATAGGCAGCATTCCTCCTCCTCCAAACACGGCGAGTTGAGTTGATGCCAAAGAGCTCCATTTTGGTCTCATCTGACCACAACACTTTCACCCAGTTGTCCTCTGAATCATTCAGATGTTCATTGGCAAACTTCTGATGGGCATGTATATGTATTCTTGAGCAGGGGGACCTTGCGGGCGCTGCAGGATTTCAGTCCTTCACGGCGTAGTGTGTTACCAATTGTTTTCTTGGTGACTATGGTCCCAGCTGCCTTGAGATCATTGACAAGATCCTCCCGTGTAGTTCTGGGCTGATTCCTCACCGTTCTCATGATCATTGCAACCCCACGAGGTGAGATCTTGCATGGAGCCCCAGGCCGAGGGATATTGACAGTTATTTTGTGTTTCTTCCATTTGCGAATAATCGCACCAACTGTTGTCACCTTCTCACCAAGCTGCTTGGTGATGGTCTTGTAGCCCATTCCAGCCTTGTGTAGGTCTACAATCTTGTCCCTGACATCCTTGGAGAGCTCTTTGGTCTTGGCCATGGTGGAGAGTTTGGAATCTGATTGATTGATTGCTTCTGTGGACAAGCTGTGGTTAGGAGCACTCCCTTTAAGAGTGTGCTCCTAATCTCAGCTCGTTACCTGTATAAATACACCTGGGAGCCAGAAATCTTTCTGATTGAGAGGGGGTCAAATACTTATTTCCCTCATTAAAATGCAAATCAATTTATAACATTTTTGACATCCGTTTTTCTGGATATTTTTGTTGTTATTCTGTCTCTCACTGTTCAAATGAACCTACCATTAAAATTATAGACTGATTCTTTCTTTATCAGTGGGCAAACGTACAAAATCAGCAGGGGATCAAATACTTTCCCCCCCCCACTGTAGCTGCAGCCATAGCCTATAGGCCTATGTTTACATTGTATAGCCAATGCTAATCACACAGCTGTGTAGGTTTTATTTGACTATTTTAAGACATATAGCTGCAGCCATAGCCTATAGGCATATGTTTACATCGTATAGACAAGGCTAATTGTATAATATTGTATTATTTTCTACGTTTTATATTTTCTACAATTTCTTATTTATGTTAATGTTAATATTCACTTATCTTAAGATTCTATAGAAAATATTCTATTCAATAAATATTTTTGTTTATACCTCATTTTAGTCTGTATAGGTCTACTTATTCTTAGACCAACAGATGGAGCAAACTGTTTTAAAGGAGGGAGGATTGTAGTGGGAGCACTGAGGTGTCAGTTGTGACTGTGTGGCAATGGCAAATGGTTTACATGGCTCACGGGTCAGATAGGAGGGCCCCTTAGCAGAATTTTGCTTAGGGCCCCAGGGAGGTTAGGACCGGCTCTGCAAGGCCCTCCCTCGCCCGCCCTTCGGCAAATAAGACCATGACTATATCCTCCTGCTTCCTGTTTACAAACTAAAGTTCCAACAGGAAGTACCAGTGATGCGCCCAGTACAGACGTGGTCTGATGAAGCGGGCGCTAGGCTTCAGGACTGTTTCGCTGGTACAGACTGGAATATGTTCCGGAACTCATCCGATGACATCGAGGAGTTTATTACAGTAACCGTAAGTACATACCCAAACCAAAAACCATGGATTACAGGGGGCATCCACGCTGAGCTAAAGGCTAAAACCACCACTTTCCAGGAAAGATACACAGACATGAACGCATACAAGAAATCTCGCTATGACCTCCGATGAATCATCAAACATGCAAAAGGACAAAGTAAGATTAAGATTGAATCCTACTACAACGTCTTCGATGCTCGTCAAATGTGGCAGGGCTTGCAGACGATTACGGATTACAAAGGGAGACCCAGCCATGAGTTACCCAATGACAAAGACCTCCCCAGCAAAGTGCATGCCTTCTATGCTCGCTTAGAGGTAAACAACAATGAGCCATTCTGTTCTTTACGACTATGTGATCTCGCTCACCATGGCTGATGTGAGTAGGACCTTTAAACAGGTTAACACACGCAAGGCTGCTGGGCTAGACGGAATACCAGGGCACTTTCTCAGAGCATGCACAGACTAGCTGGCAAGTATCTTCACAAACATTTTCAACATCTCCTAGGCCCATTCTGTAATCCCAACATGTTTCAAGCTGACCACCATTGTTCCTGTTCCCCACATACCTAAATGACCACCGCCCCAAAGCACTCACATCTGTAATCATTGAGTGCTTTGAAAGGCTGGTCATGGCACACATCAACACTATTGTCCCAGACACCCTACACCCACACCAATTCGCATTACACCCCAACAGATTCACAGATGACGCAATCTCAATTGCACTTCCCACTGCTCTCTCCCACCTGGACAAGAGGAATACCTATGTGAGAATGTTATTTATTGACTACAGCTCTGCGTTCAACACCATAGTCCCCTCCAAGTTCATCAACAAGCTCAGGAACCTGGGACTTCCTGGACTTCCAGACGGGCAGCCCACAGGACCTCTACATCAGGCGGTGCCAAAGACTTCAGCCATCCAGGCCAGCACTGTTCTCTTTGCTACCGTCCGGCAAGCGGTACCGGAGCATCGGGTCTCCGAGACAGCTTCCATCCCCAAGCCAAAAGACTGCTAAATTGTTAATCAAATGGCGACCCGCACTATTTGAGTCTATTTTGCACTGACTCCATGCACACTCACAGGACTTTATGCACATACTCACACACACTTACACTCACACAAACACATATGTGCACACATACTTTCACAAATGCACACACACACTTATTTTATATGCTGCTGCTACTTTGCTTTTTAACTTCTATTATTATTATATATCCTGATGTCCAGTCAATTTACCCTATACTTGTCACACCCTGATCTGTTTCACCTGTCTTTGTGCTCGTCTCGTCAAGCCTACCAGCGTTTTTCCCGTACTCCTGTTTTTTTCCCTAGTCCATGTTTTCTAGTTTTCACGGTTATGACCATTCTGCCTGCGCTGACCCTGAGCCTGCCTGCCGTTCTGTACCTTGTGACACTGCCCTGGATTACTGATCTCTGCCTGCCCTGACCCTGAGCCTGCCTGCAGTTCTGTACCTTTCGGACACTGCTCTGGATTACTGACCTCTGCCTGCCCTTGACCAGTCGTTTGCCGACCCCTTCTTTTTGTAAAAAACGTTTGTTACTTCGAACTGTCTGCATCTGGGTCTTCTCCTGTGCCGTGATAATACTGTACCTAAATGTATAAACCTACCTCAACTACCTCGTACCCTGATATGGTACTGGGATTCCCTGTACAGTATATACAGTGCATTCGGAAAGTATTCAGACCCCTTCACTTTTTCCACATTTTGTTACGTTACAGACTTATTCTAAAAAGTATTTAATTATTTTTGTTCCTCATCAATCTACACACAATGCCAAATAATGACAAAGCGCAAACAGGTTTTTAGAAATGTTTGCAAATGTATAAAAACAAAACAGAAATACCTTATTTACATAGGTTTTCAGACCCTTTGCTATGAGACTCAAAATTGAGCTCAGGTGCATCCTGTTTCCATTGATCATCCTTGAGATGTTTCTACGACTTGATTGGAGTCCACCTGTGGTAAATTCAATTGATAGGACATGATTTGGAAAGGCACACACCTGTCTATATAAGGTCCAACAGTTGACAGTGCATGTCAGAGCAAAAACCAAGCTGTGACATTGAAGGAATTGTCTGTAGAGCTCCGAGACAGGATTGTGTCGAGGCAAAGATCTGGGGAAGGGTACCAAAAAATGTCTGCGGCATTGTCCCCAAGAACACAGTGGTCTCCATGATTCTTAAATAGAAGAAGTTTGGAACCATCAAGACTATTCCTAGAGCTGGGCGCCGGGCCAAACTGAGTAATCGAGGGAGAAGGGTCTTGGTCATGGTCACTCTGACAGAGCTCCAGAGTTCCTCTGTGGAGATGGGACAACCTTCCAGAAGGACAACCATCTCTGCAGCACTCCACCAATCATGCCTTTATGGTAGAGTGACCAGATGGAAGCCACTCCTCAGTAAAAGGCACATGACAGCCCGCTTGGAGTTTACCAAAAGGCACCTAAAGGACTCTCAGACCATGAGAAACAATATTCTCTGGTCTGATGAAACCAAGATTGAACTGCGTCACGTCTGGAGGAAAACAGGCACCACTCATCACCTGGCCAATGCCATCCCTACGGTGAAGCATGGTGGTGGCAGCATCATGCTGTGGGGATGTTTTTCAGTGGCAGGGACTGGGAGACTTGTCAGGATCAAGTGAGAGATGAACAGAGAAAAGTACAGAGAGATCCTTGCTCCAGAGTGCTCAGGACCTCAGACTGGGATGAAGGTTCACATTCCAACAGGACAATGACCCTAAGCACACAGTTAAGACAACACAGCAGTGGCTTTGGGACAAGTCTCTGAATGTCCTTTAGTGTCCCAGCCAAATCCCGCACTTGAACCCAATCGAACATCTCTGGAGAGACCTGAAAATAGCTGTGCAGCGACGCTGTCCATCCAACTTCACAGAACTTGAGAGGATCTGCAGAGAAGAATGGGAGAAACTCCCCAAATACAGGTGTGCCAAGCTTGTAGCGTCATACCCAAGAAGACTATGGGCTGTAATCACTGCAAAAGGTGGTTCAACAAAGTGCTGAGTAAAGGGGCTGACTACTTATGTAAATGTGAAATTTAAGTTTAAAAAAAATTCTACGTTTGATAAATTTTCTAAAAACATGTTTTTGCTTTGTCATTGTGGGGTATTGTGTGTATATTGTGGAGGGGGGGAAAACTGTTAATCCATTTTAGAATATGTCTGTAACGTAACAAAATGTGGAAAAAGTGAAGGGGTCTGATTTCTTTCCGAATGCACTGTAACTTCATATTCTTCGTGTTTTTATTTTCTCATTTTAACTCTGCATCATTGGGAAAGGGCTTGTATAAGTAAACATTTTACCTTGTTAGTAGGATGGACTGAATTTTTCAGCAAGTTGTTTGTTGTTGAGATGTCAAAGCACTCTGTGAGAGCATTGGGAGCTTCCAAAGTTACAAACGAAAATGGGAAATGCTTAAAAAGTCAAAAAGGACTTTAAAATAACAACGTCAGGAAACATCAGCATCAACCTGACATCCTAGTGACCTCAAAGTAAACTGTACATTGCAGAGAGGCCTTGGGGGGGGGGGGGGGGGGGGGGCAGACACAGAAAAGTGAGAAATGCTAGTTTGAATACTTTGACTTCTCTCTGATGCTGAAAGAAAATGCTTTGAGGACAGCACTGGCTGCTTGCTGTGTCATCAACAGAGCAGGCACGGGCACAGATAGAGGTCTACCTGTGCCTGAGCAGCTGCCCTTTCGCCCTCCCACTAGCCAAGTGCCCTTTTGGGTGCTGGTATAATTATTATGATTATTTTTTTCTTCTGAACCCAGTGCTCCAAAGTCGTGGTTATGTCACCAAGGACACCACCCCCACCCCTACCCCTACCCCGTCCAATGGTCTCTCCTGTCTGGAGCTCACATGCACCCAGTTGTGCCTTTTCCCCAATCTACCTTGTACGGAGATTAAGCACGCGCAGCATCTAAACATGCATGGTTTGAAATGTAGTCACCGGCCGGGTGTGTGTAGCAAGCTACCTAGTTTAAATATCAACAGTACTGCCACAACAGCATAACACTTGATTAAGACTTAATAAAACTTGATTTACATCATAATCGATCTTCGGTCTGGTTGGCTGAAAGCCTACGTGCAGCAACATTTCATCATTTATTTCCTTATAGAATCATAACCGTGGGAAGGGTGCTGGAATTGGCCTATAATTTAGCCACAGAGGATCAATAGCTTAACAATAACAAGGCGTAGCCTACAGTCGGGAATGTGCAGCAAAATCTGTCTGTGTACAGCATTCAGACAAAACAGGCCTTTCGCAATATGTCAAGTACAATCGTGGGAAAACACAGGTTGGAAAGCAAATGGCTCCTGCTGAAAAGAGAAGACTCTAATCTGTCTGCTGTAGGCAATAAAATATTTGATACATTTCCAAATAGGCCTATTGAGTGAACATTGTGAACAAAGTAAAACAACACAGAAGGAGGCTTTTGGCAGGAGCGCATCGCGGCCATTGCCGGCGAGTGAGTTGTGTCACTGGGTGAGTCAGTGCAACTGGAAAGCTTTTTTTGGATTAGAATTTACTCCGCAAATTGTACAATATGTGTGTCTCCACACACCTAGGCCTAGGCTATTGATAGATTCAAGACAAGGTTGTTTTTTTTAAATCTCACATTCTCAGTTTGTCAGTCTGAAAGTAGCCTGCCATTTAGATCATTTGTGCGGCGGTATTAAAAAATGACATGTAAAATGCCGTAGAAATGCATGAAATGGAGGAAAGGCAAAAAAAAATCCAGAGCCTAGACTACTAAAAATAGTTCCCATGTGTGCAACTTCTGTAAGTGCCTCTGCTCTACTGCTCTATGCCTCTATGCAAATTCTATGATATGCATGCAATGCTTTATTATAAAGGTAAAAAAATATAATGCTAACTAGCAGATTTATATCAAATTATCAACATCAATGATCAGCTGATAGCCTACCCTCTTTTCCTGATGTCAATCATATATTTAGGAGGCAAAGGTAACTAGTTTGCTTACAATTTGAGATGAGTGAGTGTGTTTTTCTAGAAAGAAATAGGCCTATGCTAAAACATCTAAATCTAAATCTTAATAAAATGGCTACAGAGGCAGTTAGTATGCTATGAATTTCGAGATATGAATTATGAAAGTGCCCTTTTTTCCTTTTGAGCATGTGCCCCCTGAAAGGTCCGTGCAAGGCCCTGCAACAGAGTGAAACAGATTAATCTTGAGCACATGCTATGCCCCTGGACTGATTATGTGCAGTGTCCAATGTTTCAGAATGATCAAGATGACTGTTTACCTTAGGTATCCTGCCCCAGTCAGCACATTGTCGATATTGGGACTATTGGGCAATAAATAAAGCGAGGAATGCTGAATTCAGTGTTTCCATTACAGCATCATTAAATACCATTCAGTGACACTAATCAGGAATTCTCTCTTTGATCCTGAGAATGTCCCCTAAGCCTTGCTTGTCCTGCCTGAAAACAGAATACAGAATTCAGTGGTCAGCAGGAAATAGATGGATGAGGGCAAAACTTTTGGCTAACCTCAAGTGCCATTGATTCCTGCTATAATCGTTTTCTATTTCCTCGACCCTGGAAAATCACTATTGCCACTAAATCTCACAGCACTGCAGCAACTCTGCTCTCTAAATGCTCTTAAACTCTCTCCCTAATTGCTCTGTAAATACTTGGCTCCATATCTCCATCTCTCCTCTAACTGGGTGATGGCCTATTGTTAATATACTACCAGGCACCAACATTATTAGAGGTATTCATACTGTAAAGGGCACAACTCTTATCTTGACCTGCTCAGTATTCTGAATAGCACCTCACTCGTGAAACAACCTGTTCTATTGATGGTCGTTGCTCTCCATTTTGCCCAAGATGTTGAGCTTTGTATCCTGTGGTGAGCCTATTGTTCACTATCTGCAGTTTGGAAGACTATATCCCCCTATTGACCTCAGCAGCCCCTCACAGCCAGGGAGATACTACACTCTGCTGACTTCTTCCTCTCTTATTTAACCAACCCAATAGGCCCGGAGAGGCCATATCTCTGGCATGCAGCAGTTTGTGCTGGGAGCCCTGTCAAACTCTGTTCTCTGGCCCCCTGGTGTCCGTTATCTTATATGGAACACTCAGGCTTCATACAGATGTAGGCTCTTAATTTGATCAGTCTTTTGTTGCTGAGAATTGTCCTGCACAACTATGCTTTTCCATATCTCTAAGGTCTCCCATATATGAAATGGCTGGTTATGTAAAAATATTTTACAGCGAAAGTGGTTACATTTATAGATATTGTGACACACCCCCTTAACTCAAAAAGTCCAGAATAATGCCTGTTTTGAGGGGGGGGGCAATAAGCTCATGTAACCCAATATTGCAAGCTCTGATATTGTCAGCTGTTTGCCCAACATACACAAATAAAGAGCATAAGGATATCTTCATGCGTTTAGGATATATAGACCTGTAAACACACAGATACAATAGGCCGAAAATATCAACTAGGAAAATGTCTGATTAATGTAAACTTAACTTTTTGGTAGCTGTTCAATAGACAACTTTCCAAGTCAAA
This sequence comes from Salmo salar, assembly GCF_965601325.2. NCBI lineage: Eukaryota > Metazoa > Chordata > Actinopteri > Salmoniformes > Salmonidae > Salmo > Salmo salar. Next base: position 58,135,149 of record NC_138303.1, read on the forward strand.
TGTGTTTTTATTCCGTGCTGTATGGTCCTGCCTGACAAGAATACATACAGTAACACATTTTTTGATATTGTGGCTATTGTAATTGGCGGTAAGGATTTTTTTTTTTGTCCAAGGTTCCTTGCAGGATGTTGTATCTTTAACTTCTAATCTTGCAATTAAGTCAAAGAGAGAGATGGCGGCCTGAAGATGGCGGTGCAGAATGCCTAATCAGAAATCGCAATATTCAATATCTCTAAAATGGACTAAATTGTAGTACAACACTGATCTATTTACTCGCGGGCAATAACATTCAAGCTGGATAATAACTTCAAAAAGCTTATAAGGCTAGAGAAGTATATTGATAAATATTACGAACACGACATCCTGGTCTTTTCCCGGTCAGCTCAAGAACACATCCTCCACATGCGACATGTCCTTCAGTGTCTCCTGGAGAACCAGCTTTTCATTAAAGCACAGAAGTATGAGTTCCTTGGATAGGTAATCGCTGCAGGACATGTACAGATGGATCCAGACAAGGTAAGAGCAGTAGTGGATTGGCCTCAACCCATGTCCAGAGTGCAGCTGCATCGTTTCCTGGTGGAACACCCATTCTTAGTGTGGATTGACCATAAGGCCTCAACTCTAGGCAGGTTCGCTGGGCCCTGTTATTCACCTGGTTCAGTTTCACTCTCTCCGACAACGCTTTTGGTGGCCTTCCATGGTGCCAGATGTTTTCGCATTTTTGCTGCCTGCATGGTGTGTGCACAAAATAAGACTCCACGGCAAGCTCCTGGCTTGCCTTCTCCAACCACTTCTTGTTCCTCACCGCCCCTGGTCCCATATATCTCTGGACTTTGCTACTGGGCTTCCCCCGTCAGACGGCAACACTACTATCCTAACAGTGGTGGATAGGTTTTCTAAAGCCGCCCATTTTGCACCCTCATTGGGTCGTCGGCCAGCCTGTCCTCTGGTTTCCACTCCCAATCTAACGGTCAGTCAGAACGAGACAATAAAGACCTGGAGACGGCCCTTCATTGCCTCATCTCCGCCAACCCCACCACCTGGAGCCAGCAACTCATATGGGTGGAATACGCCTGCAACACCCTTCCCTGCTCGGCCACTGATCACCCTTCGAGTGTTCATTGGGATATCAGCCCCCGCTCTTCCACAAGCAAGAGGAAGAAGTCAGCATACCCTCTGCCCAGATGTTCATCTCGCTATCGCCATACCTGGAAGAGAGTCCGGGCCGCTCTTTTGAAGACCACATCCAGCTTTCGGCGACAAGCGGATCGCCACTGTCACTGTCACATCCTGATCGGTTTCACCTGTCTTTGTGCTTGTCTCCACCCCACTCCAGGTGTTGCCCATCTTCACCATTTTCCCCTGTGTATTTATACCTTTGTTCTCTGTCTGTTGCCAGTTCGTCTTGTCTTGTCAGATCTTAGCAGCGTGCTTTCCCGTCTTCCTGCTTTCTCAAGTTTCTGTTTCCTAGTTTCTCCGGTTCTGACCATTCTGTCTGCGTTGACCCCGAGCCTGCCTGCCGTTCTGTACCTGCCTGACTCTGACCCGATTACGAACTTCTGCCTGGCCTGACCCCGAGCCTGCCTGCTGTTCTGTACCTTATTGACTCTGCCCTGGATTACGGACCTCTGCCTGCCTTTGACCTGTCTTTTGCCTGCCCCCTGTTTGGGTCAATAAACATCTGTGATTCTAGCTGTCTGCATCTGGGTCTTATCCTGAGCTCTGATAGTAAGTGAGGTGAAAGAAATCCTTCCTTCTTAAAGCGCTTTAGATCCCAGGCGATATTGTCAACAAAATCAAACTTGAACGTGTACTCCATTTTGGACAGAAAGGACAGCAATACTAGTGCCCAAATCATTGCCAAATTTGCATTCTTTAAATTTAAGATAATGGTTAAAAGCCTGGGCATAAGACTCGCTGGCACAAAAATAGGAATGAATAATCAGTTCCCAGAGAAAAATGCAGAATGGTGCCAAGTTCTGTATCCACTCTTCAAGGTGAATGGAATTAAAGGGAAGCGTGTAGCTCTCAGAGTCGATAAACTGTACATTAATAGTCAACTGTTCGAAGACACCAAGTCTACTCCATGGCTGTTCTAAATAATCTAAAGTTCCCATAGAGTCGTATAATAACGGAACACCCAATACCGTCCACGGGAGGGATTGTTGTAAAAAATAATTGGGGAAAACAATCAAAAACAACAATTGATAAAGAAATAAACTACAAACACACTAAACCATTCAAGATAGGGAATGTTGTAAAATAATTAGTATTTTACTTACTATTTATAGTATTTATAATTAGATTAAAGACAGCATTAAAAGAAAGGATAATAATTGAAATAATACATCTTCAAATATAAGGAACTGGAACACAAGAGTACTCAAAAGCCTGAAATTAGGTAGGAATCAACATGGTGGAGAAAAAAACACAGCAAACAGAGGACATAGAATGCACAGTATGTGGGTATGTGCGGGTGTATTGTGATGGAAGAGGTGTGTGTTTTTCTGTTTGGAAAAGTGTGGAGTTAAGTGAGTGAAAAAGGAAAATGATTGAAAATGCTAGAGCCCGTGTGTGTCTGTTAGCAGGAGTTGTGACAGAAAGAGCTTTCAATTTTGTGCGGATATGGGATATACATTTAAAAATAAATGACAAATCTAGTTGATTTATTTATTATCCTATCATGAAGGAACGGTCCCCAACCCTATATCCTAGACAACCACCTGAGTGACCAACACACTAAGGAGATTATTTGTTTTATAGGCCTACTGCAAGTAACCTATATGCAGCCAAGATAGAAAGATAAATGTGGTCAGAGACCCACCAAAGCAGCACCACCCCCTCAAGAGTCTGAGCCTGCCTGGCAGGGTTGGTCTTCCAAAGCCAAAGTCCCTGGATGGGTGTGCATAATATACAAGGAATTTTTCAAAGCTCCTAATGAGAACCTTGATGACCTTGTACCTAGCCTGTGGGAATTTCGGTGGGGTGCCCCCACCCAGATAATGGCATTGCTGGCAACACTAGCTGCAGTAACCCATGGGGAGGGGGTCACACACTCGGACAATCGGAGAGGGGGGAAATTATTGTGGCCCTGGTGGCACAAAATAATCAAAAGGTCTGACTGCACAGAGATGCTTGGGAAAATGGTCACAACGGTGGACCAGCGAGTGTGTTTCAGGGTAGGGGGGTGTATCTGAGCTCCATCGGCTAGGACTTGACATTGGTTAATTAAATCTCCCCTCAATTATGCATGCCTTCACAAAAATCTACAACTGTATATGCATTCGCACATCAAGTCTTCTCTTGAATTAGGCTCGGGATGGAGCAACTGTTGTCCATCTGAGCTTGTGGTTGTTTGAGTTGGAAGGGTTGGGAGTGTGTGTGTGTGTGTGTGTGTGTGTGTGTGTGTGTGTGTGTGTGTGTGTGTGTGTGTGTGTGTGTTTGTGTGTGTTTGTGCGCGCGTGCGTGTGTATGTGTCTCACATCTGTTGCTATGGGGTAATGATGTTAGGGACAATAAAGGATGAATCACAATAATTCTTTGCCAAAATAAGTCATTTTTGCAATCCCAATCCTTCGTATGAACTGCCTACTTTATTATGCATATTATTCATTAATTATGGAAATAAATGAAGATATGCAAGATTTTTTAATATACAGTATATATATTTTGTAGACAACTGTATACTATACAATTGAGGTGAGGGAGTTGGAAATGCTTAAGGCAGTTAATCTGCTTCTGTTCTGTGGATGGCACTGTGTGCTCTTTTTAAAGGATGAGTCCCAATCTCTCAAAGGCCCTAGGATACAGGTGGACAGGGGTGGTCTTCCAGTAACTGGGATGACAATCCAACTTGGGGGGAGGTTTTAACGGGTGCCTCCAATTGAAGGCCAAATCAATAAACTAAACATAGAACTAAAAAGACTAGAATAGAACATAGAAATATACTAACATAGAACATAGCCCAAACACCCCTCTACATAAACACACACCCCGAACCACATAAAACAAATACCCCCCTGCCACGTCCTGACCAAACTACAATAACAAATAACCCCTTTACTGGTCAGAACGTGACAGTCTCATTAATCTATATGGTCCAAATAATTATGATCCATGATTCTTTGAAAATAAATTATTATATATATCAAGCCCACAAGCAAAATACTCTATTATTATGGTGGGAGATTATAATACGGTTTTAAATACCTCAATAGACCTTAAAGGAAATCACACTTCCTCACCCTCGTGCAGGAAATCATGAATATCATTGATATATTGGAACTAGTGGATTTATGGAGACTTAAATATCCTGACCTAGTGAGATATACATGGCTGGGGCTCAATCAAGCTAGTCATCTTGACTACTTTCTTATGTCATTCTCGCTGGCACCAAAACCTTAAACCTCTATGGGATCGGTCCCCCCCCCCCCCCCCCCCCCCCTTGAGACGGTTGAGCTAATATGCGCTAATGTGATTAGCATGACATTGTAAGTAACAAGTAAATGTAAAAGGAAAAAAATATGTCTTATATGGGCAGAAAACTTAAATTAATGTTAATCTAACTGCACAGTCTAATTTACAGTAGCTATTACAGTGAAAAAAGACCATGCTATTGTTTGAGAAGAGTGCACAGCAACAAAAAACATTCATCACGGCAACTGGTCTGATACATTCACCTCTGAAGGTAAATAATGTACTTACATTTAGTAATCTTGCTCTGATTCGTCATCCTGAGGGTCCCAGAGATAAAATGTAGCATAGTTTTGTTTGATAAAATCAATTTTTTAATTAAAATGTAGGAACTGGGTTCTACAGTTTGAACCCCTGCTGTGTCTGTGCCCTTTGTATTATCTTTTACCAGATCTAATGTGTTATATTCTCCTACATTAATTTAACATTTACTCAAACTTCAAAGTGTTTCCTTTCAAATGGTATCAAGAATATGCATATCCTTGCTTCAGGTCCTTAAGAGGGCAAGCATATCCTTGTACAATCCTTAAGAGGTTTTTAAAGTAATGATGGACTGTTGTTTCTTTTTGCTGATTTGAGCTGTTCTTGCCATAATATGGACTTGGTCTTTTACCAAATAGGGCTATTTTCTGTATACCAATCCTACCTTGTCACAACACAACTAATTGGCTCAAACGCATCAAGAAGGAAAGACCAGACACCTGTTAATTGACATGCATTCCAGCTGACTACCTCATGAAGCTGGTTGAGAGAATACCAAGAGTGTGCAAAGCTGTTATCAAGGCAAAGGGTGGCTACTTTGAAGAATCTCAAAAATAAAATGTATTTTTATTTGTTTAACACTTTTTTGGTTACTACATGATTCCATATGTGTTATTTCATAGTTTTGATGTCTTCAAGTTGATGGCCTTTCTTGTCAAAGAGTGTCAAGTTGTGTTGGTTCATTGTACCACAGTGGGAGCAAGTTGTAGAGCTAGGGAGAGGGTGTCAGAGTCCAGGGTTGGAGACTCTCAGTTGCCTCATTGATCCTCAGAGGCTTGTGACTTGGAATACTTGGGGTTGCCATGCCAGGCAGTCTGCTGCCTTTTTATATATCCAGACAAAAGTGTTTGATTGTACAGTGCTTTCGGAAAGTATTCAGACCCCTTGACCTTTTCCACATTTTGTTACGTTACGGCCTTATTCTAAAATTGATTAAAAATGATTTTCCCTCATCAATCTACACACAATACCCCATAATGACAAAGCCCAAACTGTTTTTTAGGAATGTTCGCTAATTTACTACAAATAAAAAACTGATATCACATTTACATAAGTATTCAGACCCTTTACTCAGTACTTGTTGAAGCACCTTTGGCAGCGATTACAGCATTGAGTCTTCTTGGGTAGGACGCTACAAGCTTGGCACACCTGTATTTGGGGAGTTTTTTCCAACCTTCTCTACAGATCCTCTCAAGCTCTGTCAGGTTAGATGGGGAGGGTCGCTGCACAAGTATTTTCAGGTCTCTCCAGAGATGTTCGATCGGGTTCAAGTCCGGGCTCTGGCTGGGCTGCTCAATGACATTCAGACTTATCCCGAAGCCACTATTGCATTGTCTTGGATATGTGCTTAGGGTCGTTACCCTGTTTGATGGTGAACCTTCGCCCCAATCTGAGGTCCTGAGCCCTCTGGAGCAGGTTTTCTTCAAGGATCTCTCTGTACTTTTCTCCGTTCATCTTTGCCTCGATCCTGACAAGCCTCCCAGTCCCTGCCGCTGAAAAACCTCCCCACAGCATGATGCTGCCACCACCTTGCTTCACCTTAGGGATGGTGCCAGGTTTCCAATAGATGTGAACCTTGGCATTCAGGCCAAAGAGTTAAATCTTGGTTTCATCAGACCAGATCATCTTTATTCTCATGGTCTGAAAGTTTTTAGGTGCCTTTTGGCAAACTCCAAGCAGGCTGTCATGCACCTTTTACTGAGGAGTAACTTCCATCTGGGCACCATAAAGGCCTGATTGGTAGAGTGCTGCAGAGATGGTTGTCCTTCCAAAAAGTTCTCCCATCTCCACAGAGGAACTCTAAAGCTCTGTCAGAGTGACCATCGGGTTCTTGGTCACCACCCTGACCAAGGCCCTTCTCCCCCAATTGCTCAGTTTGGCCGGGCGGCCAGCTCTAGGAAGAATCTTGGTGGTTCCAAACTTCTTCCATTTAAGAAAGATGGAGGCCACTGTGTTCCCGGGGATCTTCAGAAATTTTTTTGGTACCCTTCCCCAGATCTGTGCCTCGACACAATCCTGTCTTGAAGCTCTATGGACAATTCCTTCGACCTCATGGCTTGGTTTTTGCTCTGACACGCAGTGTCAACTGTGGGACCTTATATAGAGAGGTGTGTGCCTTTCCAAATCATTTTACCACAGGTGAGCTCCAATCAAGTTGTAGAAACATCTCAAGGATGATAAATGGAAACAGGATGCACCAGAGCTCAATTTCGAGTCTCATAGCAATGGGTCTGAATACTTATGGAAAGAAAGTATTTCTGTTATTTATTTGTTATACATTTGCAACATATCTAAAACAGTTTTCATTTCGTCATTATGGGGTATTTGTCACGTCCTGACCAGCAGAGGGTGTATTGTGTTAGTCTTGGTCAGGATGTGGCAGGTGGTTTGTGTTTGTTAAATGTTGTGTGGGTGATTGGGACTTCCAATTGAAGGCAGGTGTGTTGAGTTGCCTTTGATTGGAAGTCCTATATCCTCTTATGGCTAGGGGGCAGTATTTTCACGGCTGGATAAAAAACGTACCCGATTTAATCTGGTTACTAATCCTACCCAGTAACTAGAATATGCATATACTTATTATATATGGATAGAAAACACCCTAAAGTTTCTAAAACTGTTTGAATGGTGTCTGTGAGTATAACAGAACTCAAATGGCAGGTCAAAACCTGAGAGATTCCTTTACAGGAAGTGGCCTGTCTGACCATTTCTGGAACTTCTTTGCCATCTCTATCTTTTACAAAGGATCTCTGCTCTAACGTGACACTTCCTACGTCGTCCATAGGCGCTCAGAGCCCGGGAAAAACCTGAATGTCGTCATCCCAGCCCCAGGCTGAAACACATTATCGCCTTTCTCAAGTGGCCGATCAAGGGACTGTGGGCTTAGGCGCGTGACCTGGCCGCCCCCGTCTTTGTGATTCTTTCCTCTGTTTGCCGAAAAGGAGATTCCCGGTCGGAATATTATCGCTTTTCTACGAGAAAAATGGCATAAAAATTGATTTTAAACAGCGGTTGACATGCTTCGAAGTACGGTAATGGAATATTTAGAATTTTTTTGTCACGAATTGCGCCATGCGCACGACCCTTCTTTACCATTCGGATAGTGTCTGGGACGCAGGAACAAAACGCCGCTATTCGGATATAACGATGGATTATTTTGGACCAACCCAACATTTGTTATTGAAGTGGCAGTCCTGGGAGTGCATTCTGACGAAGACAACAAAAGGTAATCAAACTTTTAGAATAGTAAATCTGATATTGGTGAGTGCTAAACTTGCTGGGTGTCTAAATAGCTAGCCCGTGATGGCTGGGCTATGTACTTAGAATATTGCAAAATGTGCTTTCACCAAAAAGCTATTTTAAAATCGGACATATCGAGTGCATAGAGGAGTTCTGTATCTATAATTCTTAAAATAATTGTTATGCTTTTTGTGAACGTTTATCGTGAGTAATTTAGTAAAATGTTAGCAAATTCCTCCGGAAGTTTGCGGGGGGTATGCTAGTTCTGAACGTCACATGCTAATGTAAAAAGCTGTTTTTTGATATAAATATGAACTTGATTGAACAAAACATGCATGTATTGTATAACATAATGTCCTAGGTGTGTCATCTGATGAAGATCATCAAAGGTTAGTGCTGCATTTAGCTGTCTTCTGGGTTTTTGTGACATTATATGCTAGCTTGAAAAATGGGTGTCTGATTATTTCTGGCTTGGTACTCTGCTGACATAATCTAATGTTTTGCTTTCGCTGTAAAGCCTTTTTGAAATCAGACAGTGTGGTTAGATAAAGGAGAGTCTTGTCTTTAAAATGCTGTGAAATAGTCATATGTTTGAAAAATTGAAGTTTTTGTATTTTTGAGGAATTTGTAATTCGCGCCACGCCTATCATTGGATATTGGAGCAGGTGTTCCGCTAGCGGAACGTCTAGATGTAAGAGGATATAGGTGTGTGTGTTTTTCTTTGGGGTTGTGGGTGGTTGTTTGTTTTGCACTGCGTTTTTTAGCCTGCAAACTGTTGCTGCTGTCATGTTTATTGTTTCCTGTGGATGCTTTACTCCTTTTGTTGGGTAATTAAAAAATGAGTATTCACATACCTGCTGCGCCTTGGTTCATTTCAGAAGACAGCCGTGACAGAACCACCCACCAAACAAGGACCAAGCAGCGGAAGAAGTTTGGCGAGGACTGGGGAACACGATGGGTAAGGTAGCCCGAGAGGCACCCCCAAAATCTTTTTAGGGGGGGGCACAAGGGCTGGTTGACGGGGCAAGACTGGAGTGCCAGTCAACAGTCACCAGAGCTGCACGCCAGTCAACAGTCACCAGAGCTGCCCGCCAGTCAACAGTCGTCAGAGCTGCCCGCCAGTCAACAGTCGTCAGAGCTGCCCGCCAGTCAACAGTCGTCAGAGCTGCCCGCCAGTCAACAGTCGTCAGAGCTGCCCGCCAGTCAACAGTCGTCAGAGCTGCCCGCCAGTCAACAGTCGCCAGAGTGGCCAGACTGCCCTGAACTGCCAGACTGCCCTGAACTGCCGGAGTGGCCAGACTGCCCTGAGCTGCCAGAGTGGCCAGACTGCCCTGAGCTGCCGGAGTGGCCAGACTGCCCTGAGCTGCCGGAGTGGCCAGACTGCCCTGAGCTGCCGGAGTGGCCAGACTGCCCTGAGCTGCCGGAGTGGCCAGACTGCCCTGAGCTGCCGGAGTGGCCAGACTGCCCTGAGCTGCCGGAGTGGCCAGACTGCCCTGAGCTGCCGGAGTGGCCAGACTGCCCTGAGCTGCCGGAGTGGCCAGACTGCCCTGAGCTGCCGGAGTGGCCAGACTGCCCTGAGCTGCCGGAGTGGCCAGACTGCACTGAGCTGCCGGAGTGGCCAGACTGCCCTGAACTACCGGAGTGGCTAGACTGCCCTGAACTGCCGGAGTGGCCAGACTGTCCTGACTGCCCAGACTGCCCCGAGCTGCCAGACTGCCCCGAGCTGCCAGACTGCCCAGACTGCCCCGAGCTGCCAGACTGCCCAGACTGCCCCGAGCTGCCAGACTGCCCAGACTGCCCAGAGCGGCCAGACTGCCCCGAGCTGCCAGACTGCCCAGACTGCCCCGAGCTGCCCCGACTGCCCCGAGCTGCCAGAGTGCCCCGACTGCCCCGAGCTGCCAGAGTGCCCCGACTGCCCCGAGCTGCCAGAGTGGCCCGACTGCCCGGAACGGCCTGCACCTGAGCCACCTCCAGGATAGGTGGGTTGGGGAGGGAGGGTGTAGCACAGGGCCGTCGTTGACGGCAGCCACCCTCCCTTCCCTCCCTTATTTGTTAGGGGTTATTGTTTGTTGGGGTATTGGGGATTTTTCTTGTGTTTTTCTTTTTTTTAGGTGCATCCCGGGGTCTGCACCTTGAAGGGGGGGTACTGTCACGTCCTGACCAGCAGAGGGTGTATTGTGTTAGTCTTGGTCAGGATGTGGCAGGTGGTTTGTGTTTGTTAAATGTTGTGTGGGTGATTGGGACTTCCAATTGAAGGCAGGTGTGTTGAGTTGCCTTTGATTGGAAGTCCTATATAGGTGTGTGTGTTTTTCTTTGGGGTTGTGGGTGGTTGTTTGTTTTGCACTGCGTTTTTTAGCCTGCAAACTGTTGCTGCTGTCATGTTTATTGTTTCCTGTGGATGCTTTACTCCTTTTGTTGGGTAATTAAAAAATGAGTATTCACATACCTGCTGCGCCTTGGTTCATTTCAGAAGACAGCCGTGACAGTATTCATCATAAATATTCATAGTTGGTAGTTCTGCCTAATGTATCTGTGTGTTTACAGGTCTATATTTCCAAAATGCTTTAATATTTCCAAATCTTATTTGCTTGTGTATTTAGGTCAGACAATCTTCTTCCAAATTATAGCAATATCAGAGCTTGCAATATTGGGTTACGTGAGCTTATGTGGCCCACCCCCTCCAGTCAGACATGATTCTACACTGTTTGAGTTAAGGGGGTGTGTCACAAAATAAATATAACCACTTTTGCAGTAAAATATTTGTTTATATGGGAGACCTTAGAAATATGGAAAAACATGCTTGTGTTTTTTATACCTATCTCAAAAACTAAAGCCCTTTTTGAGGATTGGCCACTAGCCTATAAGACTGTAGGTGTAAATCAGATTGACCTTCTGAATGTGCATAGTAGATTATGACAAGGACATTGGAAATGCATTCTCTTTAAGTGTGGGGAGGTGTGAACAGCATTTCATTTAAAAGCATTATGAAAGTGGATTTACAATGTTTTCATTTTTATAATGGGTTGAAGACAGTGGATGCTGCTGAGGGGAGGACGACTCATAATAACGTCTGGAACATTGTCTCCAGCCATTACCAAGAGCCTGTTCTACCCAATTAAGGTGCCACGAACCTCCTGTGGTTGAAGATGACACACTTGTATTTCCACTTCCCCTCTCCTCAGCACTTCTAGAAATGGTGTCTCAGCTCAGATTTCTGCCGAGCTAGACCTTTATGCACACAAAATGTGACATGATTACCATTCTCGGCTGAGAATAACGATGCACAGTAATACCCTAATTTCACGAAACCTTGCTTGTAACCTCTTGAGACAGGAGATGACAAATACGATGACTAACAACACACAGCTAAGCAAACAATTGTATTACGCCAGCCGTTCTGCGAATAAACTGTTAAACGTTCCCCTTTTGCAAATCTGTAAATGTATGTGTTAGTGTTTACAGCTGAATGAGCTGAAAACATTTCCAAACAGGCTTAGTGTTGCTGTGGATATAACTACCTTGTAGTACTGCCACTGCCTTAGGGGAAGAGAGAGGAGAGCAGTGAGTCATGCCCTTTCCAAGAAGACAGGATGTGATGTGTTATGAATCTCCACGCAGCATGAGGCCTCCCCTACTGTGTGGGAAAACAAACAACGGGCCAGCGGTTTAACATAATCTCACCCCTAATTGAAAATAGTACAATGTGTGGCTCTCTTTTGTTATGACAGGTGAAATCAGGCTCTTGTTGAGCCCCGTCTACCCTCCCGCATTACTGAGTGTGGGAGTCCCGGGTACATGAACTAATCCCAGGCAGATCATTTTAGTGAAATTTGTTCACTGTGTGATCTTCTAATTGCTTCAGCTACACTGTAGAGTTACTGTACAGTAGATACTGTACATACGAGATATTGTGTGTCTCTGAAAACACTTCTCCAGGTTGTTTACTATGAATACGAGTGGCTTGTATTGATGTTTCATCCCTCGATCGCAAATGAAAATATCCCCCTTGATATTTTTTATTCTGTAGATGTGAGGGGGAACGGATGCTCTGTTTATTAACCTGTCGTAAATGTGTGCCAAGGGTAATTTCTCACATGTAGAAGATTACTTGTTTTTTGTGACTGAACTTTGTTTTTCAACCTAATTTAATCCTGTCTGTGCCCATCCAGCGTTGCCAATCCTCATCAGAGTCCTCATCAGAGATCATGCTGTCTAGGAAACACTTCATGTCAATCTATGGGGAAAGATTTATGTTGCATTCTTTCCAACTGGCATAATATACCAAATGCACATAGTACAGTTAAGTCATCAGATACTATTTTTAACATTAATCTAACTTTGGCAAATCTATTTCCCAGTGGTTATTCATCCCTGGCAACGTTGAGGGGGAGAGGGTGTAATGTATTTCACAAGGATTTCCAAAATGTGCATTAGATCTCAGAAAGGATAACTCACTGACATTGTCAGATACAGATGTAGGATTTTAATTTGACCCGTATCGCCACAGGAAAATAATACAGAGGCAACAGGATTCGAAAGTTTTGTCCATAATGTTGCTTGATCGGTGTTTAGGCTATTAACTGGCCAAAATTAGACTACATGAAAATTGAAATACTGTTAACGGTGTGTAAGTGCGGGTTTTCAGTGAATTTATGTAAATCATGAATCTCATCTCCATTTCCTGTGGTGCAGGTTGATCCTCAGCAATAAAAGAGTGATCCAATTAAGATCCTACATCTGTATGATGGTCATCTACGACACCCATCATTCGCAGGTTACCATCATAAAAATTGCCTGGTCAAGCAGACTGACCACTGCACTTTCGTTTCACTTCAGGCTGGTCTCACAAGGATATCATAAAATAGCATCATGTCCTTGGTAGAGGAGCACATCATGGGAAATTAACATTGCAGACATCACCATTCATTAGGGGTTGTCATCCACCCCCCGATTCTTGTTCTCATGCATAGATAGGACCCATATACTGTATCTAGTGAACCAGAAGCCACCTGGAGCCAACTGGTGAGAATGTGCCCTGGAATCTGCGACACCTCAGCTGCTGGCTCTTTTATCTCACCAGGACAAAACCATAAGAAAATCACCAATTCAGCCATTCTCTGTGCATTAGATAAGATGATTACAACCACTAGACGGATGATGGCAGTCATTGCTAATGAAGTCCCTCTCAGCTATTACTGCTGGATTCTCATCACATCTGCTTCTGCGGAAGGGAGAGGCATCAGAGAGAGGCAGGCTCTGGGGAGTGACGAGGAATGGGACATAGCCATTGTTGATGTGTACACAGTACCTCATTGGGTGATTAGGTAACTTGCAGTTCACTGTGTTTCTAGTTAGATAATGTGTAAAGTGGCACATAGGACTGTGTCTATGATATATCCATTCCCAGAATGATGAAAGACTCTCAGTTTTGGTGTTAAACAATTACACAGTGAAAAGCCCAGTCTGTAATATTACAGTTTGTTTCTTTATCTTCTCATCTTGTCAATTATTAATGTACTCGCTTAATGTATTATTAGACTGATATCGAGTGCCTTTAGTGAGAGTATTTCAGGGTCAAATAAAAATTCTTAAATTGGCCAGTGCTCTGGCAAAGATCACTGCATGTGATTGGCCTATATTACGGACACCAGATGGGAAATACATTTGAGTCTGCAACACAGTGGGACCTTTTCAGCTCCTTAATATTCCATAGGCCCATGTTTTTTTGTTGTTGCAAGGTACAAGTGCTCAATTTATCAGATGTAAGATAAAGCGGTATAACTAAATCAAATTAAAGCACAACCTGAACCCTAACCTCAAGCCTAACCCCAGCATCTAATCAACCTTTGAATATTCCCTCTTCCCATATTGTCTTTAGAATGTTGTAGGTGCGACCTAAGACCTCTTGTCCTGTCCTCAAGGTACGACATGGGCAAGATTTATTAGCAGTGGACGGGGCAGAGAGGATAAACAAGCTACATTTGCACTGCCACACACAGCAACAAGCTCCAGAGAAACACACTACCAAGCACACTGAAAATTACTTCCTGAAAATATAGTAGATTATACTGTAGGTCTGTTTTGGATACAAGGCATTATGCAGAGTTAATCACAGGATTATTTCCTGGAGATATTTCCTTATGTGGACTGTGTCTACTGTACATACTGTATACTGAGTGTTGTCAACCATATAGCTCTGGGTTATTGCTCTTGCAAACAAATATAAACATTTCAATGGGAAGTCAAGACAGCTTATAATTATTTGTTGCCTATTTTGACTTTAATGAGATAAGAGTTATCTGTTTCTTTATCTTTGCACTCTCCCTTTGGTGTTGATTTTGGGAACAAACTGCACACGAGCCTCCATCAATGACAGTCAGAAGAGCATTGTCACCATAATTATGGAACCCTGTAGAAATAGAATGACATTCTAATCCTATGATGGGACCTTCCAAACAAAAAAACTCTCGGAGTGTCATGACATGTTGTGGTGTGGTGTTGTGGCAACGGCAGTGCATCTCTTGCTCTTTTGTCTGTGTAAAAAGGCCACCCACCAGGTGAGTCAGAGAAAAAAAAGAAAGTCAGGAAGAAAATAAACATCTTGGAGATATAAGGAAAATCCTGTGGCCAAGGCTTCATAGCTCATTCCATACATTTTTTAAATGAGGGTACTTTGGCCTGCAAACAATTGAAAAATAATTTTCACCTTGCCTTTTAAACCAATGGGTACACTCACGGCACTTTGACTGTTAAACACACGGCTGCCAGTCCTGACTTGAATGGGAACTGCCATTTACAGTATGGATTATGTTTCTATGGTTTTCTGCGGCTATCAGTTTGCCTTTCAGCAATTTCTAATTAGAATCACGAGAAAAATGTAGTCCTACCGTTTGGAAAGGAAATGCTTTCTGTCTGTGGAAGCCCCAAACAAAATTATCAACAATTTTTGAGCGATTCTGAGCGAACAGCACTGTTTTTCTATGTAGCTTATCTTGAGATATTTTCCATCACTGGTGAGTAGCCTATGCTTCATCTTCTTCATTGGGTGAGTCAGAGTCACTGGAAAGTTTATTTTGTAGCCCACTGTATCCTATACTATATATACAGTGCATTCTGAAAGTATTCAGACCCCTTCATTTTCTCCACATTTTGTTACGTTACAGCCTTATTATAAAATTGATTAAATAGTTTTTTCTCCTCATCAATCTACACACATTACCTCATAATAATGCAAAAACATTAAAAAAAGGCAAATTTATAAAGTAAATAAGAAAAAAAAGGAAATATTACATTTACATAAGTATTCAAACCCTTTACTAAGTACTTTGACGCTCCAAGCTTGACACACCTGTATTTGGGGAGTTTCTCTCATTCTTTTCTGCAGATTCTCTCAAGCTCTGCCAGGTTGGATGGGGAGCATCGCTGCAAAACTATTTTCAGGTCTCTCCAGAGATGTCTGATCGGGTTCAAGTCTGGGGCTCTGGCTGGGCCACTCAAGGACATTCAGAGACTTGTCCCATAACCACTCCTATGTTGTCTTGGCTGTGTGCTTAGGGTCGTTTTCCTGTTGGAAGGTGAAATTTCGCTCCAGCCTGACATCCTGAGTGCTCTTGAGCAGGTTTTCATCAAGGAACTTTCTCTACTTTGCTCAGTTAATCTTTCATGTTTTGTAAGATTTATAGTCATGACTGCATCACAATGTAAATGAAGGTTGTATTTGTTTAAATCCTGACCAAATGCCCACAACGGACAGCACACATGGAATCACCAATTCACCAATGTGTTAAATTTGGGTTGACTTTAGATATCCCATTGGAAGGGCTCTCCAACCCTGTTCCTGGAGATCTACTGTACCATCCTTGAAGTGAAAACCTACAGGAGGGTAGCACTCCAGGAACAGGGTTGGAGCGCCCTGCCCTATGGGGATAGTTAGGGGCCATCTGTAAATTACACAATGCACATTCAGAAAGTATTCATACCTCTTGATTTATTCCACATTTTGTTGTGTGACAGCCTGAATTCAAAATTGATCTAGAACAATCTCCCTTAATGACAAAGTGAAAAAATAAAAGTTTTTTTATACATTTGAGTAAATGTATTGAAAATGAAATACAGAAATATCTAATTTACGTAAGTATTCACACCTGTGAGTCGATACATGTTAGAATCACCTTGAATCAACACGTTAGAATCATGATTACAGCCTGTCAGGACACTGTCCATTATGAGGATATCGCATTATATCAAACACTAGGCTAAAAGCTAGCTAAATATTTTGTTGCTAGCAAACATGCTAATATGACAACCGAATTCAACAATATCAGTTGCTGAAAACAGCTGGTCAAACTAGAAACATGTGGCAGGATTTGACAACATAGCGCCCCTTGCTTCATGACTGCAACATTGAAGAACCAAAGAAATTAATTTTCATCCCATCACTCACCCCGTTAGGTCATCACATGTCCCTGCAAAAACAAATGAATGCTAGCTAGCTAGCTAAATTGTTCCTCGTTGGACCTGCATTTACAATGTGTCCACTATCGGTTTGTGTGGTTGAGGGTTTAGCTTTCTGTAACTTTCTAGCGAGTACGGTCTGCATGTGCATTGCTTTATATTGTGTCATGATTAGGTGTCCCATATACAGTGCCTTCAGAAAGTATCACTACCCCTTGACTTATTCCACATTTTGTTGTGTTACAGCCTGAATTCAAAATGGATTAAATAGATTTTATTTCTCACCGATCTACACACAATACCCCATAATGACATGTTTTTAGAAATGTTTGAAAATGTAATGAAAGAAATTATAATACAGAAATATCTAATTTACATAAGTATCCACACCCCTGTGTCAATACATGTTAGAATCACCTTCGGCAGCAATTACAGCTGTGAGTCTTTCTGGGTAAGTCATATTTTCTTTATCCTAAAAAACTCCCTGGTCCCTTGCCGATGACAAGCATACCCATAACATGATGCAGCCACCACCATGCTTGAAAATATGAAGTGTGACACTCAGTCGTCGTGTTGGATTTGCCCCAAACATAGCACTTTGTATTCAGGACACAAAGGTAATTTCTTTGCCACATTTTTTGCAGTTTTACTTTAGTGCCTTATTGCAAGCAGGATGAATGTTTTGGAATATTTGTATTCTATACAAGCTTCCTTCTTTTCACTCTGTCATTAAGGTCTGTATGTGGAATAACTACAATGTTGTTGATACATCCTTAGAGTTCTCCTATCACAGCCATTAAACTCTGTAACTATTTTTAAGTCACCATTGGCTTCATGGTGAAATCCCTGAGCGGTTCACTCTTCAGCAGCTGAGTTAGGAAGGACGCCTAGTATCATTGTAGTGACTGAGTGTATTGATACACCATTGAAAGTGTATTTTTTACCCATCTATATATAGGTGCCTTTCTTTGCGAGGCATTGGAAAACCTACCTGGTCTTTGTAGTTGAATCTGTGTTTGAAATTCACTGCTCGACTGAGGGACCTTAGATCATTGTATGAACGGGGAACAGAGATGAGGAAGTCTTTCAAAAATAATTTTAAACACTATTATTGCAGCTAATAGGTAAAAATTATTTGTCCTACTCTTCCCACCTGCAAAGAGACACAAGAGACACCCACAACAAACCACACCCCAAAACCAACTCACTTTTGAATTCAGTTATGGCCGCTAGCATTTCTTAATGAACCAAATCTAAAATGATGCCAAATCAGGAAATGCAGTCACCCTTTAAATTTAATTTCGAGAAATATAATCTCTATTGTTCTCTGTAAAATGTTTAATGTTGATTGCATGAATCTGAAACTTGTTATGCATCTAATTAATTATGTTGTTAGATGTTTAAATGATCACTTTGCCTATCTTTATTTCAGCAAAATAAAAGGCGTTTCGGTGTCAATCATAGAGGTAAATGGAGGACTCTAGATGCAAATAACTCGTATGGACATTACCATTGAGGGCTTCCATCATTTAAAAGTAGTCAACTGGGTGGGGATTCCTATGATTCAGGTGATCAGCCAATGATCAGAGAGCATTGTCTTCTTTACATTTGGTTGACGAAGGTTTGTAAACCAAAGTAATATCCAGGAGCCAAGACCAAGATTATTGTTTTACCTTTTTTAACTAGGCTAGTCAGTTAAAAACAAATTCTTATTTACAATGGTGGCCTACCCCGGCCAAACCCTAACCAGGACAACGCTGGGCCAATTGTGCACAGCCCTATGGGACTCCCAATCACGGCAGGTCCCGAGTGCCGCAGCGGTCTAAGGCAGTGCATCACAGTGCTAGAGGCGTCACTAGAGACTCTGTGATGCACTGCCTTAGACCGCTGCGGCACTCGGGAGCCCAAAGTATATTTTTATAACAGGACAGGTCCGAAGCTCCAGACCCAGTGAGTTGAGACAATAACAAGTTAAATACCAAATTTGTGTGGTTTTGAGTGTTCTCAAGACCAAGACCACTAGATCAAGAGTCAATGGGCCCTTTCTTCAATTGTAAAACACGCAAGTAGAGTAAACTCGAGTATGGTACAGTACATTAGAGCACAATACAGTAGGGTACATTACAGTAGAGTACAGTTTAGTACAGTAGAGCAGGGTACATTAAACATCAATGTTTTGGCCCAATGGATGTCACTGTTTGGGCTTTTGGAGGGTTGGCTATAAAATCTCAATACTCTAAAATTTTTCCTGAAGTGTGTACTTGTCCACTACCCACATGGTGGTCCTCTGTAGCTCAATTGGTAGAGCATACTTTACAATTGAGATAGCCTCAATGGCGCTGGCCATGTGGTCACAGACGCCATAATGGCATAGATGCAAAAATGAGACCTCTCTATATCTCTATGGTGTCAATTGTTTTGGTTATGACCGTTTCAGTTTGGACAATTTTGACTTATTTTAACTTGAAATAATCCCCATAGCTAACATATGGCTGGCAATCTTTCATTTGGACAGATATTTGTTGATATATTAGGTGTTCGGTAGTGACAATTCTTAAAAATACATGAAGATCAGCCAACTTAATCACTAATTTTCTCCAAAATGTTTGCAGCCATGTGGCCATGCTGGAGAGGGGTGCAATCCACTCACCTGGTTATTATTTATTTTCAAACATTAAGTTTATGAGACATGTTTTAGGACAGCCACCTCTCAATGGAAATGTGTGTATATACAATAACTGTGTACTATATTAATTTAGCAATATATTTGTTATTGCCTTGGATTGAATTAGAATATATTTAAGTGATAATGCCCTCAAAGCCGGTGTTTGAAGGATATATTGGCATGGGTGTTGTTAGGTCCGAGACAAAGTCCTCTTTAGGATCGGACCCTTTTTTTCAATTTTCATCTAAAATGACATACCCAAATCGAACTGCCTGTAGCTCAGGACCTGAAGCAAGGATATGCATATTCTTGATATCATTTCAAAGGAAACATTTCGAAGTTTGTGGAAATATTAAATTATTGTAGGAGAATATAACACATTAGATCTGGTAAAAGTGCAATATTTAATTATCTTGAAATGCAAGAGAAAGGCCACAATATAATATTCCAGTTTAGACACAATTTAGATTTTTGGCCACTAAATGGCAGCAGTGTATGTGCACAGTTTTAGACTGATCCAATAAACCATTGCATTACTGTTCAAAATGTTGAATCAAGTCTGGTCCAAATGTGCCTAATTGGTTTATTGATATATTTTCAAGTACATAACTGTGCACTCTCCTCAAACAATAGCATGGTATTATTTCACTGTAATAGCTACTGTAAATTGGACAGATTAACAAGAATTTAAGCTTTCTGCCCATATCAGATATGTCTGGGAAATGTTCTTGTTACTGACAATGTCATGCTAATCACATTAGCACACGTAAGCTGAACCGTCCTGCAGGGGGGACACCGATCCTGTAGAGGATATCCTCCAAACACCGGCTTCGGGGGCATTATCACTTTTATACAACGGGTTACCAACATATTCAAATAATGATTGGCTGATTTGCTAACCAAGCCAGCTGGTCGTTCATTCTATCGGTTCGGTTGGCAGAGACGAGATACAGAACAAAAATACTTAATGACTGTATCTATGGATGTGAACCGGCTGTTCTTTCTAAATGTTCCATTGCCATACTGGCTGGCAATGTTCTTATCCCTTGCTTGCTAGCTAGCCAACTACGGCTAACTTACAGTTACGTCAAACAATGCAGCCAGAATAACAGCAAAGAAACTGCATTTGCGTTTGTTTAAGCTGTTTTTTAGGGACATTTATTTGGATACATCCATAACAATGTGCTAATGATGCGCGATATCGCCTGGCATAGAAAATGTGCTCACTCGGCAGGACACAGTTGTTCATATGAGCTAGCCAACAACACAGCTAACCCAATCACTTCAAACAGAAGCTGGAAAGACTGCAAACTAGCTGCATTTCATTTAGTTTGAACTTGTTATCTATTAACATTTCTTTATATATATCCATAAAATGATGCCAGCTGATTCATGATTTAGACAGCTTGAGAAAAGCTGTCTGTCTGTCTGTCTGTCTGTCTGTCTGTCTGTCTGTCTGTCTGTCTGTCTGTCTGTCTCGTCCAAACTCCCGACACATTCATTACTATGGGACAGCTGAAGATCGAATTTCAATATTGAAACAATGTTGCAAATGTCGGAGAGACAGACAGCAAGGTTTATAGAAATCTACGCTGTTGAAAACCAAATGCTAGTCTAAAAGAACTGGGATATAATGTCTAGATGCTTTTTATAGTGGAGATCAAGTTTATAAATTACCTGGCTGGGCTGATAAGACAGTGGATTGCATAGTGAAATGAAACATAGTAAATAGGCATTTCAACATCATAGCTTTAGCTGGTGGTAACTTGTGGAATAAACACTGGTTGAAATGCAGTTTTAACCAATCAGCATCCAGGATCAGACCCATTTGTGTAACATGATGTAAATAAATGTCCTAAGTTTGTAGACTTAACTGTTTAGTTTTTGAGGGGTGGGACTGCCATTTGCACCACTTCTGTAGAATCATCCATAAATAGATACAGATGTAGGATCTTAATTTGATCACCCTGATGTAGGATAACTTTCCTGCAATCCAAGACATTTAAAACGGTAGTGTATTTCATGTTTAAAAAGCATTCTGAAGTTTGTAATTTCCACTTTGAAATTTCAGACTTGAGTTTCCCTTACGAAACATGTATCAACCCCTACAGAAATGTCCATTCATAAAATTCAACATCATTTTCTGTGGCTGCAGGATTATTTTCCTGCTGTAGAAATACTTAGATTGAAAACAGTAAAACTGTTAGATATACTGTGGAGACTTGGTACAGTACAGTTACAAAATGTCTGCAAGAAACTTAGTGCCCTGCAATCACCTGGTTGCCAGTAAACTATATATGTTGAGATTGCATGTCCTGGACATCATCCTGCTGTCTGGGAAATGGACTGTTGAGAAATTTTGTTGGGGGGCTTAAGTTAAAATGTTATCCACATGCTGGAGAGGTCTGTTCATTTTCATGATACAAAAATTAATCATATTATCATAAAGCGTTATTTTTTAAATGTAATCCACATGCTGGAGAGGTCTGTTAATTTTCATGATACAAAAATTAATCATATCATGAAGCGTTATTTTCTCTGCATTCTACATACAGTAAGAAATCTCATATGCATTTCCCATGGTTCATTTCTTCATGCCCTCCATCAACATTTTTTAAGTACTAGGCTACATAATAAGTATAGATGCTGTAGCAGTCTGTTGGTTGCGTTAGGTTGTAACATCACGTATCACAGGTAATGAGCGTTACCCAGCAGCCCTGCAGCACCGGATAGAATGCATCCTGACTATCAAATGATGTCAAATGATGTCAAGGAGAACATTGTCGTTGTCGTGTTGCCAATGGCAACATATCACTAGCAATATAATGCATGCATACAAATAATAATAATGCAAATTTAAATTTAAATGAGTCGAGAAGTGCTAGTTGATTAAACATGTAAGGAATGAAAGTTGTCAAAACATGATAGATGTTTTTTGCAATGAGAGCGAGAGAGAGAGAGAGAGAGAAGGGGGGAATGGGGAGAAGGACAGGGAGAGGATAGATGATGTTGCTACTGTGCAGTCTGAAACCAAACTAGTGACATTAAAGTGCTGTGACCTGTGAGGGCAAATTTCCCATGCCTAAACATAGATGTCTGTGATGCTGCGCAATGTGAGCACTACCAGGCCCAGGGCCGTGCCGCTCGCTTGACCTCTCGCTGGTCCGGAGACCTCTCCTCCATCTTCCCCCAGAGCACGTTACCCTTTCCTGGCCGTCTGGCCCCCAGACATCCCCGTCCATATCAGCAGGACGGCTGGGCTGCAGTGACCAGACTGGCCAGTGATGCGTCCCTGATGGGGCTGATATTTGAGGGGGGAGGCGGGGGAGGGAAGTATAGAGGTCTCGAGGTCAGTTAATTTCATATCTCTCATGTGCATAAGACACAGCTCAGTGGGTACTTGCTATAACCTGGGACACTCAGATGTTCCATTTAACTTAAATCTCCTTTGTTTTTGCATGGATATGGGTAGTCAGGAGGAGAAACATCCTGATTTAAGATATTTTTTTAATTCTTCCATATTCTTGAATCCCCGAGTTGACAAGATAAAAACCTTTTGGCGCTCTGCAATTTCACCGGAAGTTGTCGAGGTGCGACGCTAGCGTCCCACTGTTCCATTTGAAGATCCTAGGCCGTCATTGAAAATACGAATTTGTTCTTAACTGACTTGTCTAGTTAAATAAAGGTAAAAAATGTAATATACTGTATTGTATTCTATACTACACCACTGACTGTTAAACAGCCATCTCCAGCACATCAGAGGCTGCTGCCAATAGACATAGATTAGGAATCACTTGCCACTTTAACTTCAGCGTCTGATCCCGTTAGCGGGATTCATTAAAAAAATGTTAATTAATGTTAATGTTAATTAATATATATATATATTTTTTTTTATAGATACACCTCTCCTGAATCGACCCACGTCGTCCGATTTCAAAAAGGTTTTACAGGAAAAGCAAATCATTAGATTATGTTAGATGAGTCCATCGTAAAAAGCAGCAACATAGCCATTTTCCGACCAACCACTTGCATCACAAATAACCAAAAAACAGCTAAATGCAGCACTAACCTTTTACAAACTTCATCAGATGACACACCTAGGACATCATGTTACACAATGCATGCATTCTTTTGTTCAATAAAGGTCATATTTATATATAAAAACAGCATTTTACATCGGCGCGTAACGTTGACTGACTATTTTCCCCTCAAATGCGTCCCGGGAAACAATGCTACAATTCCCTAAATTACTATTCGAAAACGATTTTTTAAATTTATATTGTCAATCTAACATTTATAGATGAATATCTCTTGAGAACACCTGTCATACCAGATTTTAAATTAACTTTACTGGGTAATCACACTTTGCGATAAAAGGAGATGCGATACACATACACTAACTTTAAACAGCTTGGAAAACTCCCGAAATGATGTCAAGGCTTTAGAAGCTTCTGATAGGCTAATTTACATCATTTGAGTCAATTGGAGGTGTACCTGTGGATGTATATCAAGGCCTACCTTCAGACTCAGTGCCTCTTTGCTTGACATCATGGGAAAATCAAAAGAAATCAGCCAGGACCTCAGGAAAAAAATTGTAGACCTCCACAAGTCTGGTTCATCCTTGGGAGCAATTTCCAAAGGCCTGAAGGTACCACATTAATCTGTACAAACAATAGTACGCAAGTATCAACACCATGGGACCACGCAGCCATCCTACCACTCAGGAAGGAGACGCATTCTGTCTCCTAGAGATGAACATACTTTGGTGCGTAAAGTGGAAATCAATCCCAGAACAGCAGCAAAGGACCTTGTGAAGATGCTGGAGGAAACAGATACAAAAGTATCTATATCCACAGTAAAACGAGTCATATATCGACATAACCTGAAAGGCCGCTCAGCAAGGAAGAAGCCACTGCTCCAAAACCGCCATAAAAAAGCCAGACTACGGTTTACAACGGCACATGGGGACAAAGATCGTACTTTTTGGAGAAATGTCCTCTGGTTTGATGAAACAAAAATAGAACTGTTTGGCAATAATGACCATCATTATGTTTGGAGGAAAAAGGGGGACGCTTGCAAGCCGAAGAACACCATCCCAACCGTGAAGCACAGGGGTGGCAGCATCATGTTGTGGGGGTGCTTTGCTGCAGGAGGGACTGGTGCACTTCACAAAATAGATAGCATCATGAGGAAAGAAAATGTTGTGGATATATTGAAGCAACATCTCAAGACATCAGTCAGGAAGTTAAAACTTGGTCGCAAGTCTTCCAAATGGACAATGACCCCAAGCATACTTCCAAAGTTGTGGCAAAATGGCTTAAAGACAACAAAGTCAAGGTATTGGAGTTGCCATCACAAATTCCTGACCTCAATCCTATAGAACATTTGTGGGCAGAACTGAAAAAGTGTGTGCGAGCAAGGAGGCCTAAAAACCTGACTCAGTTACACCAGCTCTGTGAGGAGGAATGGGCCAAAATTCACTTAACTTATTGTGGGAAGCTTGTGGAAGGCTACCCAAAACGTTTGACCCAAGTAAAACAATTTAAAGGCAATGCTACCAAATACTAATTGAGTGTATGTAAACTTCTGACCCACTGGGAATGTGATGAAATAAATGAAAGCTGAAATAAATCATTCTCTCTACTATTATTCTGACATTTCACATTCTTAAAATAAAGTGGTGATCCTAACTGACCTAAGACTATAATTTTACTAGGATTAAATGTCAGGAATTGTGAAAACTGAGTTTAAATGTATTTGGCTAAAGTGTAGGTAAACTTCGACTTCAACTGTATATGTTGTGAAACTGTTAGATATTACTGCACTGTCGTAGCTAGAAGCACAAGCATTTCGTTACACCCGCAATAACATCTGCTAAACACGTGTATGTGACCAATATCATTTGATTTGATTTGAAAAGGGCCTATCCTGGGGAAAATGTTGTGTTTAATTTGGGATGATGCTATCAGGGAAAGATTGAAAAACATTGTTATTGTATTCTTCCTGCACAAAATATACTGTGTATTTTTGGGCAGGCCATAACCTATCACAAGCAATGGCAGAAGGTGAAAAACATAACATTCAGGGAGGATATACTGTCTTGGTGGAACGTTTGAAAATAATTCATTATATCCAGGTAGAGGAGACGAGGTGAGACTCGGGAGTCAACAGTCTTCATAATATTTCATAAAGCTTTCATGACTGTTTATTAAATGGTCATTGTGGGGGATTTAAAAATCACTTTCCAAATAAGGTTATCTTCCCCATTCCAAAACAGCTGTCATTGGAGGGTTCGAGTTATTACATATCAGATTGGGACAGAGATGGACACTTGATTCATAGAGAAATTATAGCATACTCTCATATTCCCATAAATATGTGTGGCAAAGTAGCTTGTGCTCTAGCTCGCTTTGTCCCTGAAGCTCTGACAAAAACAGCAGAGTTACAAATAATCTCACCAATATTTTATTTTAACTCTAGGCTTTACCTAACATACAACATCTTAATTACTAGATAATGGCGGAAGTGATTATACAAAACGTATAGTGTAGTGAGTTAGGCTAACGAGACAAAACGTTGAGTGGGTGTAGGTACTTTTGGTGTAGAGAAAAACGTTTTCTTTTGTCAGTAAGGGGAAATACTTGCTGTAAAGCGTAAAATAGATGCATGGAGTAATCCAGTACAAACAGGACTGTGTGTTTATTTACCATGTCTCTCAAACAGCTTGGGGAATGGACTGACTGTAATGTCGTCAACCTGACACAACAAGCATTCAACGTATCGCTAGCTATAAGCTTTTGTTGCATGTTAGCTATAGGCTCAAAGGGCTAAAGATGATTATTATCTTCAAAAACCACGTTCCATTTAGCTCCAACCCTTCTAAAACCTCACACGCCCGTGGACTTTCCTATGAGTAGTATTATTTTTGTAGGTAACAATCCTCTGCATGAGAGCGAAAGCTACAAGCACCGACAAGACGCAACATTGACATTCAGATCTATTCAAACATCAGTTAGAACCTTTGAATTTACAATGCTTTTCTATTCCCCCAACCAAAAGTTATATTACAGAAAGGTTGAATATTAATAGCTGTGTTCCTGCATGTCCTGAGTCTTCCCATAAGGCTGAGATTTGTGAATTGTGATTCAGCCAAAGTACAATACTAATCCTCAAAAATACTCCTAGCATCCTAAAACAGTAGCATTCTCCACACTGGTCCACTTGGCACCCCTTGAGTGTATGTTGTCTGCCTCCATATTAATGACTTGAGTACCAACATATTTCGCTGTAACAGTTTTTGGCAGAATAATTAGTAACCCTGGCAGAAACAGGTCCCTAAGGAGACTCCATCGCCCAAGACAACCTAGTATGATTATCAGAGATCCATCCGTCATGTTATATGGGGAAACAATGTAACCCAAAGTGCAGCATGAGGTGACCTTGAAACTCCCTGGACATGAACATCACAGCACAGGATGTGATTCCTAAAAATACCCAGCCGGGACATTGATTCCTGTTAGTCATTGATTCTCGTTGGGGGGGGGGGGTGTATCGGTATCCCAGCAGACTTTTTCACTGTGGCAGTTCGCTTAACTTCACTTCCATCACTCCCAGGCATGGCAAATACGATACAGCCTTGCTGGGTGGGTGCTATCAGTGAGCCGTGTATCAGTTCCTTTTAAGAGCTCTGTTAAGGAGTAGGCTAATTAAAAGCTAATGTGTTTTGGACCCCTGAATCTCAAATGGAGTTAGCTCCAGTCCAGCCCAATGCTGCTACTCGGCCCATCAGACAAGGAATGGATTTAGCATTGAATCCAATGGCAAAGGTGCATAAAGATGTCAGAATTCAAATATGAAGTCATTGTTTTAGCAGTATCCACAGAGTTTTTAAACTACGGGGCGCGACATGGTTCAAAGCGCCAAACCAGCACAATCTACTTTTTAGTTTTTCTGGCGTCTTGGAGTGAAAATTGGGATCATGTATGCTGTGCTAATGCAGATACAAGAAAAGGATAACGAAGAACAATGTACAATACGGCAAACTTAGCAAACCAGGCATTTGTGGTAAGTGCATGGACGCCGCCATCTTTATGCACCTTAGCTATTGGAAATAAAACCTTTACAATTAAGCCACTTTGGACTTTCTTACTTACTCGAGGGCTCTGTTTGTAGATACTCAAGGTCAAGCTGATAGAATGAAGCTTGTTGTTATTATTTTATTATTCATTTGGTTATTTTAACTCTGTGCTGAAATGTCTTTCTACTCTAATATTTATTTGTGAAAGTGGCGCCTGCTGGCAACTTGGCAACAGTCTGTCGTGGTTCCCTGAAATGTTTACAAAACCGTCCCCTCTAATTTTAGAAGAGCAGAGATGGTGCTAATAGAAAGTGACACTATCTAGCCAGCTCTTGCTGGAGGACATTCCAAAGCCACGCACGAATCAGAGGCCCATGCTGACCACTTA
Source organism: Salmo salar (assembly GCF_965601325.2). Lineage (NCBI taxonomy): Eukaryota > Metazoa > Chordata > Actinopteri > Salmoniformes > Salmonidae > Salmo > Salmo salar. The sequence continues at coordinate 58,162,704 of NC_138303.1, forward strand.
AATTAAGATACATGATGATATGCAATCACGACCAGTTACAACATCACAAAGTAAACCAGCCCCATGCATTACACCCACAGAGTAGAGTGTTTCTGCTCCAACAGCAGGGCAACATTTCCACACAAATAACCTGCTGTATAGAGTACAGATGTAGGGTCTTAATTTGATACCCTGTTACAGGATAACTTTTCTACAATGCGGGACATTTAAAACAGGTAGTATAGTTTAGGCTTCTAAAATATGTAATGTCCACTTGATTTTCCCTTACAAAAATGTCAACATAATAATTGACATTTCCTGTTGCTGCACAATTATTTTCCTGCTGTAATAAACTTGCTCAAATTAAGATCCTACATATGTACATTGATGTATTGCTGCAGAAATAGAAAGCTCCCTGGAAAACATCCTATAAAATTATTAATGTCTTTGTGTGTAAACACCCAATAAAATGACTCATGTCTATGTGTGTAAACACCCTATAAAATTACTAATGTTAATGTGTGTTATTCTCACTATACTTTCTGCTCCTCTGTGAGGTTGGGTCATACAGCATATTGATATTTTCAAGGGCACCTAGCTGTGGTTGCTTGGATGTATAAGACATAATGGATACTTGATTTAACAATCAACTTAGAATAGATTTTCTGTTGCCAAGTAGTCCGGACATGTGTACTTGTATGCATTATGGTGTCCAGTTGTTTTGATGTACAATATTTCTCTGTCCCTCCCTCCAGTTCTCACAGAACAGAAGACCATACACTCTCAGAAAAAAAGGTACCAAATTGTGCTCAAATGGATAGTTTGTGCTCAAATGGATTTTGACAATGAGGCCCTTTGTCTACTTTCCCAGTCAGATGAACTCGTGGATATCGTTTTTATATATCTGTGTCCGGTATGGAAGTAAGAGGTAGTTTCACCAGCCAAGGCTTACTAGCATTAGCGCAATTACTGGAAGTCAACAGGAACAGCTAGAATGCTAGTTGTTCCCACAGACAACCAGTCATTGCGCTAATGCTAGTTAGCAATTGCGCTAATGTTAGTTAGCAACTTCCTTCAAAATGCATGCATATACATAAAAAACACTTCCTCTGGCTAGGTATACTATCATTTGTCCATGGTCGAATGGATTTTCGGAAGATTAGAAGTAGTTATTATTAGCCACACAAATAGGATGCCAGATTCATGATATTAATAATAAACCTTTAACTTTTGACTTTTATACAGTATATGTTATTCATAATATACATTCCATATACTCTCCAAGCAGAAGATACTTCTCCTTTAAATGTTGATATTTGATTGTGTTCACAATTTAATATCCAGTTTGTCTACAAATTAATGATTGATATGTTGGATTCACATCTCTATCTCAACCAAAAATCAAAGTTAAAGAATAGCATTAAATCAAATCAAACTTTAAATGCACTTCAAATAAAGTTTGATTTGATTTCGTCCTATTTTTTTCAACTTAGATATTTTTGTTGAGATGGAGACATGAATCCAACATATTAATAACTTCTAGATTACATTTTAAATCAACTAATCATCCTTCAAATACAAGACATTATACCACAGCATTGTTGAATACTTGTTTCTGATTGGCTAGAAAGGCATTAAAGACTGTTATATGTGACATTTGCATGTCTCTGGGACAAATACAGTGCCTTCAGAAAGTTTTCAAACCTCCCCTTGACTTTTTCTACATTTTGTTGTGTTAGAGCCTGAATAAAGAAATCGATTAAATTTAGATTTTGTGTCACTAGCCTACACACGATACCCCGTAATGTCTAAGTGGAATTATGTTTTAAGACATTCTTACAAATTAATAAGAAATTAAAAGCTGAAATATATTGAGTCAATAAGTATTCAACCCCTTTGTTATGACAAGCCTAAATAAGCCAAAAAAATTGCTTAAGCCACATAATAAATTGGATGGACTCTATGTGCAATAACAGTGTTTAACATATTTTTTTTTATAACTACCTAATCTCTGTACCCCTCACATACAATTATCTATAAGGTCCCTCAGTTGAGCAGTGAATTTCAAACACAGATTCAACCACAAAGACCAGGTAGGTTTGCCAATGCCTCACAAAGAAGGGCACCTATTGGTAGATGGGTAAAAATAAAATGAGTAGACACTGAAAATCCCTTTGAGTATATTGAAGTTATTAATTACACTTTGGATTGTGTATAAATACACCCACAGTCAATACAATGTTACAGGCGTTTAATGGCAGTGATAGGATAAAACTGAGGCTGGATTAACAACATTATAGTTATTCCACAATACTAACCTACAGAGTGAAAAAAAATGAAGCCTGTACAATGACAGAGTGAAACAAAGGAAGCCTGTACAGAATAAAAATATACCAAAACATGCATCCTGTTTGCAATAAAGTAAAACTGCTAAAAAAAATGTGGCAAGAAATTACCTTTATGTCCTGAATACAAAACATTATGTTTGGGGCAAATCCAACACATCACTGAGTACCACTCTTCATATTTTCAAGCATGGTGGTGGCTGCATCATGTTATGGGTATGCTTGTCATTGGCAAGGACGGGAGTTTTTTAGGATACAAATAAATTCAATAGCGCTAAGCACAAGGAAAACCTGGTTCAGTTTGCTTTTCAACAGACACTGGGAGAAAAATTGACCTTTCAGCAGCACAATAATCTAAAACATAAGGCCAAATATACACTGGAGTTGCTTATCAAATTACATTGAATGTTTCTGAGTGGCATCGTTACAGTTTTGACTCAAATGTCTTGAAAATCTATGGCAAGACTTAAAAATGTCTATCTTGCAATGGTCAACATCCAACATGACAGAGCTTGAAGGATTGTTTAAGGAATAATGTGCAAATACTGTACAATCCAGTTGTGCAAAGCTCTTAGAGACTTAACCATAAATAATCACAGCTGTAATTGCTGCCAAAGGTGATTCTAACATGTATTGAATCAGGGGTGTGACTACTTATGTAAATTAGATATTTCTGTATTATTATTTTTTTCAATACATTTGCAAACATTTCTAAAAACATGTTTTCACTATTGTCTGTAGATGGGAGAAAAAATATTTAATCCATTTTCAATTCAGGCTGTAACACAACGAAATGTGGAATAAGTCAAGTACTTTCTGAAGGACACCTAATCATGACACAATACAAAAGTATTCACCCCCCTTGGCATTTTTCCTATTTTGTTGCCTTAAAACCTGGAATTAAAATAGATTTTGGGGGGGGGGTTGTATCATTTGATTGACACCACATGCCTACCACTTTGAAGATGCAAAATATTTTTTCTTGTGAAACAAACAAGAAATAAGACAAAAAAACTGAAAATTTGAGCGTGCATAACTATTCAGCAATTACAGCTGCAAGTCTCTTAGGGTATGTCTTTATAAGCTTGGCACATCTAGCCACTGGGATTTTTGCCCATTCTTCAAGGCAAAACTGCTCCAACTCCTTCAAGGTGGATGGGTTCCGCTGGTGTACAAAAATCTTTAAGTCATACCACAGATTCTCAATTGGTTTGAGGTCTGGGCTTTGACTAGGCCATTCCAAGATATTGAAATGTTTCCCCTTAAACCACTCAAGTGTTGCTTTAGCAGTATGCTTAGAATCATTGTCCTGCTGGAAGGTGGACCTCCGTCCCTGTCTCAAATCTCTTGAAGACTGAAAAAGGTTTCACTCAAGACTCCCTGTATTTAGCGCCATCCATCATTCCTTCAATTCTGACCAGTTTCCCAGTCCCTGCCAATGAAAAACATACCCACAGCATAATGCTACCACCACCATGCTTCACTGTGGGGATCGTGTTCTCTTCCATATGTTTGGGGAGTCTCCCACATGCCTTTTGGCGAACACCAAATGTGTTTGCTTATTTTTTCTCTTTAAGCAATGGCTATTTTCTGGCCACTCTTCCATAAAGCCCAGCTCTGTGGAGTGTACAGATTAAAGTGGTCCTATGGACAGATACTCCAGCTTTGCAGCTCCTTCAGGGTTTTCTTCGGTCTCTTTGTTGCCTCTCTGATTAATGCCCTCCTTGCCTGGTCCGTGAATTTTGGTGGGCGCCCCTCTCTTGGCAGGTTTGTTGTGGTGCCATATTCTTTCCATTTTTTAATAATGGATTTAATGGTGCTCTGTGGGATGTTCAAAGTTTCAGATATTTTTTTATAACCCAACCCTGATCTGTACTTCTCCACAATTTTGTCCCTGACCTGTTTGGAGAGCTCCTTAGTATTCATGGTGCCGCTTGCTTGGTGGCGCCCCTTGCTTAGTGGTGTTGCAGACTCTGGGGCCTTTCAGAACAGGTGTATATATACTGAGATCATGTGACACTTAGATTGAACATAGGTGCAATCTAAGTGTCACATGATCTCAGTATATATATTTCTACTGAGTTTAATTTATTTAACTAATTATGTGACTTCTGAAGGTAATTGGTTGTACAAGATCTTATTTAGGGGCTTCATAGCAAAGGGGGTGAATACATATGCACGCACCACTTTTCCGTTATTATTTTTTTTTTAATTCTTTTAAACAAGTTCTTTTTTTCATTTCACTTCACCAATTTGGACTATTTTTTATGTCCATTACATAAAATAAAAATAAAAATCAAGTTAAATTACAGGTTGTAATGAAACAAAATAGGAAAAACGGCAAGGGGGTGAATACTTTTGCAAGGCACTGTACATGATACTCACATTTTCCCTATACCCATCATGAGGTTGCTACATCTTAGCCTATGAATAACAGTTTGTAACGTAGGTGCATAGATCGACAGTGATGTAAAGTACTTAAGCAACAATACTTTATTAAAGTACTATTTAAGTTGTTTTTTGGTATCTGTACTTTACTTGACTATTTCTATTTTTTACAACTTTTACTTTTACTTCACTACATCCCAAAATAAAATAATGTACTTTTTACTCCATACATTGTATTCTAAGTCAATGTACCAAGAGGAGACGGAAACTAGCTGTTCTGTCATCACCATGATGTTATTCTACAGAGTGCTGTTAAGGCTACTGTAGACCTTCATTGCAAAATAGTGTGTTTTAATAAATTATTTGGTGATGTGAATATATTTAGTATAGTTTTATCTAAAAAGAATAGCTTTTTTAATGTTTAACTATTTTTTTTTTATAACATTCACTGAGGACAATGGTCTTCCCTTTTCTCCTCTGAGGAGCCTCCACTGACAGACACACCTTTTAAACCCCCTATGCTCCTTTGATACCCCTCTTTCAAAGTCACAGATCTCTTCTTCTAGTCATGGTAGCCAAAATAGTGGGCAACTTGGCATTTTTATACATGACCCTAAGCATGATGTGATGTTTTAATTGCTTAATTAACTCAGGAACTATACCTGTGTGGAAACACTGGATTTCAATATACTTTGTATCCCTCATTTACTCAAGTGCTTCCATTATTTTGGCAGTTACTTGTAAATCCTGTTGATGCATGTGTCAACCACATGGTCCCTGTATGTATTCCTGGCTTCCCCCCCCACCTCAACTTCCTGTCATCCCTGTAAGAATGACTAAACTGGAAGTGACAGCAACCAATATCATTAGATAGACATTGTTGACAACAAAGACTGGATTTCCAGTCTTTTAACTTTAACTAGTGATCACGGTCTTTGCATTCTAAGTAATCCACTCATTGGAGTTCATTGGACTGTTCTGTTCTGAACATCTACATCTGATGTACACAACTGAACATCTGATGAAAACAAGATCACATGGGGGTATATTAGATGATCACTGTGGACAGATGGGGGAGACAAATGGACCATCATTTTTCTTTCATCATTATCTGACACATGCAAACACAGCCAGAGAGTACAATGCAGACGCTGGCATCTTGCCACAGAACCAGTGAAGTGAATGATACATAGGCTATACATAGACAGAGCATCCAGTGTCAGAGAAAAAAAACGGGTGTATTTATTGAAACATTTAAATGGTGCCCAGGATGGCTCCCTAGTACTTCTATAAATAGACAGAAGCCATACATCTAAAAGCTAACTCATCATCACATAGGCCCACAATGCTTTAGGCTATATCCCCCATAACATATATCTCCCTGGGCCAAGCACCCAGGCGGAATTCCATCACCTCTCCAATTGAAGGATACATTGCAACATAAAGTCAGTGGTTTGCTATGGTCAATGGCTGTTTCTCGCTTGCCATTGTGCCAGATATCATATTGACATTTCACAAATTAGATTCCGTGCCATTTGATTAGATGTGAAGTGAACGCTTGTCGCCTTTGGCTGCCTGGATACAGTTGCCATTGACTAGAGGGCCAAAGTGTTCAGGAAAGGGGAACAATTGTGTAGTCGTGTGTTTTGTGTGTGTCATTGTACAATATTTATGTGTGTGTGTGTGTGTGTGTGTGTGTGTGTGTGTGTGTGTGTGTGTGTGTGTGTGTGTGTGTGTGTGTGTGTGTGTGTGTGTGTGTGTGTGTGTGTGTGTGTGTGTGTGTGTGCTTCATGTTTACTGTAACAGGCAATATGTCTATTCCGATAAAGCATTCAACATATGGATCTGGATATGAAGGCACATGCACACTGTAACATGCATCCATTCAGCATATGGATCCACGCATTCCATGAGAAATATATTCCAATTCAAGAAATCTCTTTTTTTCACCACATTGTAGGAGGAAATTAAAATGGATGAAAACAGCAGGCTAGATTGATAATATGTCACTAACTATGGGTGGTGACTTGCATAATAAGGTGTTGCATTATATAATATTGCATGTCTGGCTGTACAGCTTAAAATGCTTTTTGAGTTTCTAAATGTTATGGAGAGGGAGGCTCTTTTGATTTCATTTGTCACATTTAATCATCTCTGTTGCAAATGACTGTCATATCTATCTGTTTCAAAATTCTAATACCTGATGACCAAATTGTATACTATGTGTAGAGAGACTAAGCATTAGTTTCTAGACTCTAGACCTGTAATGAATACGATGGAAGAAAGAGCTGGTTTCAAGCGCAGGGCGCAGCAGGTGTTTAATGTAAAGGACCACAGGAGGAGGCAGGTAGCTGGGTCCAGGGGCAGGCAGAAGGTCATACACAGAGGGTCCAAAAGGGAAACAGTACAGGCAGGGAAAAGACAAAAAGGCATCATTAGTGAGGATGGCCAAAACTATGATACACAGGAGGACTAATACGGGGGAAAACAGAGCTCCGAATAGAAATGTGTCTCAAAACAAACAACACCTCACAATGATGGGGTGCAAAGAACTGAACTAAATAGTGTGTGTAAATGACATACAGGTGTGAACAGGTGATCAGAATCCAGGTGATTGGGATCTAGAGAGTGAGCTGCATTCAGGGGATCAAAATGATGTGTTTGAGCTGGAAAGTGAGCTGTGCTCAGGGGATCTACATGTTTGAGAGTGTGAGTTGGAAGCAGATGTTACAAGACCTCATCAGAAAATTACTTTATTGGCTGATGCATCTAATCACTAGTTGATATAGTTCACTACTCCTTTCGACAACAACAATAAAACAATCCCAAGAGTACATCATGAGGCTGGAGTAAGATTTCAGCTACAGAGGCCCAACTGACTGGAACAATTTACCGAGAGAAATCGGGTCATTAAAACCACTATAAGGGCACAAGGCGAGACCCAGATCAGACACGGGATGCAGATGGTTTGAGTCTTGCTATTTATTAAACAATCCAATAGGGGTAGGCAAGAGAATGGTCATGGACAGTCAAAAGGTCAAAACCAGTTCAGAGTCCAGGAGGTACAGATTGGCAGGCAGGCTCGAAGTCAAGGCAGGCAGAATGGTCAGGCAGGCGGGTACGGAGTCCAGAAAACAGGCAAGGGTCAAAAACCAGGAGGACTAGCAAAAGAGAATAGAAGCAGGAGTACGGGGAAAAACTCTGGTTGACTTGAAAAACATACAAGACGAACTGGCACAGAGAGACAGGAAACACAGGGATATATTCACCAGGGATAATACGCGACACCTGGAGGGGGTGGAGACAACCACAAGACAGGTGAAACAGACCAGGGTGTGACAACCACACAGTGAAATCATAATACATTTTAAAGTTGAACAAAAAATATGTTGATCAATTTAATCCTGAAGAGTCTATTGAGTCTTAAGAGTCTATTGACCCGTGCGCCAATCTAAGTAACATAATTTAAAAAATCCCCATCAAAATCCGTCAGTTTAAGCTAGAGTTAGAAACGAACTAAGTGTGTTCTAGGCAGAGTATCGTATGACAAAGTCATAGACCGTTTCAGCGACATGAAAGAGAAGAGGATGGCATTGGCGTTTCTGTATAAGTAGGGTGAGTCAAAATGTTTTTTCTACTTGCAAACACACACACACACACACACACACACACACACACACACACACACACACACACACACACACACACACACACACACACACACACACACACACACACACACACACACACACACACACACACACACACACACACACACACAGGAATTAGTATCCATGGACAGACACATCACATTTAGCTTACGTTGATTGGACTAAATAGTTCTTGGTATATTTTAATTGTCACTGTATAAGATTAAGCAATGTTGAAGTTGAAATGGACCTGGAAAAGTGGAGGCAGCTCGTGTTTTCTTTGGGACTTGCGGTAACTCTCCGAGGTTCTAAATCATTAGTTGTTAAGTAGTACGATAATGTCAGACTACTGTTTGTTACATGCAATGTGCTTTGTGGACAGATGTTGCTCTCCGGCTTTGATGAAACAAAAGTGTATTCTGCCATTCTGTTTTATTGTCTCGGCCTTAGGACTATATATATCACAGTGGCAAGGCATACTGTGATATATACTAACAGGTTTTTGAGCAAACAACGCAATTACGTGTAATAGGATTTTTGGCTTACTCCAGTGATTTTACCCACGCACCGCTACTGCAGTAGACATCCATCATAGTACACATGTTTAAAACTCATGATGCCACTTTGGTGTTGTCATTAAACACTGGAGGTAAGGTGGCGTTATTCCAAATAAAGGTGCTTAGCAATATTGGTTCTTTCCACCTCATGAATTTATGTACATTTCCCCAAACAGAAATGGAACTGCGAATTATTGGATTGTATGTTTTTTTTTCCTTCAATGCCTTGGACCTGAAGTTTTTAATTTATTTAACCTTTATCTAGGCAAGTCAGATAAGAACAAATTCGAAGCTGGGCCAATCGACGCTGGGCCAATGGGACTCCCAATCACGGCCGGTTGTGATACAGCCTGGAATTGAACCAGGGTCTGTAGTGACATCTCTAGCACTGAGTTGCAGTGCCTTAGACCGCTACGCCACTCGGGACCCCGAAGTAGTGAATATATTTTAGATCATAAGGTATTGCATTTATGGCTTTTATACTCCTCCATGCACAAGGATAGTCTGCTGTCTATAGTTTAAGTTAACGCAGTTGTGCAGCCTAGTAATAATCTTCAGATGTGACCCATTTCAGGAAGCTAGGCGTATGACGCACGTCACTACTTCACAGGAGAGGCATTTGAACATAGATTTATTTAATTTGATCCAAATAATTTTGGGGGCAGAAATGACTTCTGGAACATGGGAACTTTCATGTGCCTTAATAACAAACTTGTTTGCCATCTGTAAATATGAATAACATTGTTAAATTACAAGTCTAGTTGGTTTAGCCACGGAAAAAGCCAGGAACCTTCGCGCTAGCCATAATTCGCTGAGATAATGGATGGGCTGGACATGCTGAGAGATGAGTTCAGATTGGTCTGCCATGTAGCACGCTTCTGTCTATAACATGAGCTGCTCAGAATGTGTAGATAATCCTTGCTACCGTGGCTTTATTGAAAGATATAACATTAGCCATGGAGAACAGCACAAATGATGCTACTGCTCTCTATCACGTTTCAGGGAAGACCCAGATGCAGACAGTGTCGAAGTAACAAAGGTTTATTACAAGAATAAGGGCAGGCAGAGGTCAGTAATCCAGATCAGAGGCCAAAAGGTACAGAATGACAGGCAGTCTCAGGGTCAGGGCAGGCAGAGGTCAATAATCCAGTGTGGTGTGACAAGGTACAGAACGGCATGCAGGCTCAGGGTCAGGGCAGGCAGAAAGGTCAAAACCTGGACAACTACATTCTGCACACCGTCAGTGTGAACCGGAGTGACTTGACACAACGTGCCAAACAAGCTGTAGATACAAACAAAACGGAAACGACACAGGATGTCTTACTTAGTTAAAGTGGTTCAAGTATGCCATGAAGCGTTCATCCATGTATACGGACGGGTAAGAGTCTAGGTACATTTTCAGATATTCTAAGTTTTAAATTTTGTCAGAAAGTTGTTTTCATTGTGTTACGACTTCCACCGAAGGTGGCTCCTCTCCCTGTTCGGACGGGGCTCGGCGGTCGTCGTCGCCGGCCTACTAGCTGCCACCGATCCATTTTTCCTTTTCGTTTGTGTCTGTCTGTTTTGTTTTACACCTGTGTCCTATTAATTCATTTCTTTGGGTTTATTAACCCCTGCTGCCTGCTATTCTTTGTGCGGGATTATTTGCTGTTGTTGCTACGATAGGGGTGCGTGTTTGCGCCACAGGGTTTTTTTCTCACGGTCATGTTGTACCGTTGTAGTTTATTTTAGGAGTAGAGGTTTCTCCTCCGTGTGTTACGTTTATTTCCCTGTGTGTGCTATACCATTTTGTAGCTCTCTGCTTTTATCCAATGTAAAAAACACCATGTCAAATTTTTCTACATAAGACCGAATCGAGGTGGTCGGTCACAAATGAGGTAGTCCCAGCCCTCCAGATTTATAGGGTAAGTATAAGACAGTCAATTTGACTCATGAGTTCTTTCCATTCCAAATAAAGTTGGAGAGCAGGCCATTTATTTTATTAACCCTCTAGAGTCTAAACTGTTTTCTATGATATCTATATACTAACCAAACATAAGGAATTAAAGTGAAGTTCCATTGATGGGTTGAGTACAGATGTAGGATATTAATATCCTACATCTGTACTCAACCCATGGAACTTCACTTTAATTCCTTATGTTTGGTTAGTATATAGATATCATGGCCTGCTCTCCAACTTTATTTGGAATGGAAAGAACTCATGAGTAAAATTGACTGTCTTATACTTAATTTGAGCCAGATTGCTACAGCAGGAAAATTATCCTGCAGCAACAGGAAATGTGAATAATTATGTGGATTATAATTAATGGACATTTATATATGGGTTGATACAAGGGAGAATCAAGTCTGAAATTTCTAAGTGGAAATTACAAACTTCAGAATGATTTTTAAACCTCAGATACATGTCCTGCATTGCAGGAAAGTTCTCAAATTAAGTTCCTACATCTGAACCTCCATTCCTGATGCTTTCTTTTACTACATAAGTGAGCACTGAGCCTCAGTCTTCAGCCACTGTGAAGTGTGGATGCAGTGTGGATGCTGCTCTATCATCGCAGTGACTCCTCTGGACACATAGGGCCCTCTACTCATGCCAACATCAGTCACAGTCTGCCCAAGGGTCTGCACATCACTCACAGTGAATTGTTTATGTCCATAGACCAAATATAGTGAGAGAGCGAGAGTGCCAAAGGAAACACATGGCGGCCTTTGGAGGCAGTTTGGATCAGCCTCTGAGCTTTTGATGTACCATTTAGATGTTGTTTTTCTCTGAACATTTCCAGGCTGGGTTTACATGGACACATTCAAATATCATCCCATCCTTCCAAGAATGGAATGCAAGTAGAACAGTATAAGTGTGGCACAGCCACACAGGACATTCATTTTGAAATCTTAATGATTTTGCATACAATAATATTAAGCTCACTATTAAACCTACTTTCACTGTCCGATGAAAATCTTGTAACTAAATGTTTGCCAATTTTCATTGTTTTTTTTTTATATATTGAAAGCAGTAACTCCCCTCAATGTATTCTGAACCGTTTATGACTCTAGGACCAAATGTATTAAAAATAGCTTCTGAAGTTTTATAATTGTATGTTCTTTAATGGTAAAATATGGATTTTTTTTCATTTTGTGAAAGTTTCTGTTTTGGAGATGTTTTCTTCCGAAAGCGACATTATCTAAATATCTGTATCACAAAACAGTATGGTTGTCATGTCACACCCTGATATGTTTCACCTGTCTTGTGCTTGTCCCCCCCCCCCCCCCCCCCCCCCCCAACCACACACACACCAGGTGTCTCCCATTTTCCACCATTATCCTGTTTACTTATACCTTACTTATACCTTTTCTGTTGGTCTATTGCCAGTTCATCTTGTCATGTCTTACCAGAGTGTTTTCCCATTTTCCAGTATGTCTAGTTTCTGTTTTCTAGTCTTCCCTGTCCTGACCATTCTGCCTGCCCTGACCCTGAGCCTTCCTGCCGTTCTGTTCCTGATTGAAGCTGCCTTGGATTACTGACCTCTGCTTGCCCTTGACCTGCCGTTTGCATGCCCCCTGTTTTGTATTAAACATCTGAGATACAAACTGTTAGCCTCCTGTGTCTGCATCTGGATCTTATCCTGAGTCGTGTTATGTAACTGGAACAGAATTTCAAAATGAAGATATACCAACTGTTGCATTGCCATTGTGAAACAAATCAATTTCCAAAATATTTAGATACTGTATTGGTTTAAGTTTTAAAACGTCAAATATATTTTTGATTTTAACCTCATTCATTTCTCTTTTTCCCTCCCAAATGTTGATTATTGCTTTAATCTTCAAATCTCATGTTGGGACGGTTACAGTAAATTAGCATAACCAAAAGCATAATAAATACATTGAATTTACCACAGGTGGACTCCAATCAGGTTGTAGAAACATCTCAAGGAAGATCAATGGAAACAGGATGCACCTGAGGTCAATTTCGAGTCTCATAGCAAAAGGTCTGAATACTTATGTAGATAAAGTATTCCTGTTTTTAAATGTTTTATACATTTGCAAAAATTTCTAAAAAGCTGTTTTTTCTTTATCATTATGGGGTATTGTGTGTAGATTGAGGAACGTGTTTTAATTTAATACATTTTACAATTAGGCTGTAAAGGAAACAATGTGGAAAAAGTCAAGGGGTCTGATTACTTTTCCGAATGCACTGTAAATGGTATTGGCAAGACGGTTTGTGATACAATACATGCACACTGTAGATATTCTGACATGAACAATAAATTATGCCAGGGGTGTCAAACTCATTCTGTCTTCACCAAGGTACGGAGAGACGCACTTTAAATGTATTATATTTCCTCACCGTCAAAATTTGCAATCTATCAATTTAGGAATGTTCAATGCTCCCTGACTGAAGTGGTGGAGAAAGTACCCAATTGTCATACTTGAGTAAACGTAAAGACACCTTAACAGAAAATTACTCATGTAAAAGTGAAAGTCACCCAGTAAAATCCAACTTGAGTAAAAGTATTTGGTTAAAAAAATACTTAAGTATCAAAAGTAAATGTAATTGCTAAAATATACTTAAATATCAAAAGTAAAAGTATGAAGCAAACCAGACGGCACCATTTTCTTGTTTTTTATTCACGGACAGCCAGGAGCACGCTCCAACACTCAGACATAATTTACAAACAATGCATATATTTAGTGAGTCCGCTAGATCAGAGGTAGTAGTGATGACCAGGGATGTTCTCTTGATAAGTGTGTGAATTATACAATGTTCCTGTCCCACAAAGCATTCAAAATGTAACGAATACATTTGGGTGTCAGGGACAATGTATGGAGATAAAAGTACATCAGGAATGTAGTGAAGTAAAATTATGGACTGTTGTTTCTCTCTGCTTATTTGAGCAGTTCTTGCCATAATATGGACTTGATCTTTTACCAAATAGGGCTATCTTCTGTATACCACTCCTACCTTGTCACAACACAACTGATTGGCTCAAACACATTAAGAAGGAAAGAAATTCCACAAATTTACATTTAACAAGGCACACCTGTTAATTGAGATGCACTCCAGGTAACCACCTCATGAAGCTAGTTGAGAGAATGCCAAGAGTGTGCAAAGCTGTCATCAAGGCAAAGGGTTGCTACTTTTAAGAATCTCAAATATAAAATAATAAAATAAACAAATATATAATATTTGTTTAACACTTTTTTTGGTTACTAAATGATTCCATATGTGTTATTTCATAGATTTGGTGTCTTCAATATTATTCTACAATGTAGCTAATAGTCAAAATAAAGAAAAACCCTTGAATGAGTAGGTGTGTCCAAACGTTTTACTGGTACTGTATATATAAAGTGTTTTTACATAAATCACCTGCCGGCCAGATTGAACGGGCCGTTTGTTTGACACCCCTGTAGTGGGAGCCCCTGTTGCCCCTGATGTTTGTTTGGTGGCCTGCAAGGGTGTGTCGTTACACTGGGAGAGATTGCTATGTACATTTATGCATGAGAGGTAAAATAATATTGCATTCTGATTCATACAGTATGGTATGTCCAGTATGCACGCCTATAGCCTCATTCTTAATGCATTCCAAAGTAGCAAAAATCATAGCTTCTTCTCCGAAGAAAGCTCCAACACCTAATCACCCTCTTCTAATTAGCATTCAAATTATGCATGTAGGAGTTTTATGGTGCTAATGTTACTAAAACTAGGTGAGTAATATACCCCCAACAGCACAGCAGCATGGCAATTATTTTAGGCTAGGTAGTGTGTTCTCCTAACCATCTTCCTCCCTCCCTCGCATGCTGTGAAGGACGTAGCGTCATGAATCATAAGGAGACGTGTGAGCCTCTATATGTTGATGATCTGTGGCTCCCCACATACATCACAGTCTGCCAGGTGGGTTCCCCAGATTTATAGTCTAGGGGTTTCTGTACATTATTGTTTCTGCGGAGCACTTTCCTGCAGTGATATGCAGTTCGAGAACAACTCTTTTATTGACTCAAGTTATGTTTAGTTTTTCTGAGTGACTGGTTAATTTTTGTAATTCGTTTGACCTGCTGGCCGCAATAAATCCTACAGCAGGATTGATACACGGCTCAACGGCTCCAGAGACGTGCTCCGAACAAAAACGGTCTGTCATAACTAATAATTGATCACATGGTGCACGAATGAATACAATTCATTGTTTATTGAATGTTATGATGGACACAGTTTTGTAGAGCCAAAACATACACAGCCTCTGTTCAACAAACTGGAACTCGAGAACTAATCATTGGGGGGGGGGGGACGCACTGCGCCTCCTCCGCTCAGTCACGCTGTCGACAGCTACACTGTCTATTTGCGCCCCTCCAGCACTCATTTCAGTATTGCTGCTCAGCAGCCTCAGCCAGCACTTGCCTAGCAGTCAGGCCGGCCTCGTTCCATTTCAGTATCTCTGGAATGGAATGCAGCCCTCTGGTGTGGTGCCCTTTCTCCCGATCTCCCCTCCTTGAAAGGGGAAATACGCCTTCTACCTCCTTTCATAACTTGAAGTCAGCGAGCAACACGCGTACAGCATTTTTTTGTACAAAACATCAGTAATTAACTTCAAAATATATCTGTCGCAAACACAAAGTTACAAATCAGAAGGGAAGATTAGGTTATGGTAGATAATCAATGTTTGATTTGTTTTCTTGTATTGTTCTCTTGTATTTATGCATGTTGCGTTTTATATTTTTGTTCGGTATATTTTTGTTCAGTGGCCGGCTTATTTGGTACACCACCCGTTCACAAAAATGGATTGCTCCTACAGACAGTGAAATAAAATCTGAAGCCACAGTCCAATGATTTCAGCCTGAACAGTGACTGCTACATGAGGATTAAGGTACTTCAGTGAGAACAAGTCTCTCTACCTTTATGTACCCTGCTTAGCTTTGGAAACAAGCTGTTCATTTTAGCTGAGCTATCATGTCAACACATTTAGCAATTGATCAGCTTCCATACTTATTTGTGTAGACTATCTGAATAACATTGAATAGTTTAAAGAAACTCCTAACTTTTCTTACACAAGCTGTATGTGAAAGTCAATTCAGAGTGAGGTTGGCTTTATGTAGGCTACACTGACATCTGATCAGGGCCAGACCATGACTCGTGTTACTGCTCGGCTTCAGTCAGGGCTCGCTCCAAAATTTTGTGCTTCACTTGCACTTCTCCACTCAAATCTTTGCTCTTGTCATTGGATCACCAGACAGCATTCTGACTGATTTGTAGGCTACTTTTCTCTGGTACTTTCCTCTGGTGCAGTTTTCCTCTGGTAGTAAGTTAAAATGCAAGATTAACTTCAAGCAAAACATTAGGAAATATAGCTGGTTGCAGCCTTTCTAATTTACTTATGTATGGCTGCTAGCCAAATTGCGTTGCACTTCTGTTGTCTTCTAATGAAACAATAATCTGCCGAATGTGTTGCACTAATGTATTTTGTGTGAAGAAAAACTATAGTTACACGAACCATTATCACTCTATTGAAGCAAAAAAAACACTGTTGACTTTATATATAAAATGCAGGTGAAATGGTTTAAAATGCAGATTTTTGAAAGCCACTCAACACTGGGGCCACACAAAGGTGTGTGCTCAGCCCCCTCCTGTACTCCCTGTTCACCCATGACTGCACGGCCATGCACCCATCCATCATCATGTTTGCAGACAACACAACAGTAGTAGGCTTGATTACTAACAACAACGAGACAGCCTACAGGGAGGAGGTGAGGGCTCTCGGAGTGTGGTGTCAGGAAAATAATTTCTCACTCAACGTCAACAAAACAAAGGAGATGATCGGGGACATCAGGAAACAGCAGAGGGAGCACCCCCTTATCCACATCGACGGGACAGCAGTGGAGAAGGTGGACATTTTTAAGTCCCATTTGCATACATATCACTTACAAACTGAATTGGTCCACCCACACAGACAGTACAATTGAGAGCATCCTGTCAGGCTGTACCACCGCCTTGTACAGCAACTGCACTGCCCAAAACCGCAAGGTTCTCCAGAGGGTAATGCGGTCTGCACAACGCAAATGGAATAATGTGTCCCTGAACAAAGGGGGGTCAAAATCAAAAGTGACAGTCAGTATCTGGTGCTGCCACCAGCTGCATTAAGTACTGCAGTGCATCTCCTCACTGCACCAGTTCTTGCTGTGAGATGTTACCCCACTCTTCCACCAAGGCACCTGCAAGATCCCGGACAATTCTGGGGGGGAATGGCCCTAGCCCTCACCCTCCAATCCAACAGGTCCCAGACGTGCTCAATGGGATTGAGATCCGGGCTCTTCGCTGACCATGGCAGAACACTGGCATTCCTGTCTTGCAGGAAATCACACACAGAATGAGCAGTATGGCTGGTGGCATTGTCATGCTGGAGGGTCATGTCAGGATGAGCCTGCAGGAAGGGTATCACATAAGGGGGGAGGATGTCTTCCCTGTAATACACAATGTTGAGATTACCTGCCATGACAACAAGCTCAGTCCGATGATGCTGTGCCACACTGCCCCAGACCATGACGGACCCTCCACCTCCAAATCGACCATCACCCCTGGTGACGCGAATCTGAACATCACCCCTGGTGAGACTAAACCACGGCTCGTCAGTGAAGAGCGCTTTTTGCCAGTCCTGTCTGGTCCAGCGACGGTGGGTTTCTGCCCATAGGAGACGTTGTTGCCGGTGCTGTCTGGTGAGGACCTGCCTTACAACAGGCCTACAAGCCCTCAGTCCAACCTCTCTCAGCCTATTGCGGACTGTTTGGGCACTGATGGAGGGATTGTGCATTCCTGGTGTAACTCGGGCAGTTGTTGTCATCCTCTACCTGTCCCGCAGGTGTGATGTTCGGATGTACCGATCCTGTGCAGGTGTTGTAACACGTGGTCTGCCACTGCAAGGACAATCAGCTGTCCGTCCTGTCTCCCTGTAGCGCTGTCTAAGGCGTCTCACAGTATGGACATTGCAATTTATTGCCCTGGCCACATTTGCAGTCCTCATGCCCCCTTGTAGCATGCCTAAGGCACGCTCACGCAGATGAGCAGCGACCCTGGGCATTTTTCTTTTGGTGTTTTTCAGAGTCAGTAGAAAGGCCTCTTTAGTGTCCTAAGTTTTCATAACTGTGACCTTAATTGCCTACCGTCTGTAAGCTGTTAGTGTCTTAACGATCGTTCCACAGGTGCATGTTCATTAATTGTTTATGGTTCATTGAACAAGCATGGGAAACAGTGTTTAAACCCTTTACAATGAAGATCTGTGAAGTTATTTGGATCTTTATGAATTTTCTTTGAAAGACAGGGTCCTGAAAAAGGGATATTTCTTTTTTGGCCAAGTTTAGAAGGAGAGATCAGTACAGGTGCATCAAAGCTCAAACTGAGAGACTGAAAAACAGCTTCTATCTCAAGGCCATCAGACTATTAAACAGCAATCACTAGCACAGAGAGGCTGCTGCCTACATACAGACTTCAAATCATTGGCCACTTTAATAAATGGACACTAGTCACTTTAATAATGCCACTTTAATAATGTTTACATATCTTGCATTACTCATCTCATATGTATACACTGTATTCTATACTATCTATTGCATCTTTTATTTATTTAATTATTTTTATTTCACCTTTATTTAACCAGGTAGGCAAGTTGAGACCAAGTTCTCATTTACAATTGCGACCTGGCCAAGATAAAGCAAAGCAGTTTGACACATACAACAACACAGAGTTACACATGGAGTAAAACAAACCTACAGTTAATAATATAGTAGAAAAATAAGTCTATATACAAAGTGAGCAAATGAGGTGAGATAAGGGAGGTAAAGGCAAAAAAGGCCATGGTGGCAAAGTAAATACAATATAGCAAGTAAAACACTGCAATGGTAGATTTGCAGTGGAAGAAAGTGCAAAGTAGAAATATAAGTAATGGGGGGCAAAGGAGCTAAATAAATACAGTAGGGGAAGAGGTAGTTGTTCGGGCTAAATTATAGATGGGCTATGTACAGGTGCAGTAATCTGTGAGCTGCTCTGACAGCTGGTGCTTAAAGCTAGTGAGGGAGATAAGTGTTTCCAGTTTTAGAGATTTGTGTAGTTCGTTCCAGTCATTGGCAGCAGAGAACTGGAAGGAGAGGCGGCCGAAGGAGGAATTGGCTTTGGGGGTGACCAGAGAGATATACCTGCTGGAGCGCGTGCTACAGGTGGGTGCTGCTATGGTGACCAGCGGGCTATGATAAGGGGGAACTTTACCAATCAGGGTCTTGTAGATGACCTGGAGCCAGTGGGTTTGGCGACGAGTATGAAGCAAGGGCCAGCCAACGAGAGCGTACAGGTCGCAGTGGTGGGTAGTATATGGGGCTTTGGTGACAAAACGGATGACACTGTGATAGACTGCATCCAATTTATTGAGTAGGGTATTGGAGGCTATTTTGTAAATGACGTCGCCGAAGTCGAGGATCGGTAGGATGGTCAGTTTTACGAGGGTATGTTTGGCAGCATGAGTGAAAAATGCTTTGTTACGAAATAGGAAGCCAATTCTAGATTTAACTTTGGATTGGAGATGTGTCATGACGTTGGCCTCTGAGTACAGGGAGGACAGTTGACCCCCTCCCCCCCTTTGCACCATCCCCCAACCTACCTTCCCCCACCCAGTCCCTGTGTGAAGGAGTGGTAAAATTCCAGGAGAGTCTCTGGCCACATGGCCCATAGAGAGACACAGGAAATTCTTCCAACTCACAGAATTGGGGAGCCAAGCGACATTTGTGTTCTGGAGAAGGTATGGAAGATTGGTGAAGAATCCAGCTACGAACTGGTCCGCTTGGTACAATTTTGTGATACTCAGAAGAGACAATATAGCCATATTACCATAAAACTGTTTATATAATAGCCTCAGCGATGGGACTTGCATCCACATGGTTGTATAGAATGTATTAATAAGGATAAAGCTATTTGTAATACATTGAGATGCTATGTACTGATGTTAATGTGATAAGCTTGGTACAGAAATCCAATTCTAACTCAGTCATCGGCACGCCCCCCCCCAGGGACACAGACAGGACCAGGCGTCATTTGACAAGCCTGTTCTATGGTCACTATAAAACACACCCTGATTTACATTTCTAACAGACCAGGCCTCCACTCCATTGCGAGAAGTGGGCCAATAGGTTTGACCATCCAAGTACTCTACTGAAAGTGAACTATACCACGTGGTTAACTTTTAGACTATCGATACCGACAGAATAACAACAATTCTTTGATATTAATTATTAGTCTGCAGCTAAGTAAATTATATCATTGAACGCGAAGACCAACGAAACATCCAATCTATAACGACATTAATGAATGTCGCTTTGAAAGATCCATTCTAACCGATTGTTCCCGAATGAGTGAGCGTTCAATTGTCAATTGTTAATATTAATGAACTCTGTGTACCTCCTCAGCTGAACCTTTATGACCCATTGTTCTACAAGACACCAGCCATGCCTGTTTTAGACCACTAGGGCACATTACTCTACCAATTCTTTGTGACAATAATTACTGTTTGTATACTTTCTGTGAATTAATTAGTTTAGTAAATAAATGATTTTAAGACAATTGATGTATGGATGATTTTAGTAAAGACTGGGTTCGTGCAGATAAAACAATTTACGACGTTTGGAATGAGACTGGACGCGAGGTAAAATACACCATTTAAACCAGAAGATAATCGGCCTATACTATAATAGAATATAATATATAATGTTATAATATAGGAAAGTTATATTAGGAAAATTATAATTTTGTAATCCGAATATTCTCCTTGGTGCCTCGATCTCCTAGTTAATTACAATTAAACGATTAATCAGTTTAATCGCGTGATAATAATTACAGGGAGTTAATTGATAAACATGTCTTCAGTTTAACCTGTTATGGCTAGGGGGCAGTATTTTCACGGCTGGATAAAAACACGTACCCGATTGAATCTGGTTACTACTCCTGCCCAGTAACTAGAATATGCATATAATTATTGGCTTTGGATAGAAAACACTCCAAAGTTTCTAAAACTGTTTGAATGGTGTCTGTGAGTATGACAGAACTCAAATGGCAGGTCAAAACCTGAGAGATTCCTTTACAGGAAGTGGCCTGTCTGACCATTTCTTGAACTTCTTTGCCATCTCATTCAATTACAAAGGATCTCTGCTCTAACGTGACACTTCCTACGTCTTCCATAGGCTCTCAGAGCCCGGGAAAAAACAGAATGTCGTCATCCCAGCCCCAGGCTGAAACACATTATCGCCTTTCTCAAGTGGCCGATCAAGGGACTGTGGGCTTAGGCGAGTGCCCTGGCCGCCCCCGTCTTTGTGATTTTTCCTCTGTTTGCCGAAAAGGAGATTCCCGGTCAGAATATTATCGCTTTTTTACGAGATAAATTGCATAAAAATTGATTTTAAACAGCGGTTGACATGCTTCGAAGTACGGTAATGGAATATTTAGATTTTTTTTGTCACGAATTGCGCCATGCGCGCGACCCTGATTTACCATTTCGGATAGTTTCTGGAACGCACGAACAAAACGCCGCTATTCGGATATAACGATGGATTATTTGGGACCAAACCAACATTTGTTATTGAAGTAGCAGTCCTGGGAGTGCATTCTGACAAAGACAACAAAGGTAATAACATTTTTGTAATAGTAAATCTGATTTTGGTGAAGGCTAAACTTGCCGGGTGTCTAAATAGCTAGCCCGTGATGGCCCGTGAGTGCTGATCATAACTGACCTAAGACAGGGACTTTTTTACTAGGATTAAATGTCAGGAATTGTGAAAAACGAAGTTTAAATGTAGTTGGCTAAGGTGTATGTAAACTTCCGACCTTCAAATGTATATTCTTATTCCATTGCTTTTCTTAGATTTGTGTTTATTAGGTATTTATTGTGGAATTGTTAGATATGACTTATTAGATATTGCTGCACTGTCGGAACTAGAAACACAAGCATTTTGCTACACTCACAATAACATCTGCTAACCATGTGTATATGACCAATAACATTATTTTAAATTTGATTCAGCTAGCTAGGTGACTAATGCTAATGTTAGCTAGGTGGCTAACTTTAGCTAGGCTAGGGGTTAGGGTTAAGGTTTGGGTTAACATTAGGCTTAGAAGGTAGGTTAAAATGTTAGGGGAAGGGTTAGCTAACCTGTTAAGTAGTTACAAATATGCTAATTAGGGAAAATGTTTATGTTGTCCATGATGAGATTCAAACACACAACCTTCGGGTTGCTAGACGTTCATGTTTAATGCTCACCCCGACCAACTACCCTCCTTTCTTTTTTGCCTTAAGTAAACTTCTGTCTTATGTACCCATACCAAACGTAACATATCATATACTCATTTGAGTATCCTGGATTAACTTTTTCTATGTTACATTTAGCCTATGAGACCAATCTTACCAAACCCGATTGTTAGTCAGTTGCCAGAGGTGAGACCGAGTTGGTCCTTCTTTTTATTTGGTTGCCATGTTGTCCGGCAACATTTTTATCCCTTGCTTGCTAGCTAGCCAATTACGGCTAACACAGTCATGTCAACCTCTGAAGCCAAAATAACAGCAAACCCACTGGGCACACACTGTTTGAATCAATGTTGTTTCCCTGTCATTTCTATGAAATACACTACCGTTCAGAAGTTTCGGGTCACTTAGAAATGTCCTTGTTTTTTGAAAGAAAATGATTTTTTTGTCCAATAAAATAACATCAAATTGATCAGAAATACAGTGTAGACATTGTTAATGTTACAGAGGCCCATTATCAGCAACCATCATTCCTGTGTTCTAATGGCACATTGTGTTAGCTAATCCAAGTTTATAATTTTAAAAGGCGAATTGATCATTAGAAAACCCTTTTGCAATTATGTTAGCACAGCTGAAAACTGTTCTTCTGATTGAAGAAGCAATCAAACTGGCCATCTTTAGACTGGTTGTGTCATGCTCTGATCTGTTTCACCTGTCCTTGTGATTGTCTTCACCCCCCGTCCAGGTGTCGCCCATCTTCCCCATTATCCCTGGTGTATTTATACCTGTGCTGTCTGTCTGTCGGTTGCCAGTTTGTCAAGCTTACCAGAGTTTGTCCTGTCAGCTCCTGTCTTTTTCCCTGCCTCTCTTTCTCTCGTCCTCCTGGTTTTTGACCCTTGCCTGTCCTGACCTTGTACCCGCCCGCCTGACCACTCTGCCTGTCCCGGACCCTGAGCCTGCCTGCAGTCCTGTACCTTTGTCCCACCTCCGGATTATTGACCTCTGCCTACCCTGAGCCTGCGTGCCTTCCGGTAACTTTGCTCCACCTTTGGATTACTGAACTCTGCCTGACCCTGAGCCTGCCTGTCGTTGCCTGCCCCTGGTGTTACAACAAACATTGTTACCTAACACGGTCTGCACTTGGGTCTTACCTTGATTTGTGATACGTTGAATATCTGGAGTATCAGCATTTGTCTCAATGTCAACAGTGAAGAGGCAACTCCGGGATGCTGGCCTTCTAGGCAGAGTTGCAAAGAAAAAGCCATATCTCAGAAAATATCAAGATGGGCAAAAGAACACAGACACTGGACAGAGGAAGATTGGAAAAAAGTCTTATGGACAGACAAAATCTAAGTTTGAGGTGTTCGGATCACAAAGAAGAACATTTGAGAGGCAGAAAAAAATGGAAAGATGCTGGAGGAGTGCTTGATGCCATCTGTCAAGCATGGTGGAGGCAATGTGATGGTCTGGGGGTGCTTTGGTGGTGGTAAAGTGGGAGATCTGTACAGGGTAAAAGGGATCTTGAAGAATGAAGGCTATCACTCCATTTTGCAACGCCATGCCATACCCTGTGGATGGAGCTTAATTGGATCCAACAGGACAATGACCCAAAGCACAGCTCCAAACTATGCAATAACTATTTAGGGAAGAAGCAGTCAGCTAGTATTCTCTCTATAATGGAGTGGCCAGCACAGTCACCGGATCTCAACCCTATTGAGCTGCTGTGGGAGCAGCTTGACCGTATGGTATGTAAGAAGTGCCCATCAAGCCAATTGTAGGAGATGCTTCAGGAAGCACGGGGTGAAATCTCTTCAGATTACCTCAACAAATTGACAACTAGAATGCCAAAGGTCTGCAAGGCTGTAATTGCTGCAAATGGAGGATTCTTTGACACAATTATTATTTCAATTAAAAATCCTTATTTATAACCTTGTCAGTGTCTTGACTATATTTCCTATTCATTTTGCAACTCATTTAATGTATGTTTTCATGGAAAACAAGGACATTTCTAAGTGACCCCAAACTTTTGAACGATAGTGTAGATGGAATGGAATATATGTTGAATTGTCATCTGTGCCCAGTGAGAAGTAGCTGCATTTGAATTCATTTAAGTTGTTTTCTAATAACATTCATTTGGATTCATCCTTAACAATGAGCTGATGATGCGTGATTTTGCCCGGCATGAAAAAGTGTGCCTTCTCGTCAGGGGCTACGATGCTCAGAGATTACGATTTTTTTTCCTCACCCATCTACAGACAATACCTCATAATGACAAAGTGAAAATGTGATTTTTTTCAATACATTTTTGCAAATTTATTGAATTGAAATACAGAAATATCTCAAGTATTCACACCAGAATCGCCACAGTAAAACAGCGTTTTACTGTGGCGTTGATGTTCAGGAAATCGTTTCCCTCCAATAACCGGCATTCAAGTCAGCACCACAAATTAAATAATTAAAATTAGAAAACATTGGTAAAATATTATATTGTCATTTAAAGAATTATAGATTTACATCTCTTGAACGCAATCAACTTGCCAGATTTAAAAAGAACCTTACTGGGAAATCACACTTTGCAATAATCTGAGCACTGCGCCCAGAAAAATACGCGTTGCGATACAGACTAGCCGCCATGTTGGGGAGATCTAAAATCGAAAATACTATGTAAATAATCCATTACCTTTGATTCTCTTCATCAGATGTCACTTCCAGGTATCACAGGTCCATGACGAATGTAGTTTTGTTCAAAAAAGCTCATCATTTATGTCCAAAAATCTCCGTCTTGTTAGCACATGATCTAAGCCCGCCGGACTTCACTTCATGAACGAGGGGAAAAAATATATTTACGTTCGTTCAAACATGTCAAACGTTGTATAGCATAAATCATTAGGGCCTTTTTTAACCAGAACATGAATAATATTCAAGGTGGACGAATGCATTCTCTTTTATAACGTATTGGAACGAGGGTACCCAACATGAACTCGCGCGCCAGGTGTCTAATGGGCCATCATCGTTCCATGGCTCTTGTTCGGTCAGATCTCCCTCCAGAAGACTCAAAACACTTTGTAAAGGCTGGTGACATCTAGTGGAAGCAATAGGAAGTGCCAAAATATTCCTCAGCCCCTGTGTTTTTCAATGGCATAGGTTTAAAGGTAATACAACACATCAGGTATCCACTTCCTGTCAGAAAATGTCTCAGGGTTTTGCCTGCCAAATGAGTTCTGTTATACTCACAGACACCATTCAAACAGTTTTAGAAACTTTAGGGTGTTTTCTATCCATATATAATAAGTATATGCATATTCTAGTTACTGGGTAGGATTAGTAACCAGATTAAATCGGGTACATTTTTTTATCCAGCCGTGCAAATACTGCCCCCTAGCCCTAACAGGTTAAACCCCTACAACTCAACCAGAACGCCGCAGCCCGTCTGGTGTTCAACCTTCCCAAGTTCTCTCACGTCACCACGCTCCTCCGCACACTCCACTGGCTTCCAGTTGAAGCTCGCATCTGCTACAAGACCATGGTGCTTGCCTACGGAGCTGTGAGGGGAACGGCACCTCCGTACCTTCAGGCTCTGATCAGGCCCTACACCCAAACAAGGGCACTGCGTTCATCCACCTCTGGCCTGCTGGCCCCCCTACCACTGCGGAAGCACAGTTCCCGCTCAGCCCAGTCAAAACTGTTCGCTGCTCTGGCACCCCAATGGTGGAACAAGCTCCCTCACAACGCCAGGACAGCGGAGTCAATCACCACCTTCCGTAGACACCTGAAACCCCACCTCTTTAAGGAATACCTGGGATAGGATATAGTAATCCTTCTAACCCCCCCCAAAAAAAATCTAATAAAAAAAATATATATATAGATGTATTGTAAAGTGGTTGTTCCACTGGATATCATAAGGTGAATGCACCAATTTGTAAGTCGCTCTGGATAAGAGCGTCTGCTAAATGACGTAAATGTAAATGTAAATGTAAAAGGCATGTGGGAGACTCCCCAAACGTATGGAAGAAGGTCCTCTGGTCAGATGATCCAAGAATCAGAAGGCAGATGCCCTGTCCCCCCAACACAATGTCTCTAACGAGGAGAGGAACCCCGAGCCCATTCACCCCAGCTCACGCATTGTGGCCCCTTGAGATTTAGAGTATTGAGACCACGGTCCGGCAAGCCCAGACCTGAGAACCTGACCCCGATGGGGGACCCACTAACAGACTTTACGTTCAGCGATCAGCCCGGTCCTGAGTACTACAATGGGGACACTCCTCTAAATTAACCGGGCATCCAAGGTAAAATCGGACACTGGAGTTCCTGAGGCGGAAATTCTGGTGGCCCAACGTGATAGAGTTTGTGAGATCCTTTCTTTCGGGCCTGTCCATCTGTGCCCAAAGAAAGTCTTGTCATGGTTCCTCCGGGCACCAGAGGGCGTCAGAGACCGGCCTAGAGACTTTGTTACCCAGGTGTCTCTTATCATTTCATTATTGTTTCCCCTTTTGACACGTGTGTTTTCTGTTTCCTTTTGTTAGCTCATGGATTTAGTTTCTGGTATGTCTCCCCCGTGTAGCTTTCAAGTACTAGTGTTTGTTTTGGAGTTTCCTGTATTGTTCCGTTCTCTATTTCTTTCCAAGTAAATTCTTTACGTTTTCTCAAGCTGCTGTTTCCTGATCTGGTTCATTCTCTGCTCTTGGGTTCAACATTACCACATCACAATAAATCCTCTTAGATGTAAAGTCCCCTGTTTAGGGGACCTGCATGGTTCTGGTACCAGTTCTGACTGACATTTTTGCTTATAAATTTATCTGTGGACATCGCGTTGCATTGAGCAATAGCCCTGGTTCTCACGGACACAATAGTATATGTTCTGAGCCTGTGTGATGTAGGATGTGAAATCTGAAACCACTTGAAGCTAGGATGTCCCTCCTACCATTTAATTCGCTCTTCTGACTGTTCATCCACTCCTTGCTGAACCTTACATCACAGCCACTGAAAGCACAAGCCTGCAATCCTTACATCGCAGCGTATTAGGAGAGAGTGGTTTCATCACTGTAGCACATAATTTTTATAACCATTAATCTAAAATAATTCAAAGATTTTAAACAAAAAAACACTTTGTTTGTCAAAGACAGACAATATTATTATGAAAGGTGTTGCTAAGAAGTTCAGGAAGCCAAGCTAGAGCTCTGTGAGATGTTCACAGCGATGGGGGCAGACGTTTTGCCCAAGAGAGACCTTTATAAAATATGCACATATTCTCGAACACGGAAGCAATTTTTTCTCAGAAAAGTGAGATTTTAACCTTTTTTGGAGTATGCAGCATTACTTGTTATTGTTTATGGCCCTCTCATGATAAGTAATTACTTTTTGGAATTATGTAGATTAGATTTTTTTTGTTACTTTTAACTGTTTTAAAGCACATTAGAAGAGCATGTGAGCCTTTAGAAGCTCATCAGTGTTGGTCCAGTTTTAAATATTATTTTTTGACAGAAGTTATGTTGGCTTCCAGATTGACAAGTCATCAAATATGTAAAAAAAAGAAAAAAAAGACATCCAAGGGCTAAACAAATTTAGCAAAAGTCAGGTGAAAGTATTATTTCAGTTAATAGCGTAGAGATTTCACCTGTCATGTGGAGTTTCACTCTGTGTAAATTCCTCATGGGTTATGAGAGATCAAATCAAATTTTATTGGTCACATACACATGGTTATCAGATGTTAATGCCAGTGTAGTGAAATGCTTGTGCTTCTAGTTCCGACAGTGCAGTAATATTTAACAAGTAATCTAAACACACCAGCCTGCTGGTCTGCACATGCTCTGAGGATGCTGCTAGGGATGCCGTCTGGGCCAGCAGTCTTGCCAGGGTTAACATGTTTAAATGTCTAACTCACGTCGACCACAGAGAAGGAGAGGTGGGGCCCGCAGTCCTTGGTAGCGGGTTGTGTCAGTGGCACTGTATTATCCTCAAAGCGGGCAAAGAAGGTGTTTAGTTTGTCTGGAAGCAAGATGTCGGTGTCCGTGACGTGGCTGGTTTTCTTTTTGTAGTCCGTAATTGCCTGTAGACCCTGCCACATACGTCTCGTATCTGAGCCGTTGAATTGCAGTGGTTTTTTGTGTGCAATCGATTACAGTAGGGTATATATAGGGTAGGCTTTTATGACAATTTAATGATGATTTGGGTGCCAACATTTGGCCGCCCCTACATTTTTGCTGGCCCTGGCAACACAGATTTCTGCCTATTCCACTGGTAGAGATTTGTAGTATTGCCTCGTAGACGAACGATTGTGTTTTTGGCACAGGTTCAGCATGCTTTAGACCAGGCTAGAGTTAAGCTGTAGTGGTAGACACAGCAAAGTGAATCATCTAGACATCCACCACCATCATTAAATATGAATAGGTCAGCCTCCTACTCAATCTGCCCTCCAGGACAACTACAGCAACCGATGTCACAGGAAGTCCAAAAAGATCATCAAGGACAACAACCACCCGAGCCACTGCATGTTCACCACGCTACCATCCAGAAGGCGAGGTCAGTATAGGTGCATCAAAGCTGGGACCGAGAGACTGAAAAACAGCTTCTATCTCAAGGACATCAGACTGTTAAACAGCAATCACTAACTCAGAGAGGCTGCTGCCTACATACAGACACAATAAATTGATCACTAGTCACTTTATTAAATAATGCCACTTTAACAATGTTTACATATATTATATTACTCATCTCATAAGTACAGTATATCTGTATCTTATACCATCTATCGCATCTTGCCTATGCTGCTCGGCCATCGCTCATCCATATATTTATATGTACATATTCTTATTCCATCCCCTTCTGGTTGTGTGTATAAAGTAGTTGTTGTGGAATTGTTAGATTACTTGTTAGATATTACTGTAATGTCGGAACTAGAAGCACAAGCATTTCGCAAACACTCTAAATTAACATCTGCTAACCATGTGTATGTTGCCAATCAAATTTAATTTGATTTGATCTAGCATGATTTCTCATTACATACCAAATAGTATTTTAGGGCTACGTAAATCAATGACTCTTGCATTTAACATGCAGCTCACATAGACCTACACATGATACACCTAAGGCCTATAGCTTAATTTATAGACTATGAGACTAAAACATAATGCAGTAATATGACATTAATAATCACAATACGCCTCTCAGATCACTGGCTCAGAAACGAGGAGATTGTAGGCTAGGCTAGGCAGCCACCAATGTAACTTTAAAACTAGGAAAGCTGAGAGCATCATATTGACTCAACAAATGTACTTTTTTATTATTTAATTACTCTGCCATTTTTTTCTCAATACGCTATGCAAAAGTATGTGGACACCCCTTAGATTCGGCTATTTCAGCCACACCTGTTGCTGACAGGTGTATTAAATCGAGCACATAGCCATGTAATCTCCATAAACAAACATTGGCTGTAGATTGGCCTTACTGAAGAGCTCAGTGACTTTCAACGTGGCTATTCATTGACAGCTTGATAAAATGGGTTTCCATGGCCGAGCAACCGCACACAAGCCTAAGATCACCACGTGCAATGCCAAGCGTCGGTTGGATTGGTGTAAAGCTCGGAGCCATTGGACTCTGGAGCAGTGGAAATGCGTTCTCTGGAGTGATGAAACATTATTCACCATCTGGCAGTCCAATGGACAAATCTGGGTTTGGCAGATGCCAGGAGAACGCTACCTGCCCGCAATGTATAGTCCGAACTGTAAAGTTTGGTGGACGAGGAACAATGGTCTGGGCCTGTATTTTATGGTTCGGGTTAGGCCCCTTAGTTCTAGTGAAGGGAAATCTTACTGCATACAATGACATTCTATATGTTTCTGTGCTTTCTACTTAGTGGCAACAGTTTGGGGAAGGCCCTTTCCTGTTTCAGCATTACAATGCCCCAGTGCACAAAGCGAGGTCCATACAGAGATCGGTTGGAAGAACTTTGCTGGCCTGCACAGTGTCCTGACCTCAACCATATTGAACATCTTTGGGATGAATTGGAACGCTGACTGCGAGCCAGGCCTAATCGCCCAACATACTCCCTGTTCACACACGACTGTGTGGCCACGCACGACTCCAACACCATTATCAAGTTCGCTGACGACACGACGGTGGAAGGCCTGATCACCGGCAACGATGAGTCACCATACAGGGAGGAGGTCAAAGAAACCACTACTAGGACACCAATAATAAGAAGAGACTTGCTTGGGCCAAGAAACACGAGTAACGGACATTAGATCAATGGAAATCCGTCGTCTGGATGATCTCCCGATGTGTGGTTCCCACCGTGAATCATGTAGGAGGAGGTGTGATGGTGCTTTGCTGGTAACACTGTCTGTGATTTATTTAGAATTCAAGGCACATTTAACCAGCATGGCTTCTACAGCATTCTGCAGCGATATGCCATCCCATGTGGTTTGCGCTTAGTGGGACTATCATTTGTTTTTCAACAGAACAATGACCCAACACACCTTCAGGCTGTGTAAGGGCTATTTGAACAATAAGGAGAGTGATGGAGCGCTGCATCAGATGACCTGGTTTCCACATTCCCCCGACCTCAACCCAATTGAGATGGTTTGGGATGAGTTGGACCACAGAGTGAAGGAAAGCAGCCAACAAGTGCTCAGCATATGTGGGAATTCCTTCAAGACTGTTGGAACAGCATTACTCATTTAGCTGGTTGAGAGAATGCCAAGAGTGTGCAAAGCTGTCATCAAGGCAAAGGGTGATTACTTGGAAGAATCTAAAATCTATTTCGATTTGTTTAACACTTTCTTGGTTACTACATGATTCCATATGTATTAATTTATAGTTTTGATGCAGAAAATAGTCAAATAAAAGAAAAACCCTTGAACGAATAGGTGTGTCCAAACCTTAGTCTGTGCAGCTATAGTACCAGTCAATCTGAGTTAACCTTCTATCTTTATTTAACTTTTATTTCAATATTTGCTCTGTCTTTATGCACACTCACATACACTGTCACTCCAACACTCACACAAACCCTCACTCCATCATCTGCTGACTCAAACATAATATACACATACATTTATACTGACTCTACACACACACACGACACCCACATACGAGCTGCTCTCTGTATCTTATATCCTGTTGCCTAGTCCCCTTGCCTAGTCCCCTTACCCCTATAAGTAAACATGGTATTGGAACTGACTTTTTAAATATTTTTTGTATATACAGTAGTATGCTTACTTTATTGTGTATTTCATATTTCAGTGGAGGCTGCAGAGGGAAGGACTGCTCATAATAATGGCTGGAACGGATGAAATGGAATGGCATCAAACACATGGAAACCATGTGTTTGATGTACACTGCCGTCCAAAAGTTTGGGGTAACTTAGAAATGTCCTTGTTTTGAAAGCAAAGCACAGTTTCTGTCCATTAAAATAACATAAAATTGATCAGAAATACAGTGTAGACATTTTTTATGTTGTAAATGTCTATTGTATCTGGAAACGGCTGGTTGTTTTTAATGGAATATCTACAGTTGAAGTCGGAAGTTTACATACACCTTAGCCAAATATATTTAAACTCAGTTATTCACAATTCCTGACCTTTAATCCGAGTAAAAATTAGCTGTCTTAGGTCAGTTAGGGTCACCACTTTATTTTAAGAATGTGAAATGTCAGAATAATAGTAGAGAGAATGATTTATTTCAACTTTTATTTCTTTCATCACATTCCCAGTGGGTCAGAAGTTTACATACACTCAATTAATATTTCGTAGCATTGCCTTTAAATTGTTTAACTTGCGTCAAACGTTTTGGGTAGCCTTCCGCAAGCTTCTCACAATAAGTTGGGTGAATTTTGGCCCATTCCTTCTGACAGAGCTGGTGTAACTGAGTCCGGTTTATAGGCCTCCTTGCTCGCACACGCTTTTTCAGTTCTGCCCACACATTTTCTATAGGATTGAGGTCAGGGCTTTGTGATGGCCACTCCAATACCTTGACTTTGTTGTCCTTAAGTCATTTTGCCACAATTTTGGAAGTATGCTTGGTGTAATTGTCCATTTGAAAGACCCATTTGCAACCAAGCATTAACTTTGTCGTATCTTTGGGGTACCATTAAACTGAAGACATGTTTATCAATTAACTCCCTGTAATTATTATCACGAGATTAAACTGATTAATCGTTTAATTGTAATTAACTAGGAGATTGGGGCACCAAGGAAAATATTCAGATTACAAAGTTATAATTTTCCTAATATAACTTTCCTATATTATATTCTATTATAGTATAGTATAGGCCGATTATCTTCTGGTTTAAATGGTGTATTTTACCTCGCGTCCAGTCTCATTCCAAACGTCGTAAATTGTTGTATCTGCACGAACCCAGTCTTTACTAAAATCATCCATACATCAATTGTCTTAAAATAATTTATTTACTAAACTAAGTAATTCACAGAAAGTATACAAACAGTAATTATCATCACAAAGAATTGGTAGAGTAATGTGCCCTAGTGGTCTAAACAGGCCTGGCTGGTGTCTTGTAGAACAATGGGTCATAAAAGGTCAGCTGAGGATGCACACAGAGTTCATTAATATTAACAATTGATATGCTAACCCTTTGCCCTTCTCTCTCTCTCTCTCTCTCTCTCTCTCTCATATTAATTAATAGTCTGCAGCTAGAAATTATATCAAAGACTTGTTCTTATTCTGTCGATATCAATAGTCTAAAAGTTAACCATGTGGTATAGTTCACTTTCAGTAGCGGAATTGGATGGTCAAACCTATTGGCCAACTCGCAATGGAGTGGAGGCCTGGTCTCAAGAAAGTAAATCAGGGTGGGGTGGTTTTATAGTGAACATAGAACAGGCTTGTCACATGACGCCTGGTTCTGTCTGTGTCCCTGGGGGCGTGCCGATGACTGATTTAATCTTTGAACATAACTACATTCTATCACATTAACATCAGTACACAGCATCTCAATGTATTACAAAATAGCTTTATCCTTATTAATACAGTCTATACAACCATTTGCATGCAAGTCCCATCGCTGAGGCTATTATATAAACAGTTTTATGGTAATATGGCTATATTGTCTCTTCTGAGTATCACAAAATTGTACCAAGCGGACCAGTTCGTAGCTGGATTCTTCACCAGTCTTCCATACCTTCTCCAGAACACAAATGTCGCTTGGCTCCCCAATTCTGTGAGTTGGAAGAATTTCCTGTGTCTCTCTATGGGCCATGTGGCAAGAGATCCTCCTCTGGAATTTTACCACCCCTTCACACAGGGCCTGGGTGGGGGGGAGGTAGGTTGGGGGATGGTGCAAGGGGGAGGGGGTCAACTGTCCTCCCTGTACTCAGAGGCCAACGTCATGACAACTTCCTGACTGATGTCTTGAGATGTTGCTTCAATATATCCACAACATTTATCTTCTTCATGACACCATCTATTTTGTGAAGTGCACCAGTCCCTCCTGCAGCAAAGCACCCCAAAAACATGATGCTGCCACCCCCGTGCTTCACGGTTGGGATGGTGTTCTTCGGCTTGCAAGCTTCCCCCTTTTTCCTCCAAACATAACAATGGTCATTATGGCCAAACAGTTCTATTTTTGTTTCATCAGACCAGAGGACATTTCTCCAAAAAGTACGATCTTTGTCCCCCATGTGCAGTTGCAAACCGTAGTCTGGCTTTTTTATGGCAGTTTTGGAGCAGTGGCTTCTTCCTTGCTGAGCGGCCTTTCAGGTTATGTCGATATAGGACTCGTTTTACTGTGGGTAAAGATACTTTTGTACCGGTTTCCTCCAACATCTTCACAAGGTCCTTTGCTGTTGTTCTGGGATTGATTTTCACTTTCGCACCAAAGAACGTTCATCTCTAGGAGATAGGACACATCTCCTTCCAGAACGGTATGACGGCTGCATGGTCCCATGGTGTTAATACTCACGTACTATTGTTTGTACAGATGAACGTGGTACCTTCAGGCGTTTGGAAATTGCTCCCAAGGATGAACCAGACTTGTGGAGGTCTCCAATTTCTTATCTGAGGTCTTGGCTGATTTCTTTTGATTTTCCAATGATGTCAAGCAAAGAGGCACTGAGTTTGAAGGTAGGCCTTGAAGTACATCCACACGTACACCTCCAATTGACTCAAATTATGTCAATTAGCATATCAGAAGCTTCTAAAGCCTCTGTATGTAAACCTCTGACCCACTGAAATTGCTATACAGTGAATTATAAATTAAATAGTCTGTCTGTAAACAATTTTGGGAAAAATGACTTGTGTCATGCACAAAGTAGATGTCCTAACCGACTTGCCAAAACTATAGTTTGTTAAGACATTTGTGGAGTGTTTGAAAAACGAGTTTAATGACTCCAACCTAAGTGTATGTAAACTTCCGACTTCAACTGTACATAGGTGTACAGAGGCCCATTATCAGCAACCATCACTCCTGTGTTCCAATGGCACGCTGTGTTAGCTAATCCATATTTTTAAAAGGCTAATTGATCATTAGAAAACCCTTTCGCAGTTATGTTAGCTTAGCTGAAAACTGTAGTGCTGATAAAAGAAGCAATTAAACTGGCCTTCTTCAGACTAGTTGAGTATCTGGAGCATCAGCATTTGTGGGTTCGATTACAGGTTCGATTACAACTCGTCAGTCTATTCTTGTTCTGAGAAATGAAGGCTCTTCCATGCGAGAAATTGCCAAGAAACTGAAGATCTGGTACAACGCTGTCTACAACTCCCTTTACAGAACAGCTCAAACTGGCTCTGACCAGAATAGAGAGAGGAGTGGGAGGCCCCAGTGCACAACTGAGCCAGAGGACAAGTACATTAGAGTGTCTAGTTTGAGAAACAGACAACTCACAAGTCCTCAACTGGCAGCTTCATTAAATAGAACCCACAAAACACCAGTCTCAATGTCAACAGTGAAGAGGTGACTACGGGATGCTGGCCTTCTAGGCAAAGTTCCTCTGTCCAGTGTCGGTGTTCTTTTGCCCATCATAATCTTTTTTTTTTATTTGTCTGTCTGAGATATGGCTTTTTCTTTGCATCCCGGAGTCGCCTCTTCACTGTTGATGTTGAGACTGGTGTTTTGTAGGTACTGTTTAATTGAAGCTGCCAGTTTTGGAGCTGCCTTACTCAAGAAAGCAAAAAAGAGACCATGTTTGTATGCGGCTTTATTAACTCAATGATTTTAGATTTTTTTTTACATTGTATGCAAACTGATATGTGATACGTATTAATGCTAAAATAACATACAAAACAGACAAAAAAAAACATGTAGGGCTCAGTACAGAGAGACCCTTGATGAAAACCTGCTCCAGAGCGCTCAGGACCTCAGACTAGGACAAAGGTTCACCTTCAGGACAAAGACAGGACAAAAAAAAAACAGTAAAGTCCCTAAGCACACAGCAGGAGTGGCTTCGGGACAAATCTCTGAATGTCCTTGATTGGCCCAGCCAGAGCCCAGACTTGAACCCAATCTAACATCTCTGGAGAGACCTTAAAATAGCTGTGAATCAACACTCCCCATCCAACCTGACAGAACTTGAGAGGTTCTGCAGAGAACAATGGGAGAAACTCACCAATACAGGTGTTCCAAACTTTTAGCGTCATGACCAAGATGACTCAATGCTGTAATGTCTGCCAAAGGTGCTTCAACAAAGTACTTTGTAAAGGGTCTGAATACTTATGTAAATGTCATGTTTCATTTTTTTTTATACATTTGCAAGAAGTTCTTAAAAACCTGTTTTCACTTTGTCATTATTGGGTATTGTGTGTAGATTGATAAGGAAAAACAATGCATTTTATTCATTTTAGAATAAGGCTGTAACATAAGAAAATGTGGAAAAAGTCATTGGGTCTGCTTTCCAAATGCACTGTATATCCATTTTCCTTTCCCTCCCCTCCCTACTGCTTGCTTTTAATTCTATCTGATGGTGTATGCATGTTTAAGCCAGTGCTTGACTTGGACAGAAAAAGGTGTCAGCACTCAATATGGGTGCCGATACCATTTTATATTTAGGTGCAGGAACTCATCAATACTTTTGAACAAATATTCAATACGAGGAGCAATAACTCAAGCAGAATAGAATTTGAGGTGCCGGTAAACAGTTCTGTGTTTAGGTAAAAATTACAAATAATGTCCTGTTTGGATCACTGACAATTAGAGCTTTACATGCCTGCGCCCCTGCTCTCAACTCTCCTGCACACCTCAAGAGATCCTTTTCCTTGGTAAACCTGGGGGTCTTCTTGGTGATTGTTCATTTTGCACGGCAGCACCATATAAATAGAATGAAAAGAATGGGCTTGGAACCTGTAATCCTGGTAATTTGACTGGTGAACTCATGGGTACAATCGCAATGGCTGCCTGGTATTGTGATGCAATAATTTCCATGGTAGTGTAGAATGTTCATTAAAATTATATTTACTGATGTGGCTCATGCAATGGAATGCTTTGCTCCTATAGATGTGGTAAAGAGGTCAATGGAACACAGACCGTGTGGGATTGGCACACATTCAACAAATTTGATCTAACAAAGTGGATATTCGTCAAATCCATCATGGTTGATTTATTGCAACAGTCCCACAATGTGGTTACTAAAGTCTGATTTAGATATTTGTCTGTTTTCGCTGCATAACATTTAGAAGTAGTCCCTTTTCAGGTTTAGAAGAAGTGACTGCTAAATGCTAACTCCTGTTCGTATAAGCTGGCAGCATATCTAGAATATGGACATCGGTGGTGGTAGTGAAAGTAGTTTTTAACTATAATGCAGTTGATGACGTGAATATGTATTGGGGTTGACATCCATACAAGCATTATACTCTGATTTTTATCTCAACATACTGTGAAATACACATATAAACAATAGCCTATAAGTTGGCACATTTTGCTGAGTGGCAATTAGGAGATTTTGGATCTTTCCCCCACGGCATCTTTCTCCCACACGTTTCCATGGCATTTCCATTGTTTTGGTCAAGTTCCATTGATCTCTTTACCACATCTATAGGTACACTCACAATGGCTGCCAGTCCACATACTGTAATATGCCATCATTGACTTGAATGTGGAAGTTTCTGTTAAAAAATGACTTTAGTGAAAGTCACCCAGTAAAATCCTACTTGAGTAAAAGTAAGAAAAGCATTTGGTTTTAAATATACTTAAGTATAAAAAGTAAATGTAATTGCTAAAAGTAAAAGTAAAAGTAAAATTAAAAGTATAACATTTTTCTAATTCCTTATATTAAGCAAACCAGATGACCCGATTTTCTTGTTTTAAAAAATGTACAGATAGACAGGGGCACACTCCAACACTCAGACATCATTTACAAACAAAGCATTTGTGTTTAGTGAGTCTGCCAGATCAGATGCTGTAGGTGTGAGTTAGACAATGTTGCTGTCCTGCTAAGCATTCAAAATGTAACAAGTACTTTTGGGTGTCAGGGGAACATGTATGGAGTAGAAAGTACATTATTTCCTTTAGGAAGTAGTGAAGTAAAAGTTGTCAAAGATGTAAAGTAGAGAGACCCCAAAAAACTACTTTTTACTTAATAATATAATTTTGATATCATGGAATGTCCTTGCATCCAAAATCAAATCAAAATCAAATCCAATCCAATCGTATTAGTCACATGCGCCGAATGCAACCTTACAGCTCTGTCTATGAATTTGAGAGTTGTTACATTTCTCCAGCCCCATCCCTCAGCTTTTTACCGTGGCCGAGACTGTTTCAACTGCAGATTTCCCATTTAAGCTAATTCAATTTGCTATATAGTAAATATTGAATTATTGTAATTCAGTTGATTTGCTGATATAATTCCCCCTAATTCCTATAGGGACCTCCACATTAAAGGAATGTGAAAAAGAGGTCACAATTTCATTTCGCAAACACATATTTTCAATTCAATTCTCTGGTTAATATTAGTCTCTGTACTTTTTTATTAGTCTCTGTAGTTTATGATTCATTCATGATAATAAAGAAATGTAACTAACTACACTGAATTTCTA
The DNA here is from genome assembly GCF_965601325.2 of Salmo salar. Classification (NCBI taxonomy): domain Eukaryota; kingdom Metazoa; phylum Chordata; class Actinopteri; order Salmoniformes; family Salmonidae; genus Salmo; species Salmo salar. The sequence continues at coordinate 58,200,854 of NC_138303.1, forward strand.
TTTAATGCTAAAATGATCAGTGTACAATCATTAGTGTTGTTTGGACATGTGTTAGAAGAATGCCTGAGTGCATTTATCTCAATCTGAAGCTCTTGTCATTGACTAAAATAAAGTCATCAGTGTCAGCATACACAGGAAGCATCACAACCAGTGTTGGTAGTCAAACAAGCATACACAGCCGACCCATCCATGATGTGGATCAAATTATCTATTTTCTCATCCTGAGAAGAGAAGACTTGAAAGTCCTCAGGTATTGCAGATAGTGGGAAGTGAACCATAGCTGTGGGTTTAATCTGTTGCATCGACAGTCACCTGAACCTACAGTCCTATTTAAAGCCACAGAGTACAACACAAATTCACTCACTCAACAGGCCTCATCAATTGATGACAAAAGAGATAGGCAGTATGTACGAGCATTAGGAGAACACAAGTGTGTCACTGAAATCAGCAAATTATCATTTGGACTTTGGCGTTCTGCAGAATTTCCACACGTTATCTCCCAATGATTTATGCATGGGGATTTTACGATGTGAAGCATTCTGTTTATGTTTACCAGTGAAATTTGCAGATGATTTAGTGGTGTTCACCTTGATCAGACGACTGTGGAGATGCAGTTCTCAGAGATATCTTAATATATCGTTATCTCCTTTTATAAGCACCATCTTTCCTTCCCCTCCTCTTAAACTTCCTCTCCTCCTCCTAACAGTCCTGTGGTTTGATCACCTGTCTGTGTCATCTGTGCTGCTGAATCATACTGAGCTCCCACAATGCTGTACACTCTTAGAATTTATTTTCTCCAAAGGGGTTCTTCGGCTGTCCCCATAGGAGAACCCTTCTTGGTTCCAAGGAGAACCATTTTTTAGGTCCACGTAGAACCCTTTTTGTCAACTCCCTCTGTGCATGCACACCATCAGCGCAGCTTCGCTGAGTAATGTGTGATGAGTAACATGTGTTGACAGATCATCGATAGTGGCTAGTGTTTTTTAGCTTTTAGGGAGGCCTATATATAGCGGCGCCAATCTAAACTAACCCAGATATTTCCATGGGGGTGACAGAGACATACAGAATCATCTCACATCAGAGGCATGATGTGTGTGCTTCCTATTTACACTGTGAAGGTATTTTGACTTACAGTAGTTGCTGTATGGCTAGGATGCAAGTTAATCAACAAAAGCCACACACAAAAACATCCCCAGGGGAAATTGAATTTCATTTCCTCCTTTTTGATGACTGCCAAACCTCGTACTTTTTCTTTAAAGATAGAATCCGCAGTGTGGGAAACAGCGCCACTGACCACCCTACCACCGTTGTTATTATTTTTGTTGCCGAGCTGAGCAGCATGGTAAAACAAATTGCAGAACATATTGTGCTCTTCTATCATATTGTGATCCTTTTAAGTTCTTTGTTGTTTTTTTTGTCATTTAGCACACGCTGTTATCCAGAGCGACAAGGGTTAAGTGCCTTGCTCAAGGGCACATCAACAGATTTTTCATCTAGTCGGCTCCGGGATTCAAACCAGTGACCTTTCGGTTACTGGCTCAATGCTCTTAACCACAAGCTTAACTGCCGCCACGTTGTAGTAATATCGTAAAGAAATGTGGCTGATTCACCATTACGGATTCCAGCAGGGTTTTTCATTTTATTTCAAGTAGCACCCGACCCCTCCTTGCTGCTCTGACAAGCATGAATCTTTCAAGTTGGAGGATATTAGTGCAGATGGCAGCATGCAACAGTGTCAGGGACGGAACCCAGTGAGGACTAAGATAGTATATTTTGGCCTGGCATCTGTTCCCTCAAAATAAATCATAAAATCTGAAGACTGAAAAAGAGCACTATCATAACAATGCAAAGCCTGCCTCTTGGAGCTGTTGGAAGTAGGGGTATTGGGGGTGCTGCAGAACCCCCTTATAAATTGAAATAATGTTGTCAAAATTAGGCAAAAAATATATATATACAATATATATTTCCCCATAAATTATATTACTCCTGTCTGAACAGACATATATTCAAAATACTACACCAGAGAGCAAAATTTAGCTACTGATGATCAATAGCTTCTAAAAAAAAATAGCTGTGGATTAAGTTTTATCAAAAGCACTTACAGTCAGAAGGCTGCAATCTGGGAAGCACGTGCACCAAATATAGAGCAGCTCATTGAAAGTGGCCATAGATATGATCCACAGAAGGATTATGGAAACTCTAATCCTCTTAAATTGTTCAGAGATCTGTCCATTTATTTGTATAGATGCTTTGGTGGATTTGTATAATAGCTCAATCCAGAAAATAAATACTGAACTAAAGCCACACTTTTTTTAAGACAGCCACCAAATATGCCCAATCAAATAATTTTTCAGCATCTATTGATACTGCCACTTTTGGAGCATTCAAGTTCTTGGTATTTTATTTTACCTTTTATTTAACTAGGCAAGTCAGTTAAGAACAAATTCTTATTTACAATGACAGCCTAGGAACAGTGGGTTAACTGGCTTGTTCAGGGGCACAACGACAGATTTTAACCTTGTCAGCTCGGGGATTCTATCTAAAAATGGCGGAGATTGTCAGAAGACATTCTGTTCCGTATAAACCCTGTTTGATCTGAGTGAAATCAACTTTTGTATTACTGTTTCTATGCGAAAAGCCAATACTTAGCAATGATTTTCTAATGTACATTCAAGAGTGATACTGGGTGAACGGATCCACACAATAGATCATAATTTTAAGTAGTATGATTGTATCCTAACATAGTGACTGGGGAAGCACATTTTTCTCTAGAGCTACTGTGAGAGTGAGTAACAGGCTTTAATAATTTGGGACTAAAGCATCCAGAAAATTCCACTGGGAATCCATCATTACCAGGATATTTCTCATTTGTAGATTGATGGCTTCCAACAATTTACCTGGGGTAATGTTTCTATCCATAGACATTTTTTCTGGTTCACTTCAGCCATGCAATCTCCATAGACAACGTTGGCAATCGAATGGCCTTGCTGAAGAGCTCAGTGACTTTCAACATGGCACCGTCATAGGATGTCACCTTTCCAACAAGTCAGTTTGTCAAATTTCTACCCTGCTAGAGCTGCCCCGGTTAACTGTTAAAGTGGAAACATCTAGGAGCAACAATGGCTCAGCTGTGAAGTGGTAGGCCACACAAGCTCACATAACGGGACCGTCGAGTGCTCAGAGATAGATGAGACACTTCTATAGTATACATGAATCATTTGTCCATTGCATTTCTGTTCAAAATTTTGTATCAAGACTGCCCAAATGTGCCTAATTTGTTTATTAATAACTTTTCATGTTCAAAATTGTGCACTCTCCTCAAACAATAGCATGGTATTCTTTCACTGTAGTAGCTACTGTAAATTGGACAGTGCAGTTAGATTAACAAGAATTTAAGCTTTCTGCCAATATCAGATATGTCTATGTGCTGGAAATGTTCTTGTTACTTACAACCTCATGCTAATCGCATTAGCCTATGTTAGCTCAACCGTCCCGTGGAAGGGACACCGATCCCGAAGAAGTTCAAATAAATGTTTTGTCGTACGGTCTGATATACAACAGCTATAAGCCAATCAGCATTCAGGGCTCGAACCACCCTGTTTATAATGACTTGTGACATCGATGCAACATCATTCTGCTCTGGGCACCGGTAGAGACAAAGTGAGTGGCTCCATTTATTCACTTGATTTTTCAGAGTATATCGGTTACATGTTCAGTTGGCATTATTACAATTCTTGTACATTCCACCTTGGGATTCAGTTAATTAATTAATTTTGTGTCACGTCCTGACCAGCAGAGGGAGCAATTGTATTCGTTTTGGTCAGGACGTGGCAGGGTTTTTGTGTGTGTTAAGTGTTGTGTTGGTGATTGGACTCCCAATTGAAGGCAGGTGTGTTGAGTTGCCTTTGATTGGGAGTCCTATATAGTAGTGTGTGTTTTTCTTTGGGGTTGTGGGTAGTTGTTTTTGCATTGCGTTTTGTGTGCCTGCAAGACTGTTCCTGTCGTGTGTATTGTTTTTTGTCCGGTGGATGCTTTACTCTTTTTTGAATTAAAATATGAGTATCCACATTCCCGCTGCGCCTTGGTCTTCTCTCCACTACGACACTTGTGACATTTTGATATAGTTGTCCAACAAAGAGCTGGAAAAAATGATTAAATAAATGCATAATTGAGGGCTTCGCATACATAGCCTGCATTTTACTTTCTATGGGAGAATAAAAATAAAAGGATAATGGTCATTTATTTATACAGATTTTTCTCATTGAGATAAAATCGATTTTTCGAGAGACCTGGTCCAACAGCAGAGAAAACAACTAACATACTCACACAACATTGAACAGAGCTATAGACACACATACAGTGGCGCAGCAGTCTAAGGCATTGCATCTCAGTACTAGAGGCGTCACTACAGGCCCTGGTTCGATTCCAGGCTGTATCACATCCGGCCGTGATAGGGAGTCCCATAGGGCGGCGAACAATTGGCCCAGCGTCGTCCGGGTTAGGGTTTGGCTGGGGTAGGCCATCATTGTAAATAAGAATTTGTTCTTAACTGGCTTACCTAGTTACATAAAGGAAAAATAAATACAGTATAACAATTATATATTACGTAAAGAAACAGAAATCTCATAACTATGATATTTACATCAACCAAGTGTTTAAACTCCACCAAGGTGACTAGATCATCAAATGTTTTAATATTCAGGAGAGAATTCCAGGACCACGGAGCTGAAAAATGAAAACTATTTCTACCATGACCTGTTCTAAATCTTGGTACTGTTAAAAGCAAATGAGAATGAGAACGTAATTTATATTTATTAACTGACCTTATTAAAAAAAGAACAGAGATATTGGGTAAAATGCCACTACGGCCCTATAAATCAGTGTATACCAGTGTTTAAGCCTACGCAAGGTCAATGACGACCAGCCAACGGCACTGTAGAGATCACAATGATGTGTTAGACATTTTTGATTAGTAATGAACCTGAGGGCCGCATGAAATACTTGAATCAAGTGCTCTCAGGGTAGTGGTTGAGGCCTCCATATAAAATACATCACTAAAATCTAAAACCGCCAGTAATGTACATCGTACCAGCTCCTTCCTGGCCTCCAGAGAAAAACAAGCCGTATGCCGGTAATAAAAAACCTATTCTCAGCTTGAGCTTCCTTAACAGTTCCTCACATGAACAGTGAAGCTCAGCTTGTCATCCACCCACACTCCCAAATATTTGTACACTTTGACTTGCTCTACAGTATGTACATCCAATGTAGCAATGACATGATTTGTAACATGCCTGGCATTTGAAAATACCATGCATTTTGTTTTAACCAAATTCAGAACCATCTTCAAATCATACAGATTCTGTTGCATGGTGTTAAATGGTCTTTGGGAATTTTCAAAAGCAAAAGAAACTGCTGCCACTTGAATGCAGAACAGTATCATCTGCATAAAAATTAACATCCGCTGTTTCAATATGATCCCCAATGTTGTTGATATACAAAATGAACCACAGTGGGCCCAAAACAGAACCTTGCGGAACAGCCATCCGCCGTTACACATTGTGTAGAATTTATAAACCAATCTAGAGCATGACCAGTAATTCCACAAGATTTTAACCTTCGCACCACAGCATGGTCCATGGTGTCAATGTCACGTCCTGACCAATATTTAGGTATTATATTTGGTCAGGACGTGGCAGAGGTATATTTGTTTTGTATTGTGGGGTGGTGTGTGTGGTGTAGTGGGGTGTGTTAGTTTTGGTATAGGTTCTAGGTTTGTTTTTCTACGTGTAGTTTTGGGTGCTGGACTCTCAATTGGAGGCAGGTGTTTCTAGTTGCCTCTGATTGGGAGTCCTATAAGTAGGTGTGTGTGTTTGTTTGGTAGGTTGTGGGTAGTTGTATTTTGCACTGCGTTTATTCTGCCTGTAAACCTGTCACTAGTCTTTATTTGTTTTCTTGGTTTTTCTCCGTGTTCTCTTTATTCAATTAAAATATAAGATGAGCATTCACATCCCGGCTGCGTTTTGGGCTGTACAACCCAACGAACTCTGTGACAGTCAAATGCCATTGAAAAATCAATAAAGACAGACACACAGTGTCATGTGATGATATCATATTACAGACTCAATCAGGGACGTGTTGGAAATGTCACCTGCCAGTTGGTCAGCACATGCCCTGAGCACACGTTCCTGGTAATCCATCTGGCTCCGCAGCCTTGTTAATGTTGACCTGTTTAAAGGTCTTACTCATGTCGGCTACGGAGAGCGTGATCACACAGTCGTCCGGAACAGCTGATGTTCTCATGCATGCCTAGGTGTTGCTTGCCTCGAAGCGAGTCTGTAATAGTCTGTAATAGTTTGCAAGCCCTGCCACATAAGACGAGCGTCTGAGCCGGTGTAGTACGATTCAAGCTTAGCCCTGTATTGACGTATTGCCTGTTTGATTGTTTGTAGGAGGGCATAGCATAATTTCCTATAAGCTTCCGGGTTAGAGTCCCACACCTTGAAAGCGACAGCTCTACCCTTTAGCTCAATGTAAATGATGATGTAATCCATGGCTTCTGGTTGGGGTATGTACGTACAGTCACTGTGGGGACGACGTCCTCGATGCACTTATAAATAAAGCCTGTGACTGATGTGGTGTACTCCTCAATGCGATCGGAAGAATCCCGAGGACATGTTCTAGTCTGTGATAGAAAAACAGTCCTGTAGTTTAGCATCTGCTTCATCTGACCACTTTTTTATAGACTGAGTCACTGGTGCTTCCTGCTTTAATATTTGCTTGTAAGCAGGAATCAGGAGGATATAGCTGTGGTCGGATTTACCAAATGGAGGGCGAGGGAGAGCTTTGTACACGTCTGTGTGTGTGGAGTACGGGTGATCTATAATTTATTTTCCCTCTGGTTGCACATTTAACATGTTGATAGAAATTAGGTAGACCTGATTTAAGTTTCCCTGCATTAAAGTCTCCGGCCACTAGGAGCACCGTCTCTGGGTGAGTGGTTTCCTGTTGGCTTATTTCCTTATACAGCTGACTGAGTGTGGTCTTAGTGCCATCATCCGTCTGTGGTGGTAAATAAACAGCCAGGAAAAGTATAGCTGAAAACTCTCTAGGCAAATAGTGTGGTCTGCATTTTATCACAAGATACTCTACTATAGGCGAGCAAAATCTAGAGATTTCCTTAGATGTCGTGCACCAGCTGTTGTTTACAAATATGCACAGACCGCCCCCCTTGTCTTACTGGAGTGTGCTGTTCTATCTTGCCGGTGCAGCGTATATCCCGCTAGCTGAATATCCATTTCATCATTCAGCCACAATTCCGTGAATTGGTAGGATAATAGCACATTTAGCACAATTGGTTGGGCGCCCGTACAACTGCTGCCATTTCTTCCGGCGCCATTTTACACGTCAGGATGCTCTCAATGGTGCAGCTGTAGAACCTTTGAGGATCTGAGTAACCATGGCAAATCTTTTCAGTCTCCACAATGTGACTGTGAGTCTATGTCCCAGCTCGCTTGAGAGAATGTACTGAATCTGTCATCCTAGCTATGTGTTGGAGACCTAGGTTCTGGTGAGTATTGATCCCTGGGCTCATTGTACATGATTGGCTGCAGTCCACCTCTTCCGTGCAGAGTACTTGCGGGCAGTGGTGATGGCAGTGGTGTTGCTTAATGGTCATCCCAGTTATGTGTTGGAGACCTAGATCCTCGTGAGTAGGAGTATTGATGCCAAGGCTGGCCGTACATCATAGGCTGCAGTCCATCTCTTCCATGCAGAGCACAGAAGAGCCATTGTGGTCGTGGTGGTGGCAGAGTTGCTGCATGCTGGTCATCCCAATTTATAATCAATGATAGTAGTTGCACCTTCCGATGTCTCTTGTTTCTTCCTATTTTGTTCAGCTCTTGCACAAGGCTGGGCACAAATTTCACATCCTCCGAGGTAGCAGCAGAAGGGATTGGCTTCCTGACAAACGCAGTCAGCTCTTCATCCACATCTGATGGTTGACCTTCTGTTTTCTTTTTCTTGGCTGCCAGTCTTGAGCCGTGTCTGTAGTGGTTGGTCTTGACTGTAGATGGACATTGGGTTGTTATACTTCACCTTAAATGCTCATGGTCTTTGCAATCTCTCTCCAGATCGCATCTTTTTTAGCTGGATCCTTGTGGAATTTTTACAACGGGTCATATAAAAGTCTGTACTTCTCTACATCCACGATAAATCTCTACTCATCCATCTTCCAAGCACCCACGTTGGCTTTAGTTTACAGAAAGTTCGGGAAGTATGCTCGTTGTGAGAACCAATGAACTGATGGGTGAGGCGGCACTTGCAGAAAACTGCCATCGTGCGCATGTTGATTTTGTCGATCCACACCAGACGCAATCAGGACATCCAGGTGAAAATATCAAAATGAAACCTGAACCAACTATATTAATTTGGGGTTAGGTCGAAATGCATGAAACATTCATGTACATTTAGCGAGCTAGCATGCTGTTGCTGGTTAACTTGTGCTGGGATATAAACATTGGCTTGTTATTTTACCTGAAATACACAAGGTCCTTTTTCTGTATCTTTGTAGAACTTTATCATTTTGAGTCACACAAAATTGTGTGTTCTCTACTCCGACAATTAATCCACAGATAAAAGGGGAAGTCTAGTTAGTTTCTAGTAATCTCTAATCCTTCAGTCATCTTTTTTTCCGGTGGACTTTATATGGCGATTGGCAACCAACTTTAAGGTGCGTTGCCGCCACCAACTGGGCTGGAGTGTGGACCTCACGTGGGTATATGTGCCTAAAAACCAATGAGGAGATGGGAGAGGCGGGACTTGCAGTGCGTCAAGCGTAAATAATATAACCAAGTTCGTGAATGATTGATAATCTGAGGTCCACACTCTAGTCCAGTTGGTGATGGTAATTATTACAAATCATATTTGTAATAATGACAATTACAACAAAACTGAATGAACGATTAACACTTTTATTTTAACTTAATATAATACATCAATAAAATCAATTAAGTCTCATAAATAATGAAACATGTTAAATTTGGTTTAAATAATGCAAAAACAAAGTGTTGGAGAAGAAAGTAAAAGTGCAATATGTGCCATGTAAAAAAGCTAACGTTTATGATCCTTGCTCAGAACATGAGAACATATAAAAGCTGGTGGTTCCTTTTAACATGAGTCGTCAATATTCCCAGGTAAGAAGTTTTAGGTTGTCGTTATTATAGGACTATTTCTCTATATACCATTTGTATTTCATATACCTTTTTTCGCAAATGCGCTTTTGTTAAATCATCCCCGTTTGGCGAAGTTGGCTGTCTTTGTTAGGAAGAAATGGTCTTCACACAGTTCGCAACGAGCCAGGCGGCCCAAACTGCTGCATATACCCTGACTCTGTTGCACAGAACGCAAGAGAAGGGACACAATTTCCCTAGTTAAAAGAAATTCATGTTAGCAGGCAATATTAACTAAATACGCAGGTTTAAAAATATATACTTGTGTGTATTGATTTTAAGAAAGGCGTTGATGTTTATGGATAGGTACACATTTGTGCAATGACAGTAGTTTTTTCGCGAATGCGCTTGTTAAATCACCGTTTGGCGAAGTAGGCTGTGATTCAATGATAAATTAACAGGCACCTCATCGATTATATGCAATGCAGGTCAAGCTAGATGAACTAGTAATATCATACTTAGGCAGCCTTTTCCCACCTGTGTTTTTATGGGTAGTTGTTTTCTGTTTTGTATTCTGTACCTGACAGAACTGTTTGCTTTTCGTTTGTTGTTACTTTTGTTCGAGTGTTTCGTTAAATATTAAAAATCATGAACACTTACTACGCTGCGCTTTGGTCCACTCCTTCAACTTCCGACGACAACCGTTACAGAACTACCCACCACCAAAGGACCAAGCAGCGTGGTCAGAACCAATGGACCTGGGAGGAAATCCTGGATGGGAAAGGACCCTGGAGGCAGGCCGGGGAGTATCGCTGTCCGAAGGAGGAGATTGAAGCAGCGAGAGCAGAACGGCGACGATACGAGGAACTAGCACAGCAATGACAGAAGCACGAGAGGCAGCCCCCCCAAAAAAATGTTTTTTTTTTTGGGGGGGGGGGGGGGGGGGGGCACACGGGGAGATTGGCAGAGTCAGGGTTGAGAACTGAGCCAACTCCCAGTGCTTACCGTGGGGAGCATGTGACCAGTCGGGCACCGTGTTATGCGGTGATGCGCACTGTATCTCCAGTGCGCATTCACAGCCCGGTGCGCTCGTTGCCGGCTCCCCGCATTTGCCGGGCTAAAGTGAGCATTCTGCCAGGACGGATTGTGCCGGCTCAGTGCTCCTGGTCTCCAGTGCGTCTCCTCTGCCCAGGATATCCTGCACCAGCTCTACGCACTGTGTCGCCAGTGCGCCTTCACAGCCCAGTGCGTCCTGTGCCAGTGCCCCGCTCGTGCCGGGCTAAAGTGAGCATTCAGCCAGGATGTGCCAGGTTGTGCCAGCTCTACGCTCCAGACCTCCAGTGCGCCTTCACGGTCCAGTATATCCTGCACCGGTTCTACGCACCAGGTCTCCAGTGCACCTCCACAGCCCAGTTCATCCTGTGCGGCCCTAATTAATCTGCCATTCCGATTAATCGGTCGACCTCTAGTACATACCCCAACCAGAAGCCATGGATTACAGGCAACATTCACAATGAGCTAAAGGGTAGAGCTGCTGCTTTCAAGGTGTGGGACTCTAACCTGGAAGCTTATAGGAAATCATGCAATGCCCTCCAAATAAACGTCAAACAGGCAAAGCGTTAATACAGGACTAAGATCAAATGGTACTACACTGGCTCCAACGATGTGGCAGGGCTTGCTCTGACAGGCTACAAAGGGAAGCACAGCCGAGAGCTACCCAGTGACACGAGCCTACCAGACGAGATAAATTACTTCTATGCTTGCTTCGAGGCAAGTAACACTGAAACATGCATGAGAGCACCAGCTGTTCCGGACGGCTGTGTGATCACGCTCTCCGCAGCCAATGTGAGTAAGACCTTTAAACAGGTCAACATTCACAAGGCCGCAGGGCCAGACGGATTACCAGGACGTGTGCTCCGAGCATGCGCTGACCAACTGGCAAGTGTCTTCACTGATATTTTCAACCTCTCCCTGTCTGAGTCTGTAATACCAACATATTTCAAGCAGACCACCATAGTCCCCGTGCCCAAGAACACAATGGTAACCTGCCTAAATGACTACCGACCCGTAGCACTCAAATCTGTAACCATGAAGTGCTTTGAAAGGCTGATCATGGCTCACAACACCATTATCCCAGAAACCCTAGACCCACTCCAATGTGCCATATCACCCCAACAGATCCACAGATGACACAACCTCTATTGCACTCCACACTGCCCTTTCACACCTGGACAAAAGGAAAACCTATGTGAGAATGCTATTCATTGACTACAGCTCAGCGTTCAACACCTTAGTGCCCTCAAAGCTCCTCACTACTCAACTCGCCGTGTTTGGGGGAGGAGGAATGCTGCCTATGACCCCAAGAACACCATCCCCACCGTCAACCATGGAGGTGGAAACATTATGCTTTGGGGGTGTTTTTCTGCTAAGGGGACAGGACAACTTCACCGCATCAAAGGGACGATGGACAGGGCCATGTATCGTCAAATCTTGGGTGAGAACCTCCTTCCCTCAGCCAGGGCATTGAAAATGGGTCGTGGATGGGTATTCCAGCATGACAATGACCCAAAACACACGGCCAAGGCAACAAAGGAGTGGCTCAAGAAGAAGCACATTAAGGTCCTGGAGTGGCCTAGCCAGTCTCCAGACCTTAATCCCATAGAAAATCTGTGGAGGGAGCTGAAGGTTCGAGTTGCCAAACGTCAGGCTCGAAACCTTAATGACTTGGAGAAGATCTGCAAAGAGGAATCCCTCCTGAGATGTGTGCAAACCTGGTGGCCAACTACAAGAAACATCTGACCTCTGTGATTGCCAACAAGGGTTTTGCCACCAAGTACTAAGTCATGTTTTGCAGAGGGGTCAAATACTTATTTCCCTCATTATTAAAATGCAAATCAATTTATAACATTTTTTACATGTGTTTTTCTGGATTGTTTTGTTGTTATTCTGTTTCTCACTGTTCAAATAAACCTACCATTAAAATTATAGACTGATCATTTCTTTGTCAGTGGGCAAACGTACAAAATCAGCAGGGGATCAAATACTTTTTCCCTCACTGTATATATATTTTAAACTGCATTGTTGTTTAAGGGCTTGTAAGTAAGCATTTCACTGTAAGGTGAAATACCTGTTGTATTCGGTGTATGTGACAAATACAATTGGATTTGATTTGGTTCTTGTTGGTCCCTAGAAATTAAGAATCCATCCCCAACTGTCTATATGTTGTCTTTCTCCCTCCCTATTTTGTCCCATAACAGTAGAGTCCTTTAGAGGGGTTGGCAGAGAAGAGCAGGGCCAGGGGTGGGTCTCACATTGTGTGCAGCACCAGAGTGAGATCGTAGTGCCTTTCATCATATTGTTTGCAGTGCCTTGCCTTAGAATAACTATATTGTTGCAGTGCCACATTCAGTGTGCAGTGTGTTGCAGGGTGTCACTTTCGCAATGCCTCCCGAGTGGCGCAGTGGTCTAAGGCACTGCATTGCAGTGTTAGAGGCGTCACTACAGACTTGTGTTCGATCCCGGGCTGTATCACAACCAGCTGTGATCGTGAGTCTCATAGGGTAGCGCACAAACGGCCCAGCGTCGTCTGGGTTAGGGGAGGGTTTGGCCGGGGGGGCTTTACAAGTAGGCCATCGTTATAAATAAGAATTTGTTCTTAACCGACTTGCCTAGATAAATGAAGGTTACAAATAAATACCTGAGGGAGTAAGGGGGAGGCTCAGTCTGGGAAATCGTACAGTCTACTGTGGGAGGTGGGGAAACGGGGTCCAATCCATGTTAACCCATGAATTGAAAATTAAACCTCCCTTGACTATACTTACCTGTCCTGGTCTTCTGTGTTGGGGTTGTGTGCTGGAGAACATTACATTCTGTGTTGGGTGGAGTTAAAAGGGGTTCACACTGTACTGTGACTTTACCATAGGAGTTGGCATTATGACACAAACAGGTCGAAGACCAAGCTAACATTTGGCAATTTATCAGAACAGAAAGAGTGAAACTTCAATGTACTGGAAGACTACTCTAGAAATCATTGACTTTGTTATAGGAAAGATAGAAAGGAGAATAGGATGTGATTTGTTTGTGTAGCACCTGAATGTGAGGGCTAGCGGTTATGCATCATAGGGAACACCAAAATTGTTTTAGGCTGTGGCATAAACACTAGTAAAAGTAACTATGTTTTCACAGATGCCCCGTCTAGGGAATAGTGTGCCATTTGAAACGCAGCCCTGGCATTCATTAAAAGATCAACTGTTCCTCTGGTGCAGGGTAAACCTGGCATTGGCCTACACTGAGCTGACAGAGGAGCTGGGTCGTGTGAGATGTACTGGCTGTCAATCAGACTGAGATCCTGAGGAAGGCATTCCACGAGGAGATGGGTCAGTATGTCCAAACATATGATGCAAATATTAAAGATACTCTATACTGATGTTGAATAGAATATAAATAATACCCTCGTTAAACTTGCAGTGAAATAGAATGTGAGCTCGCAAGATAAGGCTGGTTTAGGAAGGTTTAAGAAATATAGTATGCTTGGTGTCATGGCAACTGATTCATGTACCCCCCCTCTAGATCTAAGACACTGCCCAGCGTTGCTCCCCGGCCTCCTAACGCCTCTCCCCAGACCACCTACACCCTCGCCTCTCTCCACCCCCTCCTCACCTCCTTCTGGTGCCCCCTCTTACTCCTCCACTGGCCCTGCCTCCTACTCCAACCTGCCACCGGCTGCACACCTGCTTCCAGGTCCACCGCAGCTACTCCGAGGTAGCCGACTCCTCTTTCCCCGTCACGGCTCCTCCACGACCCTCTCCTGCATGTTCCCCACCCTTGTATGTTTTCCATTCCTTATCCCATACATACTGAATGCCAGCCTGCCTCATTGCCTTGGCAACGTAAAGGACTTAATTATAAAGACTGTAAAATCATGTTGGCCTAGTGGAATGGATGTACAGAATAAATGTAAGTTGTAAAAGCCAATTATTGTTATTGTATGCTTTTTTAAAAATCATATTATGTAATGCCAGATCGATTTTGATGACAATATCCCTTACAAATGTTGTAAATAATATTGAATGAGACAAGGTATTCCCCTAACCTTCATGTTATTCATATTATTACTTGTTTATGTCTTTCCTTATCATATGTAAGACTAAATGCTATTTGTAATTTGTTTTGGTGCAGATGTAAGTGTAATACACTATTCAGTCTGATCAAGGAATATTCTATAGAATCATTTTAAAATACCATCTGTCACTAAAACAGCTGTAACCTGTTCACAGTAAAAGGTATTTCAAAGTGTTTCTCTGTCTTCATTAGAAAGTTGTGTAAATGGCAGTTGTTTGGGGAAAAAAACTTTCTTTGTATAAGATACACATTTTCACAAGTGTTAATTCTTGACTGATTATAATTTCATTTATGGGGTGCTATTGTATGTCATATCATTTGAAAGGGCTGTTTTCAACTTTCTACATATGTATCATGTTTTCATATATGGTTTTACACCAGCAAATTATACTCATTAACGCACGCAGAGGTCATCATCCAGCAATAAATTGAACATTCCACTCAGTCTGGAAAGGGTTAATCATGAGGTCAATCAAATCCTCCGTCAGTCTTTACAGGAATGCAGGGAGGGATGTATTTAGTGCTAAATAAGGAATAATCTCAGATACAGCACTGTAGATAGTGTCATAAACAAGTCTATAAACAAGTCATAAACAAGTTAGTTTGTCACAGAACGTATAGGCCTATCACATCCATGGAGCCTTGCACCCCAAACGATAGAAACGTCATAGGAACACCATGACTCAGTCATGTCATTGCAGAAGAAGAATGATTGCATCTTTTCATAATTATCTTATTAATCTCATTAACAAAGGATCAAAATGAGTGATGACTGTGTTGCAGTCCCAAGTTCAATAATAATTTGTTTTCGAGACGCTTTAGGGAAAATTATTGATTTTATAGTTCCAGACTCCCTACTGTTTGTGTGCATGATTTAGTGGAGAGTATGCAGTGTGAAGATATTCCGTTTTACAAATATATGTGGGTGCTGTAGCCTAGAGTTCTGACTGACCTCTTCCCTCCAGCGACATGTCAAAGCCAAAGGATTGGTTGTGCAATAGTAGTGTGGTTTAAATTTTTCTGTATGTCATGGAGGACATTTTCGTTTTGGGGTCGGAGGATTCTCCTCTTTGGCTCTGTGCCAGGGACGGAGGGGAGGAGTCCCTGTGTGTGTAGCCACTGGGGAAATTAAACTCCTCTGTCTTTCTCATTCTGGGGATCACACAGTGCCTTTTATTTGGAGGCTACACTTCTCTTCTCTATTACGCCACAGTGATTTGGGGAAGAAAAGAAAAGGAAAATCGAAGGGGAAGCCTCATGCCTAATGAGTACATTGTAAAGCCAGTGCATTCCTGTCTGCTATAGGGATAAGTCGTTATTTCAATGTCAAACTTAAAATGCTCTGATAGTTCTAACTTATAGATATTTGTTCAATAAGATATGGATCAGTGATTTCCTACATCAAAGTTTTTGAGGTAGAGTTCACCCATGATGACCTTAGTTTGGTTCAATGCATCAACGTCAGAATGGCAGTATGATGAATAAAGAAAATACATATAAGTATTCCTTACATTGTCCAATTTGTCCTAGATCAAATGTTACATTCTTACGAAACAGGGCCATGTATGCTTCTATGGTTCTGCACTCCTGGCAATAAAAGATAATCAGGATGTGAGAGTACATGTTTCACTTTGTTCTCAGATGTCATTGATTTGCATACTGTAAAGGTCAAAACATACAAATTACCTTTTCTTCACTTTCCTCTCTTTATGTGAAGTAAAGACTCAGGTTCATCAGTCCTTTTCATAATTCTCATTCAATGGAGTTATCAGCAGTTATATTCCAAGTAATAGCACTTCACAACATTCCTCTTCCGGATTCTAAATAATGACAGAGTATTGAGGAGACTACGTTATTGTAATTTTAGACATCTGGCAATTTGTTCTTACTTTTTTGTATTTTTTTTTACTTGACAAATAGCTTGAAATAAATTAAATCATGTATAACATATTACAATATGTATAATATAATATATTTTACTTTGTCAGGTCACATGCACGAAAAACTCTGGGCCCAAAACATTGCATATTACAGAGAGCGAGTGATGCATTTTCTATATATTAGTAAATATATTCTAGAGATGCTCTAAATCATTCACGGCACATGTATCCACTCTACCTGTGTAACGGTCGTCGTAGGAAGTGGACCAAGGTGCAGCGGGTTGAGTGCTCATTTTTAACATTTATTGAACACTTAAATAAAACCAAGAAAGACAACGGACGACAAACAGTAATGCATGCTGACAAACAGTAATGCATGCTGACAAACAGTAATGCATGCTGACACACAGCAATGCAAAATCAACCTCCCACAATTCCCATAACAAACACACCCCTAATTATAGGACCTTCAATCAGAGGCAACGAGAAACAGCTGCCTCCAATTGAAGGCCCCAATCCCAATAAACTAAACATAGAACTAAACACCCTAGATCAGACATTTAGAAATACCCAACATAGAACCTAACCAAAAACCCCGGACTAATCTAATCAAACACCCCTCTACATAAACACATACTCTAACACACCCCGAACCACATAAAACAAATACCCCCCTGCCACGTCCTGACCAAACTACAATAATAAAAAACCCTTTACTTGTCAGAACGTGACAACCTGGCCAAGTACAGTACATTTCCTTGTTATCTGTGGAAATGCATTTTACCAACAGTAGAGTGCATCTTGACTCAGTGAAGTTTATCGATGTAGCGGCCTGAAAACAAACCTGCCATCTTCTCCACATCAAAGCAATCACCGGCTTCTCAGGACCACTTTCAACCGCTCAAATGTTAGACTGATCCAAAGGTGATGGCACGTTTTCAGTGCTTATTTTGTTCTTACCTCTCTATTAGAATAATACAGAGTTTGGATAGGTAATCTCAAATACCCGCCAATGGTCACATAGATTTTAGTAGCTTCAGAAGGCATCTATTTAAGCCAAATCATGAATGAGCAACACTACGTGTTAAGTTGTATTGAAGAGATTGAGCTGATGGCATTGGAAAAGTTGTATTGATGAGATTGAGCTGATGGCATTGGAGTTCTATACAGCAGCACTCTCAAAGAAGCCAGGCTGATGGATATGGCCAGTCCTATTGCTGTTCCAGTGAATACAAGTCTCCCCATCACATTTCTTGATTGTCCTTATGGATCGGGTAGAGGTGAGCCAAGAATTTTAAATCAACACATTCCAATGACGCACTGAAATTGGAATGGAAGCCAATATATGCAAAGGGACTCAGAGGCCTAGTCCCTGTGAATTTTCACTTAGCATTGTTGCACCTGTAATTCATTTCACCTTCAAGAAAGCGATAAAATCTAAAGCAATCTTGCATCCAGGGCCATTGGTGAAGTTGTTTCTCCTGTTTGCATGTCACAAGGCCAAGTTTATTAAGGTAAAGACCAGAGTCAATGGATCTAGGAGTAGATAACTGGAGGGGGTTAGGAGTGGGGAATAGTATGTGTCTAATGTGATAAGGAAACCTGTTAAGTTATTACCTAATCAAAGGAAACACTGAATAATCAACGCATATCAGTGGTATTGAAATATAAATTGTTTCCCCGTTGGGACAAGTGCCAAGGATATTAGTCATTCATTACTTTGATATTCTAAAGAAGATATCAAAGTGGATCTAATGAACAGAACCATAATTTTACTTGTTCCGTTCCACTGTTTCGACCAGCAAGATAAAGTTCTGAATTGGTTTGAGGTGTAAAGTACTTAAGTAAAAATACTTTCATAAAGTACTACTTAAGTCATTTTTGGGGGGTATCTGTACTTCACTATTTATATTTTGTGACAACTTTTACTCCACAATATTCCTAAAGAAAATAATGTACTTTTTACTCCATAAATGTTCCCTGACACCCAAAAGTACTTGTTACATTTTAAATGCTTAGCAGGAAATGAAAATGGTCCAATTCAAGTACTTATCAAGATAACATCCCTCATCATCCCAACTGCCTCCGATCTGGCATATTCGCTAAACACAAATGCTTCTTTTGTAAATTATGTCTGAATGTTGGAGTGTGCAACTGGCTATCCGTAAATAAAAAATAAAAAAATAAACTCGTCCTGTGTGGTTTGCTTAATATAAGGAATTTGAAATGATTTATACTTTTACTTTTGATACTTAAGTATATTTAAAATAAAATACTTTTAGAGTTTTACTCAAGTACTATTTTACTTTACATTCACTTTTACTTGAGTAATTTTCTATTAAGTTATCTTTACTTTTACTTAAGTATGACAATTGGGTACCTTTTCCACCACTGCGGTTTATATCGTTCCTTTTCTGTTCCTTTTTAAACCTCTGAAATCATTTATTTTTATTTTAGCTCCACATTTCATTACTTCACCAATGGATAGAGCAGCTTGCTATGGAGTGGGCAAGATATGTACACGCATTGGACAGACAGGTGTAGTGTAGTGTAGTGCTCCCAAGTGTAGGGCTCCTGAGTGGTGCAGGGGTTTAAGGCACTGCATCTCAGTGCTAGAGGTGTCACTACAGACCCTGGTTCAATCCCAGGCTGTATCACAACCAGCTATGATTGGGAGAGTCATAGGATGGCACACAATTGGCTCAGTGTCATCTGGGTTCGGCCAGGGTAGGCTGTCATTGTAAATACAAATGTGTTCTTAACTGACCCATTATAAAACCCCACCTGTTTAATTTTGGTTGTCAGTGGCTTATTTATTAGTTCCCTTTTTATGTTGAGTGACAATTTTGGGTTTCTTATTGGGAAATGTAACCGTCGATTTAAAAAGAATTGGACACAATGATGTGGCAACAGAAACCTAGAATTGTGAATAAAAATATGGTTGAAGTCTTTCCATTACCCAGTTAGGCAAATTGAGCATTAATACATTTGCCACAGCCTGTATGCCCTGCTCACTTATTTGTTTCATGTCTCAGGTAGCCTGCGAAAGCCAGCGTGCATGCACCAACAAAAATAAGTTGATTCAATGTACACATTTTATGTCAAGCAGCTGCAGTAGAATTGTGCGTTTTCTCAACAAAATAGCATTAAAGTTGATTTAACATACAATTGTAAGGCAACCAGCTGCAATAGGATTGTGAGTTTGCCCAAATTTGGGCATTTACGTAGCTGAACCAACATACATTCTCAAATTTTATTGTATGTTCCCTCAGATTTTAATTTTAGGTGGAGTGAACATGCAATTCAACTTCAGAATTTATTCGACCTTATTTGCATATGCCCCAGTGCAATTTAAACTATATGGGCGGTTTTCCAGACAGAGTTTAATATAAATACGGACTAGGCTAATTCTACTTAAATTAATCTAGATTTCTGAGACGATGCTTACCTTCAGATTAATTAGTCCTAGATTAGGGAGTCCCAGACTAAGATAAATAAGGACTAACCAGTTAATCTTTGTGAAGCCTAATTAGATTAACGATGTACACTTGATGTTGACCTGGGGATGCTTAAAACCTGTTGGGGCTCGGGGGCAGTATTGAGACATTTTGAAAAAAATATGTGCCCATTTTTAACTGCCTCCTACACCAACTCAGAAGCTAGGATATGCATATTATTAACACATTCGGATAGAAAACACTCTGAATTTTCTAAAACAGTTTGAATGGTGTCTGTAAGTATAACAAAACTCATATTGCAGGCAAAAACCTGTGAAAAATAGATCCAAAAAAATGTGGATTTTGTGACTGTACTATTTAGTGTCATTGTTTTATAGATACCATAGTGAGAAAGGATTCATTTCGCAACACCTACGGCTTCCACTAGATGTCAACGATCTTTATAAAGTTGTTTGAAGCGTCTATGATAAACAGAGAGCAAATTAGAATCCGAGGAAGTTGACATGTCATCACTTCATTTTTTTGCGCCTGCGCATAAATCTGAGAGACGTGAGTTTGTCATCATTTTTTATCTAGACATAGGATAGGTTGTGTGAAAATATTACTGATGTTTAACGTTAAAAATGGACCAAAAGATTAATGCTAAACAACATTTGACATGTTTGAACGAACATAAATAGATTATTTACTAGGTTTTTTTAGCTTTTCGGCGTGATTTTACCAGCCCCACACCACGTTTTGTGGGAGCATAATGAACGCTAAGTACTTGGTGTTATTTGGACATAAATTATGAACTTTGTCAAAATAAACCACATTTGTTCCGGACCTGGAATGCTTTCCGGACCTGGGATCCTGCCTTCTGATGGAGATAATCAAAGGTAAGGGGGTATTTACAATGTTATTATCGATTTTAGATGATGCTAACTGTATAGCATAGCATGTTGTTCTTAGCATAGCACCCCGTTTATTGCAAAATGTGATTTCCCAGTAAAGTTATTTTGAGATCTGGCCATTCGGTAGCAATTACGAGATGATAATATATTATTCTTTGAATGACAATATTATAATTTACCAATGTTTTCGAATAGTAATTTTGTTATGTTCACCGGAAGCATTTCAGAGAAGAAAAAATTCTGAATTTCACGCTACTGTAAAATGCTGTTTTTGGATATAAATATGAACTTGATGGAACAAAAAATGCATGTATTGTATAACATAATGTCCTAGGAGTGTCATCTGATGGAGATTGACAAAAGTTAGTGCATAATTCAAGCTGGTTTCTGCTTTTGGTGATGCCTGACCTTGAATTGAAAATGGATGTTTGTACTTTTGTGGCTATGTACTGTCCTAACATAATCTAACTTTATGCTTTTGCCGTAAAGCCTCTTTGAAAATCGAACAATGTGGTTAGATTAAGGAGATGTTTATCATTTAAATTGTGTAAAATAGTTGATTGTTTGAGAAATTGAAATTATTAGATTTTTGATGTTTTGAATTTCCAGCCTTGTTAGCAATCCCGGCTCGGGGTTCATTGCTAACCTGTAGCCCCAACAGGTTAAAATAACAGGGATGGGACACTAATACAGTGCGTTCGGAAAGTATTCAGACCCCTTGACTTTTTCCACATTTTGTTACGTTACAGCCTTATTCTAAAATTGATGAGAAAAAAAATCCCCTCAATCCGCACACAATGCCCCATACTGACAAAGCAAAAACAGGTTTAGACATTTTTGGAAAAAAAAGTTAAAAAATAAAAAAATCACATTACATAAGTATTCAGACCTTTTCCGTTTACTCAGTACTTTGTTGAAGCACCTTTGGCAGCGATTACATCTTCAAGTCTTCTTGGGTATGACGCTGCAAGCTTGGAACACCTGTATTTGGGGAGTTTCTCCCATTCTTCTCTGCAGATCCTCTCAACCTCTGTCAGGTTGGATGGGGAGCATTGCTGCACAGCTATTTTCTGGTCTCTCCAGAGATGTTCGAACGGGTTGAAGTCCAGGCTCTGGCGGGGCCACTCAAGGACATTCAGAGACTTGTCCCGAAGCCACTCCTACATTGTCTTGGCAGTGTGCTTAGGATCGTTGTCCTGTTGAAAGGTGAACCTTCACCCCAGTCTGAGGTCCTGAGCGCTCTGGAGCAGGTTTTCATCAAGGATCTCTCTGTACTTTGCTCCGTTCATCTTTCCCTCAACCCTGACTAGTCTCCCAGTCCCTACCACTGAAAAACAACCACACAGCATAATGCTGCCACCACCAAGCTTCACCGTAGGGATGGTGCAAGGTTTCCTCCAGACGTGACGCTTGGCATTCAGGACAAATAGTTCAATCTTGGTTTCATCAGACCAGAGAATCTTGTTTTTCATGCTCTGAGAGTCTTTAGGTGGCTTTTGGCAAACTCCAAGCGGGCTGTTATGTGCCTTTTACTGATGAGTGGCTTCCGTCTGGCCACTCTACCATAAAGGCCTGATTGGTGGAGTGCTGCAGAGACGGTTGTCCTTCTGGAAGGTTCGATCTCCATAGAGGAACTAAGGGAACTCTGCCAGAGTGACCATCGGGGTCTTGGTCACCTCCCTGACCAAGGCCCTTCTCCCCTGATTTCTCAGTTTGACCGGACGGCCAGCACTAGGAACAGTCTTGGTGTTTGCAAACTTCTTCCATTTATGAATGATGGAGGCCACTGTGTTCTTGGGGACCTTCAATGCTGCAGAAATGTTTTGGTACCTTTCCCTAGATCTGTGCCTCGACACAATCCTGTCTTGGAGCTCTACGGACAATTATTTCAACCTCATGGCTTGGTATTTGCTCTGACATGCGCTGGGACCTTATATAGACAGTTGTGTGCCTTACCAAATCATGTCCAATCAATTGAATTTACCACCGGTGGAATTCAATCAAGTTGTTCAAACATTTCAAGGACAATAAATGGAAACAGGATACACCTGAGCTCAATTTTGAGTCTTATAGCAAAGGGTCTGAATACTTATTTCTGTTTTTTATTTTCAATAAATGTGCAAATTCAGTGAGTGTCATAAAAATAATAAAAATATTGAAACAAATAAAATAGTGAAACATTTCTAGATAAAACTATACTAAATTTATTCACGTCACCAAATAATTTATCAAAACACACTGTTTTGCAATACATTACAGTTGCCTCAACAGCACATTGACTTCAATACAAAACCTTGAAGACTCGTGGTTTACCCCCTTTCATAGGCTTACACAGTAATTATGACAACTTCCGGAGGACGTCCTCTAAACTATCAGAACTCTTGCACCATGAACTGACATGTTGTCCACCCAATCAACGGATCAGAGAATGAATCTAGTACTGAAATCATACACTACAGCGAGCTAGCACTGCAGTGCATAGAATATGGTGAGTAGTTGACTCAAAGAGAAGGAAAGACAGTAGTTGAACAGTTTAAGAAATTCATTTCTTCAAAAATGGGGAAGCAAGAGAGAACGAGCTATATTTTGATGTATATTTTCTTCACTCTCACTTACTTAACTAGCAACACCCGGCTCAAACAGAGGGATGCTATGTTAGCTAGCTGTCTATGTTTATTCAACACTGGAACTCTTCCAAGTGGTTTTATACATTTTCTGTCACCGGGGCCCGCCAGGGTAACTGCTAAACTGCTTGCTGCTGACTGTACTGCATGATTGTAGGGGGTTTACTAACGTGTTTGTTCTAGTAGCTATGTTAACTATGATGTTAATATGGCTACAACGATGTAGGCTGTGTATAGCGGTTAGCAGTTATGATATGACATTTTGGCTTGGCAAGGTTTTTTCGTCTGATCACAGAAAGCTGATGTGTTGTGCACTGAAGTCCACAAGCGAAGGGAAAAGGTGAGAGGCGAGCACGTAGATGCGAAAAGGAATGCAATGATCAACGGGATCATGTATTTTTTATGTGGCTGCTATGAAAGGCAATTGTGTTTGCGTGTGATCAGGGGTGCACTCTTTCCGCCGATTCTGTTAAAACGTTTCTTAAACGGAAGCAAACAGACAGAAACGGGGATAAACATACCTGAATTTGTCTAATAGAAACTCTCGTTTGCAACTGTTGGACTAATGACTACACCCTAGATCAGCTAGATGCAGGCAAGAGTTTGCAAGGCGATATTTAATGTGTCAATGTCTGTCACCTTGATTACTCATATTTCTCTCGACCTGTGTGCACCTACTTTGTAAACTTTAATTCATAGGCTAGGTTGTAGCAACCTCATGATGGGTATAGGGAAAATGTTTGTATCATGAAGTAGCCTAAACCTATCGATGTTACATTGAGCTGGGTGAATGGAGAATGACTGACAGTCATCCAATATGCTGTAGTAGAAATAAGGCCATGCTCATATAATAAAAAATCGTCCTCCCTCATCTTAAACGGCACAGAACGCCACTGGTTTCAAGACTGGTGGCAGACCCCCCAGTAAGACCCCCTAGTAAGACCAGAGACTGATTAGCTGGGGGACTTGTTGACCAGGATCATTGATAGCCAGCAACCCCTGGAAGGTATCCCTGATGATGACTATTTGGACAGTTCAGATGGGGAACAGTTCCAATCCTCATTTAGTAGGACATTCATTCAACATGTGCCATCTCCGGACTGCAGAGTATATGTAAAGTCATCTCTTGCAACACCATAATACACATTATTTAATGAACTCAACTCTTGAATAAGTAATGTTCTGTATTGCAGCAAGGTAATCATTTTCTAGAGGCAGATGATCACCATAGCTTGGACAGGATGAAGGGCAGATAGGATGAAGGTTAGCCAGTTACATCTGCAGCAGCCAGGAGGGAAGATTGCCTTTGTCACTAACCTGGGCCGGAGGACAAAGAGGCTGAGCATGCATGAGAAACTGCCATGGAATTTCATGAGCACAAACTAATGCATTTAAAAGGAGAACATGATATGAAGATGCAAATCCTGCATGTTGAGTTGGCTATGAAGGAGGAGGATTCTGAAGCAGCAGCAGTACCAGTGTTCTTTTCCGACCAGCACCAGTTCGGGGTCCCGATATCTCCATTTGTGAATTATAAACCTTTTTGTTACCAATCCATATTGTTTGCTTCAATCCCTTAAACTGCATATTCGAAGCATGGCTAGTCCCTTTCTGTCATTGTCTGCCTCAACCATGGGAACATCTGGGTCATCCTCATCTTCAGTGCTAGGATCTGGACAGCCATGCTGTTTGAGAATGTTGTGAAGCACAGCTATTGCAATTATGACAATGCAGCTCTTCTTGGTTGAAGCACAATGTGTTTAATACACCAAACTAGACCTCTGGTTGGATATGAGCTTGGTTGTACTTTTGTTGCTCAGGTCCTATTGCATGAAGATAGGGGGTGAACATGAAGTTGTCACCAAATATGATTTCACTATGTTGTCCTCCTTCAAGCTGAGCATTCTAAAAGTAGTTTTGGAAAATCCTTGAGTCGTGAGTAGTACCTTTCCAATGTGCAACAATGTTGGAGAACTGCAAATTGGGAGTGTCTTTCAGTTCACATATAGCATTGCAGACTGTGTGGCCTATTCTGCATATAGTCAGTTCACTTACACCACACACATTTCCTGTTTCACAATGGAAGGTTCCAGACGCTAAAAAGCTCAAGGTGATCAGTACTTGTAGGGAAGGAGGGCTATGCCTTCCCCTAAGAGAGTCAGATGAAAGCCTTGGCTAAAGCATTATGTCAGCTACATTTTCTTTGTACACACAGAAACGGTCACAGAAATGTATTTAATACAAATCATTCAGTGGGTTGCTCCTGTCTATAACCACCCTTCTGTCTGGTCTTGGTGGTGCTCTTTGATCTTAATTGAAATAGTCCAGGTAATCCATTTTCCTCCATTGCCAAGGTCAACCTGGGGGCTAACGTCCATTAATCTGAAATGTTATCCTGCCTCTGGCCAGGTTTCATTTAAGCCTTCACTTAGATCTAGCTTAACTCTAATCGTCCTTCTGGAAATCAGACTTTTTAAATCTACACTAGGGGAAATCTGAGACTATTTTTAAACCATGTCTGAGAAATGCCATTTCAGGTAGTCCAGTTTAAAAATCCAATTTAGGGTTGGATTAGGCTTAATCTGTGTCCGCAAAACCACCCCTATGACAATACATTTCAGAAGGCCTTTCTTTGAGGGCCTAGTTACACCCCAAAATCCAATTTATGGTCATTCCAGAATCTGCAATGGCCATCCAGCATTTACTGAGATGAGGCCTCTACAGAAGTCAGGGCATTCATACTTCTTGTGCTTTGCAGAGCTGTTGTGAAGGAAGTTGTCAAGGAAGTGAGTTTGTGTTTATATAGGACGAGGACGTACCGCCCCCACCTACCGTCAACCAATCACGTCAATGCTGAGCTATACAGAGCCCTCCACATTGTTAAAACTTTTGGGAGGTGCACAGCAATGCGGTACAGAGCTTGATTTGGCCTCTGCAAGCATCCAGAGACTCCTCAATTGCGTCACCCCCTCCATACGGAGCCTCCAGACCGCATTGCCGATCAAGCATAAATCGGCTTTAACGCAGTGGTCTGAAACTCCTGGTTTCCAGGCCACATCAAGCCTGCAAGTCTCATATGCTGGCTTGCAAAGTGATGTTATTCCTATTGGAATCCAGTGTGAGGCTATCCAACAATTGTAACTTTTTATCACCCTTACCCTGCATTGAGAATGACTGCCAGGGTAGTGAAGACTTGATTGAGACTGCTTAAATCATGGGTGTCTAACTCATTCCATGGAGGGCCTAGTGTCTGCAGGTTTTTGTTTGTTCCTTTCAATTAAGACCTAGACAACCAGGTGAGTTCTTCATTAATTAGTGACTTTAAATCATCAATCAAGTACAGTACAAGGGAGGAGCAAAAACCCACAAACACTTGGCCTTTAGTAGAATGAATTAAATATGTAATTTAAATCAAATAAACTGGAACAGCCATCTCAGTAACGGGTGCAAAATTTACAACTACTAACAGATTGGAAAAATTTGTATAACATAAGTTATTGAAGTTTGTGTAGCATAAGATTAATCAACCAATCAACATACACATGCAAAAACACAGGTTTTGAAACAAACAATTCTGAAAACAAACCTTCAATAGAGCATGCTGGGAAATATAATGATGGGTGTGGTTTTGAGCAAACATACATTTGTCATTTTACTCAACAAGCTTGTTCAATTTCAGCTCACTTAAAGCTGAGTTTGAGTTAACAAACTTTAGCACATTAGCTGAAGTTTTTGTTAATTTGATGTCAGGTGTACTCAACTCACAAATGAACGCTGATTAAGCAATTGGTTAAATTGTCTTTTTTGCAAGTTTTATTAGCCATACACATGGTACACTATACACCATCCAATGAAACGCTTACTTGCAGGATCCTGGACAACAATGCAACAACAACAAATAATAAAAGATAAGAATAAGAACAAAGTAAATGGCTTAGTAGAAAAAAAACATTTTAGCGTAAGTGTAATGCAGGAAGGCACAATTTATAGTCCAATATTTACACGTGTTTTGGAGAAGGGGTGATTGTGCAGTATTTAGGAATCATAACAAGACTTTAGTAGCAGCAGTTGTGATGTGTGTCTGTGTGGGTGTTTTTTATTTATTTATTATTTAACTGCGAGTGAGTGAGTGAGTCCATGTGTGCTAAGGTGTGGCAAATCAGAGCAGGTGATCAGTCGAGTTCAAGTGTTCAGCAGTCTGATGGCTTGTTGATAGAAACTATTTCTAAGCCTGTTGGTATCAGACCTCATGCTCCGATACTGTCTACCCGACGGTAAGGAGTGAACAGCAAGTGGCTGGGGTGTGTGTGTCCTTGATGACACTACGGGCCTTCATCAGGCACCGTTTCGAGTAGACATCCAGGATGGGTGGAAACACGGTTCCAGTGATGTACGGGGCCGTCTTCACCACCTGCTGGAGGGCCTTGTGGTCGTGGACGGAGTATTTCCCATACCAGGCCGTGATGCAACCGGTCAGGATGCTCTCGAGTATTTGGAGAGGACTCGGGGTGGCATGCGGAATTTCTTCAGTTGCCTTAGGAATCAGAGACGCTGTTGCACCCTCTTGACAAGAGTGGTGGTGTTGTTGGTCTATGTTATGTCCTCTGTGATGTGGATGGCAAGGAACTTAACTGCTGACTCTCTACTGCAGTCCCATTGATATAGTTTGTGGCACGTTCCCTCCTCTGCTTCCTGAAGTCAACAATCAACTCCTTTTTTTGACTGACATTGAGGGAGAGGTTGTTGTCCAGTGTATAATCCAATAATTGACTTACGCACAGTTCAGATGCCAAACTTGTGGCAAGTTGAACTTTGGTTTGATACAACTGCTCTCAACACCGCAGACTTTTTTAACCTTTATTTAACTAGGCAAGTCAGTTAAGAACAAATTCTTATTTACAATGACGGCCTAGGAACAGTGGGTTAACTGCCTTGTTCAGGGGCAGAATGACAGATCTTTACCTTGTCAGCTCAGGGATTTGATCGAGCAACCTTTCAGTTACTGGCCCAATGATCTAACCACTGGGCTACTTGCAGCCCCAACTTCCTTGTTGGTTTTGGGTCAAATTCCTAAAAAGGCAAAGAAAGACGATTCACACACCTGAGCTGCTACACTGTGATGGAATCACCCAGATCACTCAAGCGTAATTTGAGGTCATTGTGAGACAAACTGGAAACATGTCGAAGGAAGTTACAATTGTGGAAGGAAAAAACTGATATCCAATTTGTTACTTTCGATTTGTTGACTGGGCGCCAATGACGGCATCCTGCGATCCATTGATCTCTTTACTGCATCTATGCTCTTAACTAACCTTTCTTTGTCTACTAACAACCCACGAGTGGCCTGTACCTTGACATGGTGAGTGGACTTCACACCAAGATAGGTGATTCATTTATAATTTCTTCATTTCTCAGACAACCACCTGTGTGTGCCCTTTCCCTCTCCCTTCAGCAGAAATACTTACTGTATGGATCCAGGTGTGACTGTCACAGCTGCAACACAACTATACAACACCAGAGACTTTGCATAGCTGACTACATTGGAGATGCAGGCCGCTGACATCACCTTTATACTTTACTCTCTACATTTGGGTATGTGTTGTCTGACTAGTATACCCTACTAACAGTCTGGCCCTACTCTATTTTCTCTTTAGTTCTCCATTGATTGAATATCTTTATCAATGAATTTCGTTTTTAGCACTAAATACATACAGTAAATTAAATGTTCAGTGTTCTATGAAATCAACATGTAAAGAATTGGTCCCATGTTTCATGAGCTAAAATAAAAGATCCCAGAGATTTTCCATACGCACAAAAAGCTTATTTTTCTCAAATGTTGTGCACAAAATTGTTTACATCCCTGTTAGTGAGCATTTCTCCTTTGCCCAGATAATCTATCCACCTGACAGGTGTGGCATGTCAAGAAACTGATTAACTTCTCTAGGGTAGGGGGCAGTATTTTGACGTCCGGATGAAAGGCGTGCCCATAGTAAACTGCCTGCTACTCAGGCTCAGAAGGAAGGATATGCATATTATTAGTAGATTTGGATAGAAAACACTCTGAAGTTTCTAAAACTGTTTTAATGATGTCTGTGAGTATAACAGAACTCATATGGCAGGCAAAAACCTGAGAAAATCCAACCAGGAAGTGTGGAAATCTGAGGTTTGTAGTTTTTCAAGTGATTGCCTATACAGTATACAGTGACTTAGGGTTCATTTTGCACTTCCTAAGGCTTCCACTAGATGTCAACAGTCTTTAGAACGTTGTTTCATGCTTCTACTGTGAATGGGAAGAGAATAAGAGCTCCTGGAAGTAGATGATTGAGAAAATTACGAGCTCAGTGGCGCGCACTCACGTGAGAGTTAGCTGTGTTCTTTTTCTTTTTTGAAGACAAAGGAATCATCCGGTTGGAATATTATGGAAGATTTATGATAAAAACATCCTAAAGATTGATTCTATACATCGTTTGACATGTTTCTACAAACTGTAGTATAACTTTTCAGACTTTTTGTCTGGACTTAGTAAGCGCGTGCCTTACATTTGGAATAGTGAACCTAACGCGCAAACAAAATGGAGGTATTTGGACATAAAGATGAACTTTATCGAACAAAACAAACATTTATTCTGGAACTGGGATTCCTGGGAGTGCATTCTGATGAAGATCATCAAAGGTAAGTGAATATTTATAATGTAATTTGTCATTTCTGTTGACTCCAAAATGGCAGGTATCTGTATGGCTTGTTTTGATATCTGAGCACTGTACTCAGATTATTGCAAAATTAGCTTTCGCCATAAAGCTTTTTTTAAATCTGACGCAGCGGTTGCGTTAAGGAGAAGTGTATCTATAATTCTTTGAATAACTGTTGAATATTTTATCAACGTTTATGATGAGTATTTCTGTAAATTGATGTGCTCATTCACCGGAAGTTTTGGGAGGCAAAACATTTCTGAACATTACACGCCAATGTAAAAGGGGGTTTTTGGATATAAATATGAACTTTATCGAGCAAAACATGCATGTCTTGTGTAACATGAAGTCCTATGAGTGCCACCTGATGAAGATCAAAGGTAGTGATTCATTTTAGCTGTATTTCTGTTTTTTGTGATGCCTCTCCTTGCTTGGAAAATGGCTGTGTGGTTTTTCTTCTCTCGGCGCTGTCCTAACATAATCTAATGTTATGCTTTCGCTGTAAAGCCTTTTTGAAATCGGACAATGTGGTTGGATTAACGAGAAGTGTATCTTTAAAATGGGATATAATAGTTGTATGTTTGAGAAATTTGAATTATGAGATTTTTGTTGTTTTGAATTTGTCGCCCTGCTATTTCACTGGCTGTTGAATAGTGTGTCCCGCGGGTGGGACGCTAGCGCCCCACATACCCCAGAGAGGTTAAATAACATGATAATTAAATACAAGTAAAACTAAATGCATGCTCTTCAAACGATCGCTGCCTGCACCTGCCCGCCCATCCAGCATCACTGCTCTGAACGGTTCTGACTTAGAATATGTGGACAACTACAAATACCTAGGTGTCTGGTTAGACTGTAAACTCTCCTTCCAGACTCACATCAAACATCTCCAATCCAAAGTTAAATCTAGAATTGGCTTCCTATTTCGCAACAAAGCATCCTTCACTCATGCTGCCAAACATACCCTCGTAAAACTGACCATCCTACCGATCCTCGACTTCGGCGGTATCATTTACAAAATAGCCTCCAATACCCTACTCAATAAACTGGATGCAGTCTATCACCAGTGCCATCTGTTTTGTCACCAAAGCCCCATATACTACCCACCACTGCGACCTGTATGCTCTCGTCGGCTGGCCCTCGCTTCATACTCGTCGCCAAACCCACTGGCTCCAGGTCATCTACAAGACCCTGCTAGGTAAAGTCCCCCCTTATCTCAGCTCACTGGTCACCATAGCAGCACCCACCTGTAGCACGCACTCCAGCAGGTATAGCTCTCTGGTCACCCCCAAAGCCAATTCCTCCTTTGGCCGTCTCTCCTTCCAGTTCTCTGCTGCCAATGACTGGAACGAACTACAAAAATCTATGAAACTGGAAACACTTATCTCCCTCACTAGCTTTAAGCACCAGCTGTCAGAGCAGCTCACAGATCACTGCACCTGTACATAGCCCATCTATAATTTATCCCAAACAACTACCTCTTCCTATACCGTATTTATTTATTTAGCTCCTTTGCACCCCATTATTTCTATTTGTACTTTGCACTTTCTTCCACTACAAATCTACCATTCCAGTATTTTACTTGCTATATTGTATTTACTTTGCCACCATGGCCTTTTTTTGCCTTTACCTCCCTTATCTCACCTCATTTGCTCACATTGTATATAGACTTATTTTCTACTGTATTATTGACTATTTTTGTTTTACTCCCTGTGTAACTCTGTGTTGTTGTATGTGTCGAACTGCTTTGCTTTATCTTGGCCAGGTCGCAATTGTAAATGAGAACTTGTTCTCAACTTGCCTATCTGGTTAAATAAAGGTGAAATAAAATTAAAATAAATTGCACAGGTGCACCTTGTGCTGGGGGACAATAAAGGCCACCGTAAAATGTGCAGTTTTGTCACAGAACACAATGCCACAGATGTCTCAAGTTATGAGGGAGCGTGCAATTGGCATGCTGACTGCAGGGAAGTCCACCAGAGCTGTTGCCAGGGAATTTAATGTTCATGTCCCTACCATAAGCCTCCAACGTTGTTTTAGAGAACCGGCGTCACAACCACAGACCACGTGTATGATGTCGTGTGGGAAGAGTGCCCAATGGTGGCGTTGTAGTTATGGTATGGGCAGGCACAAGCTACGGACAACGAGCAGAAATGCATTTTATC
The DNA here is from genome assembly GCF_965601325.2 of Salmo salar. Taxonomy (NCBI): domain Eukaryota; kingdom Metazoa; phylum Chordata; class Actinopteri; order Salmoniformes; family Salmonidae; genus Salmo; species Salmo salar. Next base: position 58,232,851 of record NC_138303.1, read on the forward strand.
TATGACAATTTGAATGCACAAAGATACCGTGATGAGATCATGAGGTCCATTGTCGTGCCATTTATCCACCGCCATCACCTCATGTTTCAGCATGACAAAGCATGGCCCCATGTCGCACGGATCTGTCCCCATTTTCTGGAAGCTGAAAATGTCCCAGTTATTCCATGGCCTACATACTCACCAGACATGTCACCCATTGAGCATGTTTGGGATGCTCTGGATTGACGTGTACGACAGAGTATTCCAGTTCCCGCCAATATCCAGCAACTTTTTTTTAGCAGTTGCTAGGGACTCTTTTGGAAGAAGCTAGCTAGCTAACGAAGAACAACAAAGAATATCTAGTTAACAGAAGAAAAGAAAGAAAATCAGGACAGAAGAAAAAGGATATCAAAGTGAAACAGTTCTCTAAAGACACAAGAGACAATAATACAAGAAACAACACTTCTGTAGCTTGTCAACTATGTGTCTGTCTATCCCTGTTCTCTCCCCTCTGCACAGGCCATACAAACGCTTCACACCGCGTGGCCGCTGCCACTCTAACCTGGTGGTCCCAGCGCGCACAACCCACGTGGAGTTCCAGGTCTCCGGCAGCCTCTGGAACTGCCGGTCTGCAGCCAACAAGGCTGAGTTCATCTCAGCCTATGCTACCCTCCAGTCCCTAGACTTCCTGGCGCTGACGGAAACATGGATTACCACAGATAACACTGCTACTCCTACTGCTCTCTCTTCATCTGCCCACGTGTTCTCGCATACCCCTAGAGCATCGAGCCAGCGGGGTGGTGGCACTGGAATCCTCATCTCTCCCAAGTGGACATTCTCTCTTTCTCCCCTGACCCATCTGTCTATCTCCTCATTTGAATTCCATGCTGTCACAGTTACCAGCCCTTTCAAGCTTAACATCCTTATCATTTATCGCCCTCCAGGTTCCCTTGGAGAGTTCATCAATGAGCTTGACGCCTTGATAAGTTCCTTTCCTGAGGATGGCTCACCGCTCACAGTTCTGGGTGACTTTAACCTCCCCACGTCTGCCTTTGACTCATTCCTCTCTGCCTCCTTCTTTCCACTCCTCTCCTCTTTTGACCTCACCCTCTCACCTTCCCCCCCTACTCACAAGGCAGGCAATACGCTTGACCTCATCTTTACTAGATGCTGTTCTTCCACTAATCTCATTGCAACTCCCCTCCAAATCTCCGACCACTACCTTGTATCCTTTTCCCTCTTGCTCTCATCCAACACTTCTCACTCTGCCCCTACTCGGATGGTATTGCGCCGTCCCAACCTTCGCTCTCTCTCTCCCGCTACTCTCTCCTCTTCCATCCTATCATCTCTTCCCTCTGCTCAAACCTTCTCCAACCTATCTCCTGATTCTGCCTCCTCAACCCTCCTCTCCTCCCTTTCTGCATCCTTTGATTTTCTCTGTCCCCTATCCTCCAGGCCGGCTCGGTCCTCCCCTCCTGCTCCGTGGCTCGACGACTCACTACGAGCTCACAGAACAGGGCTCCGGGCAGCCGAGCGGAAATGGAGGAAAACTCGCCTCCCTGCGGACCTGGCATCCTTTCACTCCCTCCTCTCTACATTCTCCTCTTCTGTCTCTGCTGCTAAAGCCACTTTCTACCACTCTAAATTCCAAGCATCTGCCTCTAACCCTAGGAAGCTCTTTGCTACCTTCTCCTCCCTCCTGAATCCTCCTCCCCCTCCCCCCCCCTCCTCTCTCTCTGCGGATGACTTCGTCAACCATTTTGAAAAGAAGGTTGACGATATCCGATCCTCGTTTGCTAAGTCAAACGACACCACTGGTCCTGCTCACACTGCCCTACCCTGTGCTTTGACCTCTTTCTCCCCTCTCTCTCCAGATGAAATCTCGCGTCTTGTGACGGCCGGCCGCCCAACAACCTGCCCACTTGACCCTATCCCCTCCTCTCTTCTCCAGACCATTTCCGGAGACCTTCTCACCTCGCTCATCAACTCATCCTTGACCGCTGGCTACGTCCCTTCCGTCTTCAAGAGAGCGAGAGTTGCACCCCTTCTGAACAAACCTACACTCAATCCCTCCGATGTCAACAACTACAGACCAGTATCCCTTCTTTCTTTTCTCTCCAAAACTCTTGAACGTGCCGTCCTTGGCCAGCTCTCCTGCTATCTCTTTCAGAATGACCTTCTTGATCCTAATCAGTCAGGTTTCAAGACTGGGCATTCAACTGAGACTGCTCTTCTCTGTGTCACGGAGGCTCTCCGCACTGCTAAAGCTAACTCTCTCTCCTCTGCTCTCATCCTTCTAGACCTATCTGCTGCCTTTGATACTGTGAACCATCAGATCCTCCTCTCCACCCTCTCCGAGTTGGGCATCTCCGGCGCGGCCCACGCTTGGATTGCGTCCTACCTGACAGATCGCTCCTACCAGGTGGCGTGGCGAGAATCGGTCTCCGCACCACGTGCTCTCACCACTGGTGTCCCCCAGGGCTCAGTTCTAGGCCCTCTCCTATTCTCGCTATACACCAAGTCACTTGGCTCTGTCATATCCTCACATGGTCTCTCCTATCATTGCTACGCAGACGACACACAATTCATCTTCTCCTTTCCCCCTTCTGATAACCAGGTGGCGAATCGCATCTCTGCATGTCTGGCAGACATATCAGTGTGGATGACGGATCACCACCTCAAGCTGAACCTCGGCAAGACGGAGCTGCTCTTCCTCCCGGGGAAGGACTGCCCGTTCCATGATCTCGCCATCACGGTTGACAACTCCCTTGTGTCCTCCTCCCAGAGTGCTAAGAACCTTGGCGTGATCCTGGACAACACCCTGTCGTTCTCCACTAACATCAAGGCGGTGACCCGATCCTGTAGGTTCATGCTTTACAACATTCGCAGAGTACGACCCTGCCTCACACAGGAAGTGGCGCAGGTCCTAATCCAGGCACTTGTCATCTCCCGTCTGGATTACTGCAACTCCCTGTTGGCTGGGCTCCCTGCCTGTGCCATTAAACCCCTACAACTCATCCAGAACGCCGCAGCCCGTCTGGTGTTCAACCTTCCCAAGTTCTCTCACGTCACCCCGCTCCTCCGCTCTCTCCACTGGCTTCCAGTTGAAGCTCGCATCCGCTACAAGACCATGGTGATTGCCTACGGAGCTGTGAAGGGAACGGCACCTCCATACCTTCAGGCTCTGATCAGGCCCTACACCCAAACAAGGGCACTGCGTTCATCCACCTCTGGCCTGCTGGCCCCCCTACCTCTGAGGAAGCACAGTTCCCGCTCAGCCCAGTCAAAACTGTTCGCTGCTCTGGCACCCCAATGGTGGAACAAGCTCCCTCACGACGCCAGGACAGCGGAGTCAATCACCACCTTCCGGAGACACCTGAAACCCCACCTCTTTAAGGAATACCTAGGATAGGATAAAGTAATCCTTCTAACCCCCCCCCCCCCCCCTTAAAAGATTTAGATGCACTATTGTAAAGTGGTTGTTCCACTGGATATCATAAGGTGAATGCACCAATTTGTAAGTCGCTCTGGATAAGAGCGTCTGCTAAATGACTTAAATGTAATGTAATGTAACTTTGCACAGCCATTGAAGAGGAGTGGGACAACATTCCATAGGCCACAATCAACAGCCTGATCAACTCCATGAGAAGGAGATGCGTCGCACTGCATGAGGCCAATATGGTATACTGACTGGTTTTCTGATCCACTCCCCTACTTTTTTTAATGGTATCTTTGATCAACAGATGCTTATCTGTATTCCCAGTCATGTGAAATCCATATATAGAGCCTAATGAATGGATTTTCATTGACGGATTTCTGTAACTCAGTAAAATCTTAGAAATAGTTACATGTTGTGTTCATATTTTTGTTCAGTATAAATAGTGTCCCTGTGTGTCTGCTCCTACTGTCACTATGAGGTTGCTGAGCTGCTGGTGAGAAACGGGTCAACATAGCTGACCTGTGGAATTTCACACTTCTGAGGCTGCAGCCAAGGGCAAATAGCCAAGAGATCTGCTGACGCTCAAGGTTAGTCTTCCTTCAAGAGATCTGCTGATGCTCAAGGTTAGTCTTCCTTCCTGTGACATTCATATTGGCTCTTCAAAAATAATTGCGTTTGATTGAAGACTACTAGGATGCTTTTTTTATAGTCAGTACCGTGCAATATGTATAACGATAACTTTTTACGCACAACGCTTCTTATATATTTTAATGACACATCTGTCTGTGTGTATCCCCATCAATAATAACTGTGATGGTAACATGTCTTTGGACATGGTGAAGGAGGGAGACATGGGCATCCACGACCTGCTGGAAGGAGATGCTTCCCTTCTGGAGCACGGGGCTGACGACAACTCAGGTGGAAGGAGGCCTCATCTCCCTGCACAACGCAGCCTCATACAGGGTGAGTCACTACAAAGATTACGTCAGGCCTTTGAAAACATGTCACATGCTGTACGGTTTGCCATAAGGTTTTGACATGGACATAAACAATGCATACGCTGTGACATTGTGGCCTATTTTTCAGGTTGGATGTCATCAGGCTGTAGAAGACATTGTGTGCATTGTTTAGTTTATTAAACCTTACAGAAAAACATACATCACATAAAATAACATCACCCACCCTGTGTTGAAAGAGACCTAATGGAAAGTCTACATATGTATTCGCGTAGATGTCAGTCTTTGGGCAAGTCATAAGGACATTAAATCATGTCTCTCTTGCTCCTCTCCTGTCAGTCCATTCCTCTCTCCTCTGTCACTTCTCTCCTATCTCTCCTCTACAGAACATGCATATTGTGGCCCTCCTGATTAAGTTCAATGAGCCTTTAACCCTCTCCACAAGGCAGCCCAGAAGGTAAACATATTGAATGTATGCATGTGTTCTCTCTAGTTGCACAAGTGTTTGACTTACAAGGACGTAGTCTGGTCACAATAATTCCTATCCAATATATTTTGACACACATGGCTATGGAAAACCCTTATCACCCAGTAACTCTCCCACTGACCATATTTTCCTCCTTACTCAGGCTGGTGATATCTGTGCCCTGTTGATGGACATTATGCCCCCAGGCACAGAGAAGAGGGATTACCAGCTCAGCTCAAACTGTTCAATCTCTGGAGGGGATAACAAACATTGCTCAATCTTATTGTAGAAAGTTGAGTTTGTACTGTTTATCTTCACAGAGATAACATGAAAAAAAGCATCTTATATGGTGAGCTACTGTAATGGGTGTGTGTTGGTAGCAGGGAAGTCAGGCGCAGGAGAATGAACTTGGTATAAACGTAGTCGTTTAATAAGTGCTGACCAAACTCCAAAAACCAAAATATATAAAAATAAAAAAGTGGGTACAAAACCCGTCGCACACCAACACATACTAGCACAATCACATACAATAATACAATCTCTGACAAGGATATGAGGGGAAACAGAGGGTTAAATACACATGTAATTGATGGGATTGGAACCAGATGTGAAGGAAAACAAGACAAAACCAATGGAAAATGAAAAATGGATCAGTGATGGCTAGAAGGTCGGTGATGTCGACCGCCGAACACCGCCCGAACACAGAGGGACCAACTTCGGTGGAAGTCGTGACAGCTACTGTGTGGCTAGGACAGGCAAGCCCCATACTATTGTGGAGGACTTAATTCATCCTGGTACTGCGGATATGGCTGGGACAACGCTGAGGGAAAAGGCCCAAAAAAACTGTACAGACAATGCCTTTATCAAGCAACACTTTCACGACGCATCACTGAAATGGCAGGAGATGTTTTGAAAGAATTACTGCTTCGCATACAAGCCAGTGAATTCTATGCGTTACAGCTGGATGAGTCAACAGACGTGGCGGGCCTGGCACAGCTCCTGGTATATGTCTGTTACGTTTATGGGTGGTCAATTAAGGAAGACATCCTCTTCTGGAAACCAGGACAACAGGAGAGGATATTTTTTAAAGTACTGGACAGCTTTGTGACATCAAATGGACTTTGGTGGTCAAGATGTGTTGGTATCTGTACTGATAGCGCAAAAGCCATGACAGGGAGACATAGTGGAGTGGTAACACACGTGCAAGCAGTTGCTCCCGGCGCCACTTGGGTACACTGCAGCATCCACTGAGAGGCTCTGGCTGCCAAAGGAATGCCTGACAGCTTGAAAGACGTTTTGGGCACGACAGTGAAAATTGTTAACTTTGTTAAAGCAAGGTCCCTGAACTCTTGTGTATTTTCTGCACTATGCAATGATATTGGCAGCGACCATGTAATGCTTTTACAACATACTGTCACGAGCGGAATGAACAGTTTAAGGAGTGAGTCAAGCGCAGGAGACGGAGATCCGTGAGAATAAACTTAATGTAATAAGTCCACGGGCAAGATTCATATACAGCTGGGAGCATAACAGTCAGAAAAAATGACTAAAAGAAGCTCCTCGCAAAAGGCAGACGGGGCACAGCCCGACAACCCTAATGCCTAGATAACAGACGTAACACCACATGTAACAACGAACAATCCCGCACAAATCCTAGCTAAACACAGACAGACTAAATAACCCCCCCACTAATGACAAACACAAAACAGGTGCAAACAAAAACAGACATAACTAATAGACACTGAAACACAGATCGGTGGCAGCTAGTAGGCCGGCGACGACGACCGCCGAGCGCCGCTCAACCGAGGAGAGGCGCCCCCTTCTGTGGATGTTGTGACAGTACCCCTCCCCTGACGCGTGGGTCCCGCAGCGCGCCAACGCCGGCCTCGAGGACGACCCGGAGGGCGAGGCGCTGGGCGATCCGGGTGGAGGTTGTGGAAATTCCGCAACATGGCTGGATCCAGAATGTCCCTCGCCGGGACCCAGCACCTCTCCTCCGGACCGTACCCCTCCCAGTCCACGAGGTACTGTAGGCCCCCCACCCGACGTCGGGAGTCCAAGATGGCCCGGACTGTGTACGCCGGGGCCCCTCCGATGTCCAGGGGGGGCGGGGGGACCTCCCGCACCTCAGCGTCCTGCAGCGGACCAGCTACCACCGGCCTGAGGAGAGACACATGAAACGAGGGGTTAATACGGTAATATGTAGGAAGTTGTAACCTATAACAGGTGACAGGTTAGTAGAGGAGTGGCGCTGAGAATTCTGGGCCATCTCGGCCCAGGGTACGAACCGCGCCCACTCCCCTGGCCGGTCCTGGCAATATGACCGCAGAAACCTGCCTACATCCTGGTTAATGCGCTCTACCTGCCCATTACTCTCGGGGTGGAAACCCGAGGTCAGGCTGACCGAGACCCCCAGCCTCTCCATAAACGACCTCCACACCCTGGACGTGAACTGGGGACCCCGATCAGATACGATATCCTCGGGCACCCCGTAGTGCCGGAAGACGTGGGTGAATAGGGCCTCCGCGGTCTGTAGGGCCATAGGAAGACCGGGCAACGGAAGCAGACGGCAGGACTTCGAGAACCGATCCACAACAACCAGGATCGTAGTATTTCCCTGAGATGGCGGGAGATCCGTAAGGAAATCCACCGAGAGGTGAGACCAAGGTCGTTGTGGAACGGGGAGGGGCTGTAATTTCCCTCGAGGCAGGTGCCTAGGAGCCTTGCACTGGGCGCACACCGAACAGGAAGAGACATAGTGTGTTACATCCTCTACCAAGGTGGGCCACCAGTACTTCCCCCTCAGGCCTCACACTGTCCGTTCCACCCCAGGGTGACCCGAGGAGGGTAAAGTGTGGGCCCATCGGATCAAGCGATCGCGGACACCCAGCGGGACGAACTTCCGACCCGCGGGACATTGAGGTGGAGTGGGTTTGAACCGACCCGCCCGCTCGATGTCCGCATCCACCTCCCACACCACCGGTGCCACCAGACAGGAAGCCGGGAGTATGGGAGTGGGAGTGGGATCGATGGTCCGCTCCTCGGTGTCGTAGAGACGTGACAGTGCGTCGGCCTTCCGGTTCCGAGAACCCAGAATGTACGAAAGGGTGAACTGAAACCTCATAAAGAACATGGCCCACCTGGCTTGACGAGGATTAAGTCTCCTCGCTGCCCGGATGTACTCCAGGTTACAGTGGTCGGTCCAGATGAGAAAAGGATGACGTGCCCCCTCAAGCCAATGTCTCCACACTGTCAAAGCCTTGACCACGGCTAACAACTCCCTGTCCCCCACATCATAGTTGCGCTCCGCCGGGCTCAGCTTCTTAGAAAAGAATGCGCAGGGGCGGAGCTTCGGAGGAGCGCCCGAACGCTGCGAAAGCACAGCTCCCACCCCAGCTTCGGACGCGTCCACCTCCACTATGAATGGCAAAGAGGGATCCGGCTGCGCCAGCACCGGAGCGTTGGTAAACAGAACCTTCAGACGACGGAAGGCTCTGTCCGCCTCTGCCGACCACCGCAATTGCACCGGACCCCCCTTCATCAGTGAGGTAATGGGAGCTGCCACCTGGCCAAAACCCCGGATAAACCTCCGGTAATAATTGGCCAACCCCAAGAACCGCTGCACCTCCTTCACAGTGGTAGGGGTCGGCCAATTACGCACAGCCGTAACGCGGTCATCTTCCATCTCCACCCCTGTGGTGGAAATGCGATATCCCAGAAAAGAAACGGCTTGTTGAAAGAACTCACATTTCTCAGCCTTGACGTATAGGTCATGCTCCAGCAGCCACCCAAGCACTTTACGCACCAGAGCCACATGCGCGGCGCGAGTAGCGGAGTAGATCAAGATGTCATCGATGTACACCACCACCCCCTGCCCGAGCATGTCCCTGAGAACCTCGTCCACAAAGGATTGGAAGACGGCGGGAGCATTCTTTAACCCATATGGCATGACGAGGTACTCATAATGGCCCGATGTGGTACGAAATGCGGTCTTCCACTCGTCTCCATCTCGGATACGGACCAGGTTATACGCGCTCCTGAGATCCAGTTTGGTGAAAAAGCGCGCCCCGTGAAATGACTCCACGGCCGTAGCAATGAGAGGTAGTGGGTAACTGAACCCCACTGTGATAGAATTTAGACCTCTATAGTCAATGCACGGGCGCAGGCCTCCCCCCTTCTTCTTCACAAAAAAAGAAACTAGAGGAGACGGGTGATTTAGATGGCCGAATGTATCCCTGTCTCAAGGATTGAGTGACGTATGTCTCCATAGCCACTGTCTCCTCCTGCGACAGAGGGTACACGTGACTTTTAGGAAGGGCTGCGCCAGCCTGGAGGTTTATCACACAATCGATGGGGTGGTAATTGAGTCGCCTTCGTTTTACTGAAGGCGATAGCCAAATCGGCATATTCAGAGGGGATGTGTACAGTGGAGACTTGGTCTGGACTCTCCACAGTGGTTGCACCGATGGAAACTCCTATACACCTACCTGAGCACTCCCTCGATCACCCCTTAAGAGCCCTCTGCCCCCATGAAATCTGAGGATTGTGAGAGGCTAGCCAGGGAAGTCCCAGCACCACCGGAAATGCCGGGGAATCAATAAGGAACAGGCTGATACGTTCCTCATGACCCCCCTGCGTTACCATGACCAGTGGCACTGTTTCCTCCCTTACTTGGCCAGACCCTAGTGGTCGACTATCTAACGCGTGCACGGGGAAGGGTTTGTCCAGTTTAACCAGGGGAATCCCTAACTTATCAGCACACTTCGGTCCATGAAACTCCCAGCTGCGCCTGAATCGACTAGTGCCTTATACTGGGAGTGAGGGGAAAACTCTGGGAAGAAAACAGAGACATACATGTGGTCGACAGGGGCCTCTGGGTGAGGTTGGTGCTGACTCACCTGGGGGTTCGATGGAGTGCTCTGCCTGCCATCTGAGTTCCCGGGAGAACCTCTCCAGCACCGGTCCGCAGTGTGTCCTCTACGGCCACAGTGGGTGCAGGAGAGGCCCCCCCTCCGGTCCTCCTAGCAGCAGTCCCTCCAAGCTCCATGGGCGTTGGAGCAGGAGGGATGGGAGGTGGAATGAATAGGCCCCGATCGGAACGTCCCCGGGCAGCTAGCCGGTTGTCCAGCCCGATGGATAAATCAATTAACTGGTCCAGCGTGGTGGTATGGTCCCGGCAAGCCAGCTCCCGGCGGACGTCCTCACGTAGACTACACCTGTAGTGGTCAATCAGGGCCCGCTCATTCCACCCCGATCCGGCGGCCAGAGTCTGGAACTCCAGAGCAAAGCGCTCCTGAGCGCTCCTCGTCTCCTGCCTCAGATGAAATAATCGCTCGCCCGCCGCCTTGCCCTCCGGGGGATGATCGAATACCGCCCGGAAGCGGCGAGCGAACTCTGGGTAGTTGTCCTTCGCTGAGTCTGGGCCCTCCCAGACGGCGTTGGCCCATTCCAGGGCTCTACCCGTGAGGCACGAGACGAGGACGCTCACCCTCTCTTCATCGGAGGGAGAGGGCCGGACGGTCACCAGGTACAGGTCCAACTGGAGCAAAAACCCCTTGCACCCAGCGGCCGTCCCGTCGAACTCCCTGGGAGCCATTATCCGTATCCCGCTTGTACTGGGTTCGGTTGGATTTGGTAGGGGCGCAGGGTGATGAATTGGTCCTGGTGGGGGTGATGGAGCGACTCGCTCCCAGCTTTCCAATTGGGTCAGCACCTGGTCCATGGCTGTGCCCAGTCGCTGGAGGAGGCTGGCATGTTGGGAGACTTGTTCCTCCATTGACAATGTTCCTGTCCCTGCAGACATAACTAATAGACACTGAAACACAGATCGGTGGCAGCTAGTAGGCCGGCGACGACGACCGCCGAGCGCCGCTCGACCGAGGAGAGGCGCCCCCTTCTGTGGATGTTGTGACACATACAGAAGTTCGCTGGATATCAAGGGGCAAAGTATTGACAATTCCTTTAATTGAGAGACAAGCTTAAAGGTTTTTTTTACTGACCATAATTTTCACTTGTCTGACTGCTTGCATGATGACGAGTTCCTCACACAACTGGCCTATCTGGGTGATCAGGTGATCACCTGAATGATCTGAATCTAGGATTACAGGGACTCTCCGCAACTATATTCAATGTGCGGGACAAAATTGAGGCTATGATTAAGAAGTTGGAGCGCTTCTGTTTGCACAGGTCTTTCCATCATTGTATCAGTTTTTGTGTGCAAATGAACTCAAGCTTATGTCAAATGTGATATAGCGAAGCACCTGAAAGAGTTGGGTGCGCAATTACGCAGGTACTTTACCGAAACGGATGACACACACAACTGGATTTGTTATATCCTTTCATGCCCTGCCTCCAGTCCACGTATCGATATCTGAATAAGAGCCTCATCGAAATTGCAACTAGCGGTTCTGTGAAAATTGAATTTAATCACAAGCCACTGCCAGATGGCTGGAGTGTGGAGGAACAGACTGTCATGGCAGAATGAAGACAGTGCCTCAAGAAAAATGTCATATTCAATATCTATGTTTGACTCAATATTAGCACTTCACTCCACATACTCGTGGACAATAACCTTCAATCAGAATAACTTCTATGGGCTAGGTCAAAATTACAACCAACTAATTGCAGCATTTACCGCAAAAATGGAAGAGGCAAGTTGAAGGGGGAGAAAGTAAGGAACTTGTCTATCATCTCTGCATTGAAGACCAATATTGACTAAAGAAAATTCAGATAAAAACGTATAACAGTTTCATTTCAGTACAAAACATTGACTGCTGTGCCATATAGACTGCAAAATAGTTGGGAAGAGAGATTTTCGATATACCGATTCCATGGCATATGGTTAATGAAATGGAACACAAAGCAGAGCTGGATTCAAACTCTGTTTCTATACACTGCTCAAAAAAATAAAGGGAACACTTAAACAACACAATGTAACTCCAAGTCAATCACGCTTCTGTGAAATCAAACTGTCCACTTAGGAAGCAACACTGATTGACAATAAATGTCACATGCTGTTGTGCAAATGGAATAGACAACAGGTGGAAATTATAGGCAATTAGCAAGACACCCCCAATAAAGGAGTGGTTCGGCAGGTGGTGACCACAGACCACTTCTCAATTCTTATGCTTCCTGGGTGATGTTTTGGTCACTTTTGAATGCTGGCGGTGCTTTCACTCTAGTGGTAGCATGAGATGGAGTCTACAACCCACACAAGTGGCTCAGGTAGTGCAGCTCATCCAGGATGGCACATCAATGTGAGCTGTGGCAAGAAGGTTTGCTGTGTCTGTCAGCGTAGTGTCCAGAGCATGGAGGCGCTACCAGGAGACAGGCCAGTACATCAGGAGACGTGGAGGAGGCCGTAGGAGTGAAACAACCCAGCAGCAGGACCGCTACCTCCGCCTTTGTGCAAGGAGGAGCAGGAGGAGCACTGCCAGAGCCCTGCAAAATGACCTCCAGCAGGCCACAAATGTGCATGTGTCTGCTCAAACGGTCAGAAACAGACTCCATGAGGGTGGTATGAGGGCCCGACGTCCACAGGTGGGGGTTGTGCTTACAGCCCAACACCGTGCAGGACGTTTGGCATTTGCCAGAGAACACCAAGATTGGCAAATTCACCACTGGCACCCTGTGCTCTTCACAGATGAAAGCAGGTTCACACTGAGCACATGTGACAGACGTGACAGAGTCTGGAGACGCCGTAGAGAACGTTCTGCTGCCTGCAACATCCTCCAGCATGACCGGTTTGGCGGTGGGTCAGTCATGGTGTGGGGTGGCATTTCTTTGGGGGGCCGCACAGCCCTCCATGTGCTCGCCAGAGGTAGCCTGACTGCCATTAGGTACCGAGATGAGATCCTCAGACCCCTTGTGAGACCATATGCTGATGCGGTTGGCCCTGGGTTCCTCCTAATGCAAGACAATGCTAGACCTCATGTGGCTGGAGTGTGTCAGCAGTTCCTGCAAGAGGAAGGCATTGATGCTATGGACTGGCCCGCCCGTTCCCCAGACCTGAATCCAATTGAGCACATCTGGGACATCATGTCTCGCTCCATCCACAAATGCCACATTGCACCACAGACTGTCCAGGAGTTGGCGGATGCTTTAGTCCAGGTCTGGGAGGAGATCCCTCCGCCACCTCATCAGGAGCATGCCCAGGCGTTGTAGGAAGGTCATACAGGCACGTAGAGGCCACACACACTACTGAGCCTCATTTTGACTTGTTTAAGGACATTACATCAAAGTTGGATCAGCCTGTAGTGTGGTTTTCCACTTTAATTTTGAGTGTGACTCCAAATCCAGACCTCCATGGGTTGATAAATTGGATTTCCATTGATTATTTTTGTGTGATTTTGTTGTCAGCACATTCAACTATGTAAAGAAAAAAGTATTTAATAAGATTATTTCATTCATTCAGGTCTAGGATGTGTTATTTTAGTGTTCCTTTTATTTTTTTGAGCAGTATATTTAAATTATATTACAAAATTCTTGCAACCAATATAATGTGTATATATATATATGGCGGATACAACCATCCCAGCTCTGCATATTTTGCTGCGAAGAGACAGAACCATTAGATCATTTGTTTTGGTGCGTTCGTATGTAGCTTGTTTTTGGTCACATGTTCAGAAATGGCTGAAGAATTGGAGCTCTGCATATAGCACTGCTGGGTGATTTAAAAAGTCATAGTCAATCGATCAATAATATCATAATACTCTTAACATTTTTGCTATCTTTAATTTACAATCTGTAGAAACTATGAAAATAGAAAGGTTCGGAATGTTTGTGAAACAGCACAGTTGAAAAATATATGGCAAATAGTAATAACTGGATTATCTTCAGAGATAGATTGGAGGGGTTGAGGGTATCTGAAGGAAAGGACTAAAACAAACATAAGATAACTATTGTAAAATATACTGTGTCTGTAAAGTGCATATAGTATGTATAAGCTGGAAGTAGAAGCTTAAGTGTTGTCCATTAGTTTACTCCAATTATGTGAGGGGTGGTAGGGTTAGGGGAAAATAATGAAGGAACATTTATTAAAATATATATACAGTACCAGTCAAAAGTTTGGACACACCTACTCATTCCAGAGTTTCTTTATTTTACTATTTTCTACGTTGTAGAATAATAGTGAAGACAAAACTATGAAATAACAAATATATGAAATCATGTAGTAACCAAAAAAAGTGTTAAACAAATCAAAATATATTTTATATTTGAGATTCTTCAAAGTAGCCACCCTTTGCCTTGATGACAGCTTTGCACACTCTTGGCATTCTCTCAACCAGCTGTTTTGGTTACTACATGATTCCATATGTATTATTTCATAGTGTTGTTGTCTTCACTATTTTACAATTACAATGTAGAAAATATCACAAATAAATAAAAAACCTTGAATGAGTAACTGTGCCCAAACTTTTGACAGGTACTGTATGTATTTGAAAAAAATATATACATGGGGATTGGAAAGGATGCAGACAATTACATTGATGGAAGCCACAATCAATCTGTAATATTAAATGTGATCTACCTCCTATACATTTTGTTTAACTACCTAAGTTAGCAAACAGCGAAATAATTAGATTTCCCCCCACTGTGACACAGTAAGTAGTATATTAGCCAGCATTACACAATATGGGTTTCAGCTAAGTTAACTAGCTAAATGGCTTATATGAAAAATAACTTACTTAGCTAGCTATTTGTCATCTGCCCTGTTGGGGCTGGCATCGTCTGTAACTGAGCATGTAGCTAAATCCAATTATTTATTTTAAATCATCTTTGTTATATTCAGTCTGAAACATACGGTTGAATGTCACCATGTAGCTAGCTAAAGAACATTAAAAAAATGCCCCATCATTGAATGTGTGTTGATGAAAGGAATTACTTGAAGCCATTGCGGTCTGGTCAGTTCTTTCAGTTTTGTCCTAGAGGATTTGTGTTGCCTCCACCTCCCTTTCAAAAAAGCCAGCCTTGGGGAGGGATGGGGCCAGAGCAGGAAGCGAGACTGGAAAAAATGTGCAGGACTACACATCTCACTGACCTAGAAACGTCTTGGACATGATTAAAACAAACCCATATTCCCCCAGGGTGAAAATTTCCTTTAATAACAAGGGACAAAAGGTGTATCCTACGAAGCATGCTAGATCTACTCAGGGTTTTCTAAAGCTAACCATCTTTAGTTAGCTTCACATTCCAGCTGAGGTTTCATTTGTACTACGACGATGGATATTGCTAGTACACCTGCCGCTAACTCTAGCAGGCTTGTAACTATGCTTGCATGTTGCACATGGCTTGTTGACCGCTGAACTCTTCATTGAGACAATGCTGAAACATTAATCCGTGAGAAAGTCAGAGCCACATTTTCATTTGTGCCAAAATCAAATTGAAGGAAACGTTATCTTGCAAATTCAGCAGGCTATGGTGTGAAATAGGCTTTTAGAAGTGCTGTCTATATTTTATGACGCATCTTCAAAGCCAACTTTGGTGTGCTTATCAATCCACCATTTTTACCACTCCTATCGATAAAATAATTGTATTAAGACGTACAAGTGAAACTGACGTTCAAAATGCTTCCTGCCATGACTAAATGTGTAATGTATCGAAACCGCCATCGATAAGAAACAATACTGTGCTGCCGTATTCATTGACCTGGCCAAGGCTTTCGACTCTGTCAATCACCACATCCTCATCGGCAGACTAAATAGCCTTGGTTTCTCAAATGATTGCCTCGCCTGGTTCACCAACTACTTCTCTGATAGAGTTTAATGTGTCAAATCGGATGGCCTGTTGTCCGGGCCTCTGGCAGTCTCTATGGGGCTGCCACAGGGTTCAATTCTTGGGCCAACTCTTTTCTCTGTATACATCAATGATGTCGCTCTTGCTGCTGGTGATCCACCTCTACGATGACGACACCATTCTGTATACTTCTGGCCCTTCTTTGGACACTGTGTTAACAACCCTCCAGGTGAGCTTCAATGCCATACAACTCTCCTTCCGTGGCCTCCAACTGCTCTTAAATACAAGTAAAGCTAAAGGCATGCTCTTCAACCGATCGCTGCCTGCACACTTATCTCCCTCACTAGCTTTAAGCACCAGCTGTCAGAGCAGCTCACAGATCACTGCACCTGTACATAGCCCATCTATAATTTAGCCCAAACAACTACCTCTTCCCCTACTGAATTTATTTATTTAGCTCCTTTGCACCCCATTATTTATATTTCTACTTTGCACTTTCTTCCACTACAAAGCTACCATTCCAGTGTTTTACTTGCTATATTGTATTTACTTTGCCACCATGGCCTTTTTTGCCTTTTCCTCCCTTATCACACCTCATTTGCTCACATTGTACATAGACTTATTTGTCTACTGTATTATTGACTGTATGTTTGTTTTACTCCATGTGTCACTGTGTTGTTGTATGTGTCGAACTGCTTTGCTTTATCTTGGCCAGGTCGCAATTGTAAATGAGAACTTGTTCTCAACTTGCCTACCTGGTTAAATAAAGGTGGAATAAAATGTTTTAAAAAGGTGATGTATTTTAACATTACAATTTTTTAACACACAAAAACATTTGATTAATAAAATATTTTATCAGTCATCTTCCTCAAATTAAAGTGATGATGATGCAATATTTGCTACAGAGAGGGAATCTGATTTCACAGGTTCTCAACCCCGCAGCTCAGTCATTTCATTCAGGGTGTCACGTCGTATATTATTTAAAAACAAGTGCACAATAACACAGCACGAAAGCCGAAATAACAAAGCACAGGTACTCACAGACCAACAGACATGGGACCAATAACCAACCAGACAATGGTGAACAGAGGACACATATATACAATTACTAACCAGGGGAATTGGAATCAGGTGTGCGTAATGAGACAGTTCAGTGATGCCTAGAGGCCAGTGACATAGTCCTCCGGAACTGGTGCACGGAAGGGCAGCAGTACCGGGGGAATCTGTGACACAGGGTAAGTGGACTTATCCGTGAGTTAGCCGGTACACCGGCACAGGTTAGTTCTGAAGGATTTGTTGCCATAGAAATGTACCTGGCTAAAAGGTGAGCCACTTTCGTATGACTGGTTATCCCGAGTTGACCAAAGTTACCTTATTAACTCCTCAAACCTGCCCATTAGATACCCCGCTGGTTGACACCTCATCCTGTTGTATTGCCTCTGTCGATTTACCAGACAGAATGTCATTTCACTGAGATTGAGTTAAAGAGAAATTCCACATCATTGGAATTATTCAGTGTACTGGAATAATGTAGTGGCACAGATTTGACTTCAGCTCATCATTGTGCTAAGAAATTCATAAATGCATATTTCTATGCTGAATACTCTTTCTGGTTGATTTTCTGTTAAGCACCACACTAAATGATAACAGCCAGAGTATCCTGCTCAGTATTTGCTGAATATATGCAGATGGCAGCATAACCAACAGGTTGGGGGTAAAATGAAAGGTGACCGCGGAATTTGAGGGCCTCTCTAAAATAGCATCCTGACGCAATTTTATTTAAACACCTTGGGCATTTCAGTTTCTGCATGTTTGATTTTGATTTTATTCCCTAGTTTGTCATCCCCTTGGGCTGCCTTAGTCACTTCAGAGCTGGTGCTGAATCTTACATAATGGCCTGCCTGATCTGTGTCTGGACAGATACGCAGCAAATATACAAGTTACAGGCAAACTTGTGGAGCTGTGGTACTGTCACCCTTCCCTCACCTCCCTTCCCTTTCTCATCCCTTATTTTCCACTAGCTGCAACTTCATCTTCCGATCTCATATTCACGCTTCTGTGCCATCATCACCCCTTCCTATCAGACCCTTGCCCCCTAACCATTCCCCCCCACCTCCCCACCACCTCCTCCCTTCTCTTCACACCTCCATCCTTGCCACTTCCCATCAGACTTCTGTGGTCACAGGAGGGTGTGTGAAAGCGTGCCACGCACCTGCCAGTGAGGGGCCTGTCGCACAGCACCGCTGTGAAGCCAGCGTTAAGTCACCTCGGCCCGGCCTAGTGTCTCCCGGACAACTGTGCTCATCCGCTCTATCCCTAACATCAAGAAGCAACAGCAGCTGCATCAGCAAAGGCAAAGCAGTTTTCTGTTTTTGGGGTTGCAAGAATAGCATAGTCCTCACAGCGCTAGGAGAACCAGAGGGTGGCTGATGTCTTTGTTCTACAGTGCTAGCATATTCTCTTTCCTCCTTTCTTCTATTTGGTTTTAAAAATACAAAACCCCAAAAAGTAGCCCTCAGGTCATTGTGACGTCACTGACTCCCTGCGATGGCGATGTGTGGGCGCTGACTCACTGCAAGAGAATGACACTCACCGGCCCGGTCCATTCTCCTTTCCTCCTGTGACTCTCAGCCGCTGCCTCATCAACTGGTGCATCGGGCCCTGAGATCCTCCCTCCCCCTCGCTTCCTTCTCTCCCTCCACCCTCTCACTTCCCTCCCCTCTGCCAGGGTCCCCTTTGGGGTCATCAGTGGGCTGGACAGGGAAAAACAATCCACACCTCCATTTATGTGAGCCCTTTCCACTGCACTATGGCTGTGGATCTACTAGCATGGCGTTTAGGAGCCCAGCCAAAGGAAAGGTCTGTGGACAGTGGCGCTACATCCCATTCTCTAGCCTTGGACAGACGTTTTTAACTAGGTTTTTCATTATGTGTCATGGAGGGCTCAAACTTACCATGATCACAGTCCCTATCAGCAGCCATGCAGGGATGATGGATCGAACAACACCGATTCTTCTTCTGTCACGTCTGTTGCTTTACTGTTCCATCCTGAGAGTGAGGTGCTTTGTCATTTCATGTCCACTGGCCTCAAGGGTGGTCACTATCTGTTTACGGACTGTTCATCCTTTTATAGTCAACAAGCACACTGAATTGTTTATAAATGCAGTGCATTAAAGCCATATCAAACTGACTGGTCCCACTTGAGATAAGCTGGTAATTTATTTTTGCCTTGGGTGAAGCACATTATAGCAGAAGTAAAATGCGTCATTGCATAGTCCGTGCACCACGAAAGCTACTGATGTCATCCTCAGGTTTGATGGAGTTCTGAAAGTGAGCTTTAGTCACTGGTTGCTATGGAGATAGTGAGGCTTTGTATCTAGTAGGTAATTGATCAATACAGCCATGTATGTAAAACTCTGTTAATGGTACTTGATGCCTCATTCTCTGCAGTATGACAGGACCACAGTGGGGAGAGATTAGTTGTGAAATGCTTTAGAAATGTCTTTGCATGTGTTAAATGTGCATACAGTATGTATGTATGGTGCTGTGAACCATATTTTGATAGGTTGAAGGGACGTTTGAAAAGGCATTATGCTCTCTTAATATGCTTTTTTAAAAACATGAATGAGCCTTGTGAAGGCTTGTGAAACTCAATGAATATATAAATCTATGAATACTTAACCGCCTGTAAGGAAGTGCAATGCCTTTTTTTGTTGATGCATAAACTGAAACCAATAGACCCAATTTGTGGCAAAACCAAGAGGAGAAATAAGCCAGTGTTTGAGTCATCATAACCATAGGATGTAATGAGCAAAGTATATGCGGTGTACCTGCACTTACTGTAGTCATATCCAAATGATGATGCTAAACTCAGCAAAAAAAGAAATATCCCTTTTTCAGGACCCTGTCTTTCAAAGATAATTCGTAAAAATCCAAATAACTTCACAGATCTTCATTGTAAAGGGTTTAAACACTGTTTCCATTGCTTGTTCAATGAACCATAAACAATTAATGAACATGCACCTGTGGAACGGTCGTTAAGACACTAACAGCTTACAGACGGTAGGCAAATAAGGTCACAGTTATGAAAACTTAGGACACTAAAGAGGCCTTTCTACTGACTCTGAAAAACATGAAAAGAAAGATGCCCAGTGTCCCTGCTCATCTGTGTGAACGTGCCTTAGGCATGCTGCAAGGAGGCATGAGGACTGCAGATAAATGAGGACTGCAGATAAATTGCAATGTTCGTACTGTGAGATGCCTAATACAGTCTACAGGTAGACAGGACGGACAGCTGATCGTCCTCGCAGTGGCAGACCACGTGTAACAACACCTGCACAGGATCAGTACATCCGGACATCACACCTGCGGGAGAGGTACAGGTACAGGATGGCAACAGCAACTGCCCGAGTTACACCAGGAATGCACAATCCCTCCATCAGTGCTCAGACTGTCCGCAATAGGCTGAGAGAGGCTGGACTGAGGGCTTGTAGGCTTGTTGTAAGGCAGGTCCTCACCAGAAATCACCGGCAACAACGTCGCCTATGGGCACAAACCCACCATTACTGGACCAGACAGGACTGGCAAAAAGTGCTCTTCACTGACGAGTCGTGGTTTTGTCTCACCAGGGGTGATGGTCGGATTCGTGTTTATCGTCGAAGGAATGAGCATTACACTGAGGCCTGTACTCTGGAGCGAGATTGATTTGGAGGTGGAGGGTCTGTCATGGTCTGGGGCGGTGTGTCACAGCATCATCGGACTGAGCTTGTTGTCATTGCAGGCAATTTCAATGCTGTGCGTTACAGGGAAGACATCCTCCTCCCTCATGTGGTACCCTTCCTACAGGCTCATCCTGACATGACCCTCCAGCATGACAATGCCACCAGCCATACTGCTCATTCTGTGCGTGATTTCCTGCAAAACAGGAATGTCAGTGTTCTGCCATGGCCAGCAAAGAGCCCGGATCTCAATCCCATTGAGCACGTCTGTGACCTGTTGGATCGGAGGGTGAGGGTTAGGGCCATTCCCCCAGAAATGTCCGGGAACTTGCAGGTGCCATGGTGGAAGAGTGGGGTAACATCACACAGCAAGAACAGGCAAATCTGGTGCAGTCCATGAGGAGAAGATGCACTGCAGTACTTAATGCAGCTGGTGGCCACACCAGATACTGACTGTTACTTCTGATTTTGACCCCCCCCCCCCCCCCTTTGTTCAGGGACACATTCTATTTCTGTTAATCACATGTCTGTGGAACTTGTTCAGTTTATGTCTCAGTTGTTGAATCTTGTTATGTTCATACAAATATTTACACATGTTAAGTTTGCTGAAAATAAACACAGTTGACAGTGAGAGGACTTTTCTTTTTTTGCTGAGTATAGTTTTGGAAAACTGGACATTCCGGAGTGCCCCAAAATATTTTGAAAGATTTATCATTTCACTTCAGTTCATTTCAGATAGAAATGTACAGTTTTTCCAGCCAGCATAATCTTTGGAGGCTGTGTACATTTTTCAAGTGAGGGTTATAAACGGTAACAGACAGCAGAGAAGACAGAAAACGAACCATCATTTCCCCATCATATGTAAGTGCATCGAAAATTGAAATTAGTAACTTTTAATGGATAGATTAATGCTTAATGCATTGTTCATACATTTCATCTGTCTCTGTTTGTGAAGGCCTGTTAGATCCTCTGCATATTGGACTTCAGATATTGATGATTTATTTAGATTGCTATATTTATTTATTTGGAATTTTGCAGGATGAAATCACTTGAGATGCACCAACATTCTAGACTCTAGACTTCAGAGGGGAACTTTTGGGGAATTTCCAGTGTGACGACTGAGGTAGTCAAGTGAAGGTGATCTGTCTCAAGATGGTGCCAATAGAGATGGCAGCTTTGCTTCTAGTCCTTAGGAAACTGTGCAGTATTTTGTATTTTTATGTTTTATTTCTTACATTGTTATCCCAGAAAACCTTAAGTGTTATTACATACAGCCGGGAAGAATTATTGGATATCAGAGAGATGTCAACTTACCAGCACAACCGGCACTACGACCAGGAATACAACTTTCCCAAAGCGGATCCTTTGCCTGCACCTCCTAGGGCATTTGAACTGATTCCAGAGGCCGACCCAAAACAACGCCGTTGGAGGAGAGGGTGCCGGAGCTTCCGAGTATATTACTCGCTAATGTCCAGTCCCTAGTTAACAAAGTCGATGAAATCAGGGCAAGAGTTGCTTTCCAAAGAGATATCCGGGATTGTAGCATACTCTGTTTCACAGAGACATGGCTAGCTGGGGACATGCTGTCGGAGTCCGTACAGCCAACGGGATTTTCAGTGCATCACGCCGACAGGAACAAACATCTCTCCGGTCAGAAGAAGGGCGGGGGTGTATGTTTAATGACTCATGGTGTAATTGTAACAACATACAAGTCCTTTTGTTCACCTGACCTAGAATTCCTCACAATCAAATGCCGACCGTATTATCTCCCAAGAGAACTTTCATCGGTTATCATCACAGCCGTGTATATCCCCCCGCAAGCGGATACCAAGACGGCCATCAAGGAACTTCACTGGACTTTATACAAACTGGAAATCATATATCCTGAGGCTGCATTTATTGTAGCTGGGGATTTATACAAAACTAATTTGAGAACAAGGCTACCTAAATTCTATTAGCATATCGATTGCAGTACATGAGCGACTAACACGCTCGACCATTGCTACTCTAACTTCCACAATGCATACAAGGCCCTCCCCCGCCAACCTTTTGGCAAATCTGACCAAGACTCCATCTTGTTGCTCCCCTCCTATAGGCAGAAACTAAAACAGGAAGCGCCCATGCTTAGGTCTATCCAACACTGGTCTGACCAATCGGATTTGACACTTCAAGATTGCTTCGATCATGTGGACTGGGAAATGTTCCGGGTAGCCTCAAAGAATAACATTGACGTGACTCGGTGAGCGAGTTTATAAAGGAAGTGTAAAGTAGATGTTGTACCCAAAGTGACTATTAAAACCTTCCCTAACCAGAAACTGTGGATTGATGGCAGCATTCGCACAAAACTGAAAGCACTTATCACCGCATTTAATCATGGCAAGGCGACTGGAAATATGGCCGAATACAAGCAGTGTAGTTATTCCCTCTGTAAGGCAATCAAACAAACAAAGCGTCCGTATAGAGACAAAGTGGAGTCGAAATTCAACGGCTCAAACACGAGACGTATGTGGCAGGGTCTACAGACTATCACGGATTACAAAAAGAAAACCAGCCCCCTCGCGGCCATCGTCGTCTTGCTTCCAGAACAAATTAAATAACTTCTTTGCCCGCTTTGAGGACAATACAATGCCACCGACACGGCCCGCTACCAAAGAATGTGGGCTCTCCTTCTCCGTGGCCGACGTGAGTAAAATATTTAAACGTGTTAACCTCTATGGGCTAGGTGGGACGCAAGCGTCCCACCCGTGGTGCACTCCATCAACAGCAGGTGCATTTCAAGAGCGGCAAATTTGAATCCAAATAAATGTCAAAATTCAAATTTTTCAAACATACAACTATTTTACACCCTTTGAAAGATAAACATCTCCTTAATCTAACCACGTTTTACGATTTCAAAAAGGTTTTACGGCGAAAGCATAAATTTAGAGTATGTTAGGACAGTACATTTACAAGAGTTGTGTGTAATGTTGTGCCAATTCAAAGACAGGCGTCACCAAAACCATAAAATCAGCTAAAATTATGCACTAACCTTTTACAATCTCCAACAGATGACACTCCTAGGACATTGTGTTAGACAATGCATGCATTTTTAGTTCTATCAAGTTCATATTTATATCCAAAAACAGCGTTTTACTGTGGCATTGATGTTCAGGAAATCGTTTCCCTCCAATAACCGGCATTCAAGTCAGCACCACAAATTAAATAATGAAAATTAGAAAACATTGGTAAAATATTATATTGTCATTTAAAGAATTATAGATTTACATCTCTTGAACGCAATCAACTTGCCAGATTTAAAAAGAACCTTACTGGGAAATCACACTTTGCAATAATCTGAGCACTGCGCCCAGAAAAATACGCGTTGCGATACAGACTAGCCGCCATGTTGGGGAGATCTAAAATCGAAAATACTATGTAAATAATCCATTACCTTTGATTCTCTTCATCAGATGTCACTTCCAGGTATCACAGGTCCATAACGAATGTAGTTTTGTTCAAAAAAGCTCATCATTTATGTCCAAAAATCTCCGTCTTGTTAGCACATGATCTAAGCCCGCCGGACTTCACTTCATGAACGAGGGGAAAAAATATATTTACGTTCGTTCAAACATGTCAAACTTTGTATAGCATAAATCATTAGGGCCTTTTTTAACCAGAACATGAATAATATTCAAGGTGGACGAATGCATTCTCTTTTATAACGTATTGGAACGAGGGTACCCAACATGAACTCGCGCGCCAGGTGTCTAATGGGCCATCATCGTTCCATGGCTCTTGTTCGGTCAGATCTCCCTCCAGAAAACTCAAAACACTTTGTAAAGGCTGGTGACATCTAGTGGAAGCAATAGGAAGTGCAAATACTGCCCCCTAGCCCTAACAGGTTAACCCTCGCAAGGCTGCTGGGCTATGACGGCATCCCTAGCCGCGTACTCAGAGCATTCACAGACCAGCTGGCTGGTTTGTTTACGGACATATTCAATCAATCCCTATCCCAGTCTGCTGTCTCCACATGCTTCAAGATGTTCCTGTTCCCAAGAAAGCTAAGGTAACTGAACTAAATGACTATTGCCCCGTAGCACTCACTTCTGTCATCATGAAGTGCTTAGAGAGACTAGTCAAGGATCATATCACCTCCACCCTACCCTAGACCCCCTCCAATTTGCTTACTTCCCCAATAGGTCCACAGACGATGCAATCGTCAGCACACTGCAGACTGCACACTGCCCTATCCCATCTGGACAAGAGGAATACCTACAGTATCTCACAAAAGTGAGTACACCCCTCACATTTTTGTAAATATTTGAGTATATCTTTTCATGTGACAACACTGAAGAAATGACACTTTGCTACAATGTAAAGTAGTGAGTGTACAGCTTGTATAACAGTGTAAATTCGCTGTCCCCTCAAAATAACACAACACACAGCCATTAATGTCTAAACCGCTGGCAACAAAAGGGAGTACACCCCTAAGTGAAAATATCCAAATTGGGCCCAAAGTGTCAATATTTTGTGTGGCCACCATCATTTTCCAGCACTGCCTTAACCCTCTTGGGCATGGAGTTCACCAGAGCTTCACAGGTTGCCACTGGAGTCCTCTTCCACTCCTCCATGACGACATCACGGAGCTGGTGGATGTTAGAGACCTTGCACTCCTCCACCTTCCGTTTGAGGATGCCCCACAGATGCTCAATAGGGTTTAGGTCTGGAAACATGCTTGGCCAGTCCATCACCTTTACCCTCAGCTTCTTTAGCAAGGCAGTGGTCGTCTTGGAGGTGTGTTTGGGGTCGTTATCATGTTGGAATACTGCCCTGCGGCCCAGTCTCCGAAGGGAGGGGATCATGCTCTGCTTCAGTATGTCACAGTACATGTTGGCATTCATGGTTCCCTCAATGAACTGTAGCTCCCCAGTGCCGGCAGCACTCATGCAGCCCCAGACCATGACACTCCCACCACCATGCTTGACTGTAGGCAAGACACACTTGTCTTTGTACTCCTCACCTGGTTGCCGCCACACACACTTGACACCATCTGAACCAAATAAGTTTATCTTGGTCTCATCAGACCACAGGACATGGTTCCAGTAATCCATGTTCTTAGTCTGCTTGCCTTCAGCAAACTGTTTGCGGGCTTTCTTGTGCATCATCTTTAGAAGAGGCTTCCTTCTGGGACGACAGCCATGCAGACCAATTTGATGCAGTGTGCGGCGTATGGTCTTAGCACTGACAGGCTGACCCCCCACCCCTTCAACCTCTGCAGCAATGCTGGCAGCACTCATACGTCTATTTCCCAAAGACAACCTCTGGATATGACGCTGAGCACGTGCACTCAACTTCTTTGGTCGATCATGACGAGGCCTGTTCTGAGTGAAACCTGTCCTGTTAAACCGCTGTATGGTCTTGGCCACCGTGCTGCAGCTCAGTTTCAGGGTCTTGGCAATCTTCTTATAGCCCAGGCCATCTTTATGTAGAGCAACAATTGTTTTTTTCAGATCCTCAGAGAGTTCTTTGCCATGAGGTGCCATGTTGAACTTCCAGTGACCAGTCAGTATGAGGGAGAGTGAGAGCGATGACACCAAATTTAACACACCTGCTCCCCATTCACACCTGAGACCTTGTAACACTAACGAGTCACATGACACCGGGGAGGGAAAATTTCAAACATAGATTCAACCATAATGATCAGGCAGGTTTTCCAATGCCTCGCAAAGAAGGGCACCTATTGGTAGATGGGTATACATTTAAAAAAATACATCTCTTTGAGCATGGTGAAGTTATTACTTACTTTTTGGATGGTTTATCAATACACCCAATCACTACAATGATACAGGCGTCCTTCCTAACTCAGTTGCCAGAGAGGAAGGAAACCACTCAGGACTAAAGTAAAACTGCAAAAAAAATTGGCAAAGAAATTAACTTAATATCCTGAATACAGTGTTATGTTTGTGGCAAATACAACACAACACATCACTGAGTACCACTCTTCATATTTTCAAGCATGGTAGTAGCTGCATCATGTTTTGGCTATGCTTGTCATCGGCAAGGACTAGGGAATTTTTTGGGGAGAAAAAGAAATAGAATAGAGCTAAGCAACGGACACTGGGAGACAAATTCACCTTTCAGCAGGACAATAGCCTAAAACACTACCGAGGCCAAATATACACTGGAGTTAACAAGACAACATTGAATGTTCCTGAGTGGCCTAGGTACAGTTTTGACTTAAATCAGCTTTAAAATCTATGGCAAGTCTTGAAAATGGCTTTTAAGCTTTTTTTATAATATGGATAATATAGATAATAATATAGATTGACTCAGAGGGTTGAATACTTGTGGAAATGAGAATTCTATATTTCATTTTCAATAAAAAAGAAAAAAGGCTAAAAACATGTTTTCACTTTGTCATTAATGGCTATAATGTTTACATTAGATGGGCGTGAATAAACATTTTTTTAATCCATTTTGAATTCAGGCTGTAACACAACAACATTTGGAATAAGTCAAGGGGTATGAATACTTTCTGAAGGCACTGCATGTCTTGTTAATGCCTTCACTCACATGCCTATTGAAAAGGCAACCACATCACCATTGAGGCGATCTGTCTAAATGAATAGCACTGACTATTGGCTATGCAGCCTAAATTACAACCCATTAATTGGTAGGCAATAGCCATGATATATTTGTTTAATATCCATTATTGCCAGTTTTTACAATTTTTAAAAACTTTTTAGGAGAGTTTGAAATTAGGATCCTTTGACCCAACAAGAGCTTATCCAGGCATAGAGCCGACACAGAAACTAATCATATATTTAGAAAATTTCCCAAACAAATCTTTCTCTTATAAAATCACCCTAAATTACCATTTTAAGCTTAAATAATGCAAAATATATAATATATATATATATATATATATATATATATATATATATATATATATATATATATACTGTTCAAAAAAATAAAGGGAACACTTAAACAACACAATGTAAATCCAAGTCAATCACACTTCTGTGAAATCAAACTGTCCACTTAGGAAGCAACACTGATTGACAATACATTTCACATGCTGTTGTGCAAATGGAATAGACAACAGGTGGAAATTATAGGCAATTAGCAAGACACCCCCAATAAAGGAGTGGTTCAGCAGGTGGTGACCACAGATCACTTCTCAGTTCCTATGCTTCCTGGCTGATGTTTTGGTCACTTTTGAATGCTGGCGGTGCTTTCATTCTAGTGGTAGCATGAGACGGAGTCTACAACCCACACAAGTTGCTCAGGTAGTGCAGCTCATCCAGGATGGCACATCAATGCGAGCTGTGGCAAGAAGGTTTGCTGTGTCTGTCAGCGTAGTGTCCAGAGCATGGAGGCGCTACCAGGAGACAGGCCAGTACATCAGGAGACGTGGAGGAGGCCGTAGGAGTGAAACAACCCCAGCAGCAGGACCGCTACCTCCGCCTTTGTGCAAGGAGGAGCAGGAGGAGCACTGCCAGAGCCCTGCAAAATGACCTCCAGCAGGCCACAAATGTGCATGTGTCTGCTCAAACGGTCAGAAACAGACTCCATGAGGGTGGTATGAGGGCCCGACGTCCACAGTTGGGGGTTGTGCTTACAGCCCAACACCGTGCAGGACGTTTGGCATTTGCCAGAGAACACCAAGATTGGCAAATTTGCCACTGGCGCCCTGTGCTCTTCACAGATGAAAGCAGGTTCACACTGAGCACATGTGACAGACGTGACAGAGTCTGGAGACGCCGTAGAGAACGTTCTGCTGCCTGCAACATCCTCCAGCATGACCGGTTTGGCGGTGGGTCAGTCATGGTGTGGGGTGGCATTTCTTTGGGGGGCCGCACAGCCCTCCATGTGCTCGCCAGAGGTAGCCTGACTGCCATTAGGTACCGAGATGAGATCCTCAGACCCCTTGTGAGACCATATGCTGGTGCGGTTGGCCCTGGGTTCCTCCTAATGCAAGACAATGCTAGACCTCATGTGGCTGGAGTGTGTCAGCAGTTCCTGCAAGAGGAAGGCATTGATGCTATGGACTGGTCCGCCCGTTCCCCAGACCTGAATCCAATTGAGCACATCTGGGACATCATGTCTCGCTCCATCCACTTTAATTTTGAGTGTGACTCCAAATCCAGACCTCTATGGGTTGATAAATTGGATTTCCATTGATTATTTTTGTGTGATTTTGTTGTCAGCACATTCAACTATGTAAAGAAAAAAGTATTTAATAAGATTATTTCATTCATTCAGATCTAGGATGTGTTATTTTAGTGTTCCCTTTATTTTTTTGAGCAGTGTATATACAAATTAAGTTTCCCTGCTTGGTAAGGATTGTCCCGACTTTAAAGAATCTCTGAGCTAATTTCCTGCTTTTCTACACATTTTGACATGAGGCTAAGATAAATTTGAGCAGTTTTAATGCTAATTTCCTGTAATTCTAAACATGACGTGTTCATATGCTATCTGGGTGGCCCGACCTCCGGGTCGACCTCAACCTCTCTGGTTCGGCAACCTGGTACAGTGTCACCTGGTACGGCGTCACCTGGTAGGCAACTGCGCCTCCTTCAAACGCATGGCTCTCCAGAGGGTGGTGCGAGCAGCCCAACACATCATTGGAGGCAAATTACCTGCCTTCCAGGAAATCTCCAGCACCCGGTGTCAAAGGATGGCCAAGAAGATCATTAAGGACCTCAACCACCTGAGCCACGGACTGTTCACCCGGCTACCGTCCGACATACAGAGACAGTACAGGTGCATCGGAGCTAAGGCTGAGAGACTAAAAACTGCTACCACGGGCCATCAGACTGTTGAACAGCCATCGCTAGCCATCTACCAGTTGATGCACACTCAGTCATACAAAACACACACACAAACTATCACACACACACACACCTCATAGTCACAAACACACACGCACGTACACACATCCAGAACTGCTTCCCCTTGCTATAGAGACATTGAACTACAGGTCACTTCCGTTTCAAACTGTGATACTGTATCCCCGACTCATCATTTATTTATGGATTCTTGACATAGCCTATTTTTTTGCTGTAAATATCATTCTTAGCTGATCTTTGTAAAATTATCCCGGTGTTCATACGTTTAGATTGCATTTGATTACTGTACTGCTACAGTGCTATTTTGGTTATTAATCAGAATCGTCCCGCCGGTCTTGATTTCATGTATTTTTTGTGTATATATTTTTACTTACATTTTAATTGTTTGACATTTTACTGCATTATTAGGAGCTAGTAACATAACCACCCACTAAAACACCTGCTAAACTGTGCATGCAACCTGACTTTGATTTGATTACAAGGCACACCTCAAAATATGTTAACCTCATCTGGACAGAGGGCCCCATAAATATTTTTTTTTCACTACTTTCATTTATTTGCATGTCCAGCCCTTATATTTAGGTTCATAATGAAGTTTTTAACCATTTTCTTTTCAAGACAACCAGGGCTGAACACAAAACAAATGGACATAAACAGTTCATTGGCAAATGTCAATAAAGAAATAAGCTCCGCCTAGCAAAAACCTGATTAAAAACGAATTTATAAGAATGCTGTATGTTCGGAAATGGTTTGCTCAGTGGGAAATGAATATCCAACTCGTCAGTGACAACTGAAGTCTATGTAGAGTCAGTTATAGCTGCAGTATGTATATCATTGCATACTGTATATCATGGTACAGCTACATGAATGGAGATCAGACATGGATTATGATAAGGGTTGGTAAGCATGGGTAAGTGTAGAATGATAAGTAGCCCATCATGCACTGTAAAACTTTTCCCTGTAAATGCATAGCTTTATACTGGCACCATAGTTGCAAGCTTAATACCGTAATGTTGCTTTACAGCAGAGTAGCTACAATATATTTTTACAGTACTATTTTCTGTCAAATATATTACAGCATCCCTGCTCTACATTTAAGAAAATATAGTACCTAGAAATATATTACAGCATTTCTGCTGTAAAGCAAAATCACAGTATTAAGCTGGCAACTCTGGTGTAAATATAGAGTGAAATTCTTCCTAAAATCTAAATGTAAGAAAAATAATACATTTGTACATGTAATGCATTTATTTATTCAAATTGGTAACGACATTATCGCGTGACTAACACATTTGAGTTATCGAGTGTGACCAGATACTCGAGGTCACTCTAACAATGAAAATAAATGTTGAAAGCATTCCACAGGGATGCTGAATCCAATGCTTCCCATAGTTGTGTCAAGTTTGCTGAATGTCCATTGGGGGTGGAGCATTCTTGATACACAAAGGAAACTGTTGAGTGTGAAAAACCCATCAGTGTTGCAGTTCTTGGCACACTCAAACCGGTGCGCCTGGCACCTACTACCATACCCCATTCAAAGTCACTACAAATCATTTGTCTTGCCCATTCACCCTCTGAATGGGAAAGCACAATCCATGTCTCAATTGTCTCAAGGCTTAAAAATCCTTCTTTAACCTGTCTTCTACCCTTCATCTACACTACAAGACTTCAATAAGGGATCATTACTTTCACCTGGATTCACCTGGTCAGTCTGTCATGGAAAGAGCATGTGTTCCTAATGTTTTGTACACTCAGTGTAGCAGTTATGAAATATATTACACAAAATGTTCTATGATTTTCTGTTGTTTTAATATAATTGAATAAAGGTGTCTACCATGTATGGCCAGACAATAGGTTCACAAAATCCTTTCAGGTCTTTCTCTTTTTTCCAGCTCACATTCCATTAAGCTGTGAAAAGTTATGCATCATTCAATTATCTTGACATCATGTCTATTTAATTTCAAACAACAGCAGTGTTTTGAGTGCAGTCACACAGCAAACATCCCACCCTGAGTCAAATAGTTGTTATACTGAGAATGCACTTTCAACGCTCAATTATTAATCTCAAATTCACATGAACGAATCAGGTATCGCCTGGTGAGGGACTACTACAGCACTCAGGAGGAGCGGAGCGAACATACTTGAACTTGCTGACAAGGTCATCTAGGCTTGTGTAAAGGTCTGGGGCCTGGAGTCCTGAGTTGAGTTTAGTCAATGTGAGTGATGCACGACAGGCATGCTCAAGGTGCCACGTCAGGGTTCACACAGCACTGGAACATTTCCTGTCTGACATTATACTTTAAATGTGTTTTTAAGACATGCAGTCACACAGACATAGACAAACTGTTGACTTAACGGGAGTTTCAGATCATGTTGGCATCATCTTTAGAACATAATGACCATCGGAATGATATTGGACACAATAACAAAGTCCTCTGGGGTGGTGATGTAATGAGATTTCTTAATTATGTCAAATGAAGTGTAGGGCCCAGGGGGGGCAACGGCGCTCTCTCCTCTCCACACTGTAAATAAAGTCACTGTCCGTGATTCAACAGCGAAAAAAAATATGTTTTGTCTGGGAGGATGACAATCTGTCTGGGCGGATGATAATCAATCTGATAATCCCTCCTTCTGACATGAGCCATACTCTTGGGCAAACTCATATGCACAAATGACTACGCTGTGGAGCAGCACAAATTTCAAACTCCTCCTGAGTCACACTATACTCATTGGTCGTTAAGATATTACTGTGGCTTTGGCGCATGTGTGTTGGAAGGGGATGTCAAATGCAGAAAGCTCAATCCTGTGGCACAACTGTTGATATGATAAATATTGATTAAGCTCTCATTAGGCATCCTTTGGAGGTTTCACCAGCCCTTTGCAAAAACACCAATAACTTTGAAATGTATTTTTGTGTAGCCATCCGTGACCTATTTCCACATGTAGAGGGTATGTGCCTTACCAAACAAACCCCTGGAGTTTTCATTAGCATAAATAAATATATTTAAAGACATGCTCCAGAACTTTGGCGACTATTAAGTCTTTTTTAAACTTCCCTATGTGTCAATGTGTAGTTCATACATGCATAATTACTGTTTTACCTCAATTAGCCACTAAATCCCTAGTTTGAAAGTGGCTGTTTTTTCTTGAAGCTCTGCTGTGCCATTTTCCCCAAATTTTCCCCCAATTCGAGTTAAACCAATGACCTTAAGTCCGTCACCATATGAGTGACAGCTAGCATGCACACACATATGATGGTGGGGAATTTTTGGAGACCACTTTTGGCTCGTGAGCTGTCCTTTTAAGATCTACTGGATTAAAAAGTACACAAAAGTACCAGAAAATCTCTTTAATCAGTTTTTGACAAAAACAAAAAAGTAAAAAAAAGTGGATGGTATGACTAAACTTTATTTCACTCAAATTCAACACAGAACAAAGCACAAGTCAAATTCACATCCAATAGTCATAGCTGATAGTGAGGTGTCAAAAAATGTGAATTCAACTTGAAATAAACTATACCTTGAAACCCTATCTTTGATTTGGGGTTGAAATCTGGGTTGTAATCTGGATTGAAATCTGGATTACGAAGCTGTTTTGTACCATGTAGCCCACAATATTTGTGCTTTCTGTCACAATAAATGAATCCACATATCTGTAGAGCCCAGTAATGCATAAACACAGCAACAACACACCACTGAAAACAT
Organism: Salmo salar; assembly: GCF_965601325.2. Lineage (NCBI taxonomy): Eukaryota > Metazoa > Chordata > Actinopteri > Salmoniformes > Salmonidae > Salmo > Salmo salar. Next base: position 58,265,681 of record NC_138303.1, read on the forward strand.
GATTCCAATTTAAAATAATTAACCAGCTAATTAATTAATAAAACGAAGCTGTGCTGACACTTCTCTGACCTCTACTAATAAGACTAACAACTGGCCAGCAGAGGGAAAGCTATTTTTGCTGATCATTTGACTATCATTGACAAATAATTTGTTTGCATTTGCCTGTCCATCCACATGTAAATATTTAATTAAACAAACCTGGTGCAACTCTTCATCTGTGAAATGCAGATATTAACAAATTATTCATTCGCTTTACCATCGAATGTACTGATTTTGAGGTGGTCAGGCCAGGGCCAGCAAACCAAAAGCTATAGGGTAAAAGCTAATGGTAGGATGAATGAACCTTTACAAATGTAATAGTGTGTCCCAAAGGTAGCCTACAGTATTCAATGTTTTTTTTGAGAGGGCAGTGAGTTGTGTCAGAGGTGACTAGAGCTACAGATGCAGATCTTAATTTGACCCCTTTCGTCTCAGGAGGAAAATAATATCAGAAAAAATATTTAGAATCACCACCAGGTGGCAGATGGAAGCGGTATTTGCACACCGTACCTACTTTGTAATTTATGTAAGCTACGTGCAGGCTACAGCGTGTCTCATGTGAAGTCTTATGTAGATGATAATAAATTGACATATTTGTAGGGGGTATTTTTTAGTTAGGGAAAATCTTTTATTTTAATCAATTGTTGTATTATATGTTGAGGGCAATTAATAGGCAGAATAAATTATTCTTTTCCTCAGTGCCTGTGAGGTCCAGTGCTTACAGCCACTGACCTCAGCACACATACTGTATGCCGGAGTTGGCATCGGTTTGAATCTGGCCCACCACCCTTTGACTCATGTATTGTCTATTTTTTACGCATTAATTCCACGTGGTTACAGGGTTAAAACAGAAACAACTCAAAGGTTAACAGTTTACGCATTAATTATGTTAAGGCTATGGTTTGGGGGAGGCTTAAAACAAAATAATAAAAAATGACACGCCTACGTATCAGCAGTATTCATAGTATTCTTAGTGCTTACTACAACATTGTGAACTGCCATAGCGCAGTGGTCTGGGCAGTGCAGCAAACTCCGGCTCCCAGTTTCATGACTTTGTGCCCAGTGCTTCCTGATATTGTGACCAGTCTGAGTGTACATTAGGCCCACAAGTTAATTGCATTTATTTCAATATTTTTATTAAAAAGTAAAACAAATAGTCTGATGTTTTACACATCAAAGAAAAGTGTTTCAGCTCAAAGAATAGGCACAAATGTATAAACATCTAGACAGCTTTACAAAATGAAATATTAAAGCCACACAATACAGGCTCTCAATCCACACCAAAGACAAGGACTATATTGGCAAATGATACATAGCCTAACTATAAAACGTGGACGAGCATCCACACTGGAGGAAAGTTTATAGTTTTACAGTAGGCCTACATCTGTCAATCAACTGATGGCCCAAATTAGTTCATTAACTCAGCCAGGAAAACACAGTAGCCTATTATCGGGTTTCACACCTTTTATTATGTGACAGCGGATCGGCTAAAGGGTAGCCTACAGAATGTATTGGAATATAATCAAATAACAAGGGGCCCATTGCAATATGTAGAATGGCGCCGGAGGGGCTGGCTTACGTTTTACATGCTCCTAACCAACTGTGCTATTTTGTTTGTTATTTCGTGTTGTTTGTAACTTATTTTGTACATAATGTTTCTGCTACCATCTCTTATGACTGAAAAGAACTTCAGGACATCAGAACAGCGATTACTCACCTCGAACTGGAAGAAACGTTTTTATTTAACGAGTTCTACGGAAGGATTTACGCAAGGGGACAGAGGTCGGGCTATCTTCTGAGAATTTGTAGGCGAGTGATTAAACTCTCACTGTCATCCGTTCTAATGGCCAACGTGCAATCATTGGAAAATAATATGGATGACCTACGATCAAGATTATACTACCAACGGGATATTAAAAACTGTAATACCTTACGTTTCACAGAGTCGTGGCTGAATGACGACACGGTTAACATAGAGCTGGCGGGATTTTCCATGCACCAGCAGGACAGAGACGCTACGTCTGGTAAGACAAGGGGCGGGGGTGTGTGTCTATTTGTCAATAACATCTGGTGCACGATGTCTAATATTAAAGTAGTCTCGAGGTATTGCTCGTCTGTAGACCACACTACCTACCAAGAGAGTTGTCATCTATATTATTCGTAGCCGTCAATTTACCACCACAAACCGATGCTGGCACTAAGACTGCACTCAACCAGCTGTATAAGGCAAACAAGAAAATGCTCATCCAGAAGCGGTGCTCCTAGTGGCCAGGAACTTTAATGCAGGCAAACTTAAATCCGTTTTACCTCATTTCTACCAGCATGTCACATGTGCAACCAGAGGAAAGAAACTCTAGACCACCTTTACTCCACACACAGAGATGCATACAAAGCTCTCCCCAGCCCTCCATTTGGCAAATCTGACCATAATTCTATCCTCCTGACTCCTGCTTACAAGCACAAACTAAAGCAGGAAGTACCAGTGACTCGCTCAATACGGAAGTGGTCAGATGACGCAGATGCTATGCTACAGGACTATTTTGCCCCGCACAGACTGGAATATGTTCCGGAATTCATCAAAGGAATATTCCACCGCAGTCATCGGCTTCGTCAATAAGTGCATTGATGATGTCATCCCCACAGTGTCCGTACGTACATATCCCAACCTGAAGCAACATCCTCATTGAGCTAAAGGGTAGAGCTGCCACTTTCAAGGAGCGGGACACTAATCCGGACACTTATAAGAAATCCCGCTATGCCCTCAGACGAACCATCAAACAAGCAAAGCGTCAATACAGGATTAAGATTGAATCCTACTACACTGACTCTGATGCTCATCGGATGTGGCAGGGCTTGAAAACTATTACGGACTACAAAGGGAAACCCAGCCGCGAGCTGCCCAGTGATGCGAGCCTATCAGACGAGCTAAATGCCTTTTATGCTCGCTTTGAGGCAAGCAAAACTGAAGCATGCATGAGAGCACCAGCTGTTCTGGACAACTGTGTGATAACGCTCTCAGTAGCTGATGTGAGCAAGTCCTTTAAACAGGTCAACATTCACAAAGCCGCGGGGCCAGATGGATTACCAGGACGTGTACTCAAAGCATGCGCGGACCAAATGGAAAGTGTCTTCCCTGACATTTTAAACCTCTCCCTGACCGAGTCTGTAATACCTACATGTTTCAAGCAGACCACCATCGTCCCTGTGCCCAAGGAAGTGAAGGTAACCTGTCTAAATGATTACCGCCCTGTAGCACTGACGTCTGTAGCCATGAACTGCTTTGAAAGGCTGGTCATGGCTCACATCACCAGCATCCTCCTGGATACCCTATACCCACTCCCTTTCGAATACCGGCCCAACAGATCCACAGATGATGCAATCTCAATCGCACTCCACACTGCTCTTTCCCACCTGGAGAAAAGGAACACTTATGTGAGAATGTTGTTCATTGACTATAGCTCAGCATTCAACACCATAGTGCCCACAAAGCTCATCACTAAGGTAAGGACTCTGGGACTAAACACCTCCCTCTGCAACTGGATCCTGGACTTCCTGACTGGCCGCCCCGAGTTGGTAAGGGTAGGCAACAACATGTCTGCTACGCTGATCCTCAACACTGGGGCCCCTCAGGGGTGTGTGCTTAGTCCCCTCCTGTACTTCCTGTTCACCCATGACTGTGTAGCCAAACACGACTCCTACAACATAATTAATGCTTGGTCTACCGAGTGGCGCAAATGGTCTAAGGCATGGCATCTCAATGCGAGAGGCATCCCTACAGACACCCTGGTTCGAATCCAGGCTGTATCACAACCGGCCGTGATTGGGAGTCCCATAGGGCTGCACACAATTGGCCCAGCGTCATCCGGGTTTGGCCGGTGTAGGCTGTCATTGTAAATAGAGGGTAGTGCGTACGGCCCAGTACAAGTTTCCTGCCATCCAGGACCTATATACTCGGCGGTGTCAGACTCCAATCACCCAAGTCATAGATTGTTTTCTCTGCTACCACACGGCAAGAGGTACCAGAGCGTCAAGTCTAGGAACAAAAGACTCTTTAACAGCTTCTACACCCAAGCCATAAGACTGCTGAACAATTAATCAAATGGCCATCGGATTATTTACATTGATACGCCCCTCCAATTGTTTTTTACACTGCTCCTACTCGCTGTTTAGTATCTATGCATATTCACTTTACCACTACCTACATGTACAAATTACCTCGACTAACCTGTACCCGCACATTGACTCGGTACCGGTACCCCCTGTATATAGCCTCGTTATTGTTATTTTATTTTATTGTGTTACTTTTTTGAAATTATTTTTTACTTTCGTTTATTTGGTAAATATTTTCTTAACTCTTTCTTGAGCTGCACTGTTGGTTAGGGCTTGTAAGTAAGCATTTCGCAGTTGTTACGTTCATCGTAAGAATGAGACCAAGGTGCAGCGTGGTAGGCAAAACATTTTTCCTTTATTAAAATGAACACCGTCAAAACAACAAAATACAAAAACGAACGTAAAGTTCTGCAGGCTTCAAAGCAGCTATACAAAAACAAGATCCCACAAAAACCCAGTGAGAAAAGGCTGCCTAAATATGATCCCCAATCAGAGACAACGAAAGACAGCTACCTCTGATTGGGAACCATATCAGGCCAACATAGAAATACAAAACATAGATATACATAATCTAGAATGCCCACCCAAATCACACCCTGACCTACCCAAATAGAGAAATAAAAAGGCTCTCTACGGTCAGGGCGTGACAATGGACAAAAAAAGTTTGATTTGATTTGAACAATCGATGGCACTAGATTATCGCCAGTTGATGTCTTGTTAAACATTCAATATGCGCTAACTGATCTCAATTGCATTCATTATTGGTCACCTCATTACCGCTCCCTAAAAGATGTTGTTGGTGTTACCCTTAGTCCTGCCAACAACGAAAGTCTTTCAAGATATGTTACCCTGTAGTTGGTATTGTAATCGGAACAATTTAGTCCTTTTTAAACAGACTAAGGGCAATTGATCTATTTGACAAACATTCTGTACAATATAAATAAAGTATTTAATCGTTTACCACTGCAACCTAGCCAACCTCCATTACTTACAATGGAGAAAATACCAACAAGTTTTTTCCTCTATTAAAACTCCCTTTAACATTACCAAACTTATGGACTATGTAGTTAACCATGTTATCTCAATATTTTGTGAGTCATATTGCACTTTTGCAAATTACATACCTGAATTGACAGGGTGAAACTATGAGACGGAGAAACGTTAGTAGTGTTTTGTAGTAGGCATTCTCCAAAATTGAATAAGAAACCTCCAAGACCTCACAATTTCACTTACGCACCACATTGACGTCACAGCTCCCCCTAGCGGCAGTAGTCATATACATTAACTTAAATGCAAATACCTGGGAGGCCTAGAAAATGATGGATGGCTCCATAAAATAAAAAATGAAATAAAACATCCAAAAATCTAAACATATACAGTTGAAGTCGGAAGTTTAGATACACTTAGGTTGGAGTCATTAAAACTTGTTTTTCAACCACTCCACAAATTTCTTGTTAACAACTATAGTTTTGGCAAATCGGTTAGGACATCTACTTTGTGCATGACACAAGTCATTTTTCCAACAATTGTTTACAGACTATTTCACTTAATTCACTGTACCACAATTTCAGTTGGTCAGAAGTTTACATACACTAAGTTGACTGTGCCTTTAAACAGCTTGGAAGATTACAGAAAATGATGTCATGGCGTTAGAAGCTTCTGATAGGCTAATTGACATCATTTGCGTCAATTGGAGGTGTACCCATGGATGTATTTCAAGGCCTACCTTCAAACTCACTGCCTCTTTGCTTGACATCATGGGAAAATCTAAAGAAATCAGCCAAGACTTCATGAAAGAAATTGGAGAACTCTGCAAGTCTGGTTCATCCTGGGGAGCAATTTCCAAAAGTCTGAAGGTACCACAATCATCTGTACAAACAATAGTATGCAAGTATAAACACCATGGGACCACACAGACGTCATACCGTTCAGGAAGGAGATGCGTCTTGTTTTCTAGAGATGAACATACTTTGGTGTGAAAAGTGCAAATCAGTCGCAGAACAACAGCAAAGGGCCTTGTGAAGATGCTGGAGGAAACAGGTACAGTAGTATCTATACCCACAGTAAAACGAGTCCTATATCGACATGACCTGAAAGGCCGCTCAGCAGGGAAGAAGCCACTTCTCCAAAACCGCCATAAAAAAGCCAGACTACGGTTTGCAACTGCACATGGGGACAAAGGTCGTACTTTTTTGAGAAATGTCCTCTGGTCTAATGAAACATAAACAATTTGGCAATAATGACCATTGTTATGTTTGGAGGAAAAAAGAGTGAGTCCGAAGAACACCATCCCAACCGTGAAGCACGGGGGTGGCAGCATCATGTTGTGGGGGTGCTTTGCTGCAGGAGGGACTGGTGCACTTCACAAAATAGATGGCATCATGAGGCAGGGAAATTATGTGTATATATTGAATCAACATCTCAAGACATCAGTCAGGAAGTTAAAGCTTGGTGGCAAATGGGTCTTCCAAATGGACAATGACCCCAAGCATACTTCCAAAGTTGTGGCAAAATGGCTAAGGACAACAAAGTCAAGGTATTGGAGTGGCCATCATAAAGCCCTGACCTCAATCCTATAGAAAATGTGTGGGCAGAACTGAAAAGCGTGTGCGAGCAAGGAGGCCTACAAACCTGACTCAGTTACACAAGCTCTGTCAGGAGGAATGGGCCAAAATTCACCCAACTTATTGTGGGAAGCTTGTGGAAGGCTACCCAAAACATTTGACCCAAGTTAAACAATTTAAAGGCAATGCTACCAAATACTAATTGAGTGTATGTAAACTTCTGACCCACTGGGAATGTGATGAAAGAAATAAAAGCTGAAATAAATCACTCTACTATTATTCTGACATTTCACATACTTAAAATAAAGTGGTGATCCTAACTGACCTAAATCAAGGATTTTTTACTGGGATTAAATGTCAGGAATTGTGAAAAGCTGAGTTTAAATGTATTTGGCTAAGGTGTATGTAAACTTCCGACTTCAACTGTATACGTGCATCACAACATTCCTAAAGAAAATAATGTACCTTTTTGCTCCATACATTTTCCCCTGACACCCAAAAGCACTCGTTACATTTTTAATGCTTAGCAGGACAGGAAAATTGTTCAATTCACACACTTATTGTATCAAGAGAACATCCCTGGTCATTTCTACTGTCTCTGATCTGGCGGACTAACTAAACACAAATGCTTTGTTTGTAAATTGTGACCTGATTCAGGCGAACTAGGCATATGTCGCAAGTCACGACTTCACAGGAGAGCCGTTTGAAGGTAAAAAAAAACATTTTTTATCAACATGCGTTTTTTGGCAGAAATGTCTTCTCGAACATGTGAACTTTCATGTGCCTTAATAACAAACTTGTATGCCAACTGTAAATACAAATAAAATTGTTAAATTACGAGCCATGTTGGTTAAGCCACAGAAAAGGTTAGCAACCTTCCCACTATCCATGATTGGCTGAGATAATGAATGGGCTGGACATGCTGAGAGAGGAGAGAGGATTGGTCTGCCATATTGAAAGCTTCTGTCTATTTGAGCTCGTCAGTCTGTGTTAGTAATCCTGTCAAACGCTTCTTTTAAAAAAAGGTATTGTGTAGTGGAGCTGCATAAGTGTTGCTCTCCACTTTCTGGAGGATCATCTCCGGATTACATCTTCAAACTAAGGGCAACCATGGCATTTGACAGGAGACGCGTATAATGATGTATATGGGTAAGATCAATCAATCAATCAATCAATCAATCAATCAATCAAATGTATTTACAAAGCCCTTCTTACATCAGCTAATGTCACAAAGTGCTGTACAGAAACCCAGCCTAAAACCCCAAACAGCAAGTAATGCAGGTGTAGAAGCACGGTGGCTAGGAAAATCTCCCTAGAAAGGCCAGAACCTAGGAAGATACCTAAAGAGTAACCAGGCTATGAGGGGTGGCCAGTCCTCTTCTGGCTGTGCCGGGTGGAGATTATAACAGAACATGGCCAAGATGTTCATAGATGACCAGCAGGGTCAAATAATAATAACCACAGTGGTTGTCGAGGGTGCAACAGGTCAGCACCTCAGGAGTAAATGTCAGTTGGCTTTTCATAGCCGATCATTCAGAGTATCTCTACCGCTCCTGCTGTCTCTAGAGAGTTGAAAACAGCAGGTCTGGGGCAGGTAGCACGTCCGGTGAAGAGGTCAGTGTTACATAGCCGCAGGCAGAACAGTTGAAACTGGAGCAGCAGCACGGCCAGGTAGACTGGGGACAGCAAGGAGTCATCAGGCCAGGTAGTCCTGAGGCATGGTCCTAGGGCTCAGGTCCTCCGAGAGAGAGAGAAAGAAAGAAAGAAATAACTTAAATTCACACAGGACACCAGATAAGACAGGAGAATTACTCCAAATATAACAGACTGACCCTAGCCCCCCGACACATAAATTACTGCAGCATAAATACTGGAGGCTGAGACAGGAGGGGTCGGGAGACACTGTGGCCCCATCTGACGATACGCCCCGGACAGGGCCAAACAGGCAGGATATAACCCCATCCACTTTGCCAAAGCAAGATAGTCTAGCTAGCTACATTTTCAGATATTACACATTTCTAATTTTGACAGAAGAGCCATTTGCTTGGCTAGCTATAGCCTAATGTTAGCTAGCTAACATTGAACCTGGTTGGTTAGCTACCTGCCGATTCATACAGGGTAGTAATGTCATGAGTTGTGATTATGGAGCATTGTTTACCTAGCTAGCTAGCTAACGTTAGCTGCCTGGCTCGCTAGCTAACGTTACGTGTATGACCTTATTATTCGTATCTCAGAGCCATTTGCTTGGATAGCTATAGCCTAATGTTAGCTAGCTAACATTGAACCTGTTCGGTAAGCTATCTTCAGATTCATGCAGGGTAGTAACGTCATGAGTTGTGATTATGGTTCATTGTTTACCTAGCTAGCTAGCTAGCTACATGTCATAACAAAAGACTCCACTATGCAAGTAACCACTTAGGGTTCGTCCGTAAATGAAGTCTGGCCATCTACTCTGATTTCAGAGCACTCTCTTCTGAATCCCATTTTAGAAATTACATTTACTTTTGATACTTAAGTATATTTAAAACCAAATACTTTTAGACAAGTAGTATTTTACTGGGTGACTTTCACTTTTACTTGAGTCATATTTTATTTATTTTGAATTACCCCTTTTTTCAATCTTGTCTCATCGCTGCAACTCCCCAACGTGCTCGGGAGAGGTGAAGGTCGAGTTATACGTCCTCTGAAACATGACTCGCCAAACCACACTTCTTAACCCGGAAGCCAGCTGAACCAATGTGTCGGAGGAAATTACCAAAGTCAGCCTGCAGGTGCCTGGAATAAGGAGTCACTAGAGACTGTATTTCTATTCATGGAAATTCACTACACACAGTATATAAGAGGTTATAACTTGAGTGTGTCTCAGGGAGGGGGCAGGGATCCATTCCATTTCATGGCTTTACCCAAATCCAGATGATGCTGGGCCAAAGGTGCACCGTCCTACGGGACTCCCGGCCACAGCCGGTTGTGACACAGATCGAACGCAGGTCTGGAGTGACACCTCAAGCACTGCAATGCAGTGCCTTAGACCGCTGTGCCACTCGAGAGGCCCACTTGAGTCATTTTCTATTAAAGTATCTTTACTTTTAAGCAAGTATGACAATTGCATACTTTTCCACCAGCATGGTAATATTACAATTAAAAGGATTCATGCATTCATTTACAATACTTTGCAGTGCACAAATGTCTGTAATTTACAGTATCTATGGTGGAAAAAGTACCCAATTGTCATACTTGAATGACTCAAGTAAAAGTGAAAATCGCCCAGTACAATGCTACTTGAGTAAAAGTCAAAAAGTATTTGGTTTTAAATCTACTTAAGTATCAAAAGTAAATGTAATTGTTCAAATATACTTAAGAATCAAAAGTAGAAGTAAAAGTATAAATCATTTCAAATTCCTAATCAAACCATACGGCACAATTTTCATTTTTTCTTTACAGATAGGCAAGGGCCCGCTCCAACACTCAGACATCATTTATAAATTAAGCAAGTGTTTAGTGACTCCACCAGATCAGAGGCAGTAGGGATGACCAGGGATGGTCTCTTGATAAGTGTGTGAATTAGACAATTCCTGTTCTTCTAATCATTCAGAATGATTCCCTGTGGCTCAGTTGGTAGAGCATGGTGTGTGCAACACCAGAGTTGTGGGTTCAATTCCCAAAAGTACAAAGAAAAAAAAAGCATAAAATGTATGCATTCATTACTGTAAGTTGCTCTGGATAAGAGCGTCTGCTAAAAATTTAATGAGTACTTTTGGGTGTCAGGGAAAATGTATGTAAAAAGTGCATAATTTTCTTTAGGAATATAGTAAAGTAAAAGTAGTCAAAAATATAAATAGTAAAGTAACGTACAGATACCCCAAAAAACTACTTAATCAGTACTTTCAAGATTTTTACTTAAGTACTTTACACCATTGTACAGTAAGCAGTCCACAGGCTAATGTCAGGCTAGAATCTGATCGAAGTCAGATGTTCATTCTACAAAATCATCAGCATCCCTTATTATCAGCAGGAGACTCTTGATTCATTGACTTTTTTTTTTTAGCAGAACAGGATAGGAGACTTCTAACAATTGAACAGGCTTGTTAACATAACAAGGTCTTTGTCACATTCATTAAGTTGATAAGCCATTGGCAAAAAGAAAGAACATGGTATTCCAGGGGGGAAGTTATTCAGGCCAGATCGCGGAGCTCCCCAACGCAAGTATGACAAGACGTTAGTGCTCAAGCCTCATTGAGTGAAATTGCATATCCATTTAGGCCACCGGCCACGGTGTGCGTACATGTAAAACTTTCATATACCACCGTCTCATCTAGACTGAATTCCTCGATTCATCCTTCAGTGTAAACATGTCCTCCAGCTCTCTCCCAGAGCCATTATAATGACCCAAGGAGGTAGTGCACTGTTTACTAGTGCACGTCACAGCCAAACCCTCTATTAAGGAAGAATGTGGAAATACTGTGCCTGCACTAAGCTTTGTTTTGTCTCTTTGTGTGCATGATTATAAATAGGTCTTTTGGTAAAGGCAGTTATTCTTGGGTGGAAGAGTTTGATCCTTTCTCTCCCACCTTGACACATGAGTATGAATGGATGTTACAGTAATTGTGCTGTATTATAATCTACATTGTGGATTTGGAAAATACATGTCTGGATGTGGAGTAGGGGAGTCTTGAGGGGATACATAAGGCGTGTATCCTTAACTCTATGTCTTCAGATGCTTTTAAAGAACTAAGACCCAAAGCATAGTGAGGACTGAAGAGTGAGTCAAAATAGTTTATTTCCTGTCAGACACAGGACTCTTTGAGATGTTTGATTTACTCTCCAGTATTCATTCAGGGACATGCTTTTAAAAATGATCATTCAGTGACATGTCTCTGAAGATTATCAGCACACTGGTGAAACGTAACTGATGATGCAACCAGTGTTAGTTTTATTGAGTTGTTGCCTAAGTTAACATGGTTACTTTTTGTTAATATTTTTCTATTTAAATACTGTTTTTATAAAATGACCTAATTACAGACTGCCTACGCTACCCCTTCCCCAACTACTACTTGCTAATGTATAGGATAAACAGGCTAACTATAGGCTATTTGTAACCTGACTGCATTTAACGTCACATTAAAATATGAGAAGGTGTGTGTATGGCAGTCAGCTCACCTGGACCTTCAGATTTCTGATCTGCAGAATTGACACTTTTGGCGGCCAGTCCCAGAATAGGATTTTTGTTCAAGGTTATTCATTCTGGGAAAATGATTGAGGTGAAACAGACCATGTACATCAGTAGTCCATCATTAATGGTCCAACAATAGAACGCAATTTCTGATGTTTAGATTGGCACAATTTGCAGACAGCAAGGAATAGAGAAACCTTCCTGTTGTAAGCCCTCTGACACTAAGTCAGTTCTGGGAGGTTGCTACTGCCCTCTAAAGGATGGGGGTATGTAAGGATGTAGTGACTTCTCTAATGTCTACTGTAGAAAAGAATGTCTCTAAACCTACCAATCCTGGGGGCCTCCTTGGCGATGGTAAGCCGGACACAGACTAGAAACAGCTTCGCCACCCTGGATCCATAGGTTCTGGTGCCTTCTTCCCTGGGGGCTTCCAATTCGAGATCAGATCCGGAGGTACCTGCGCCTTCGTTCTTTGTTCTGTCTCCCTCTCAGGTGGCTTCTACCTCGGGTTCAGATCCTCAGAGCTCCCCCTCATCAGACCGTGAGGTTGTCTTAGACTCCGGCCTCTTCATCATCTACGATGGATTCCACAGCTGGCTCAGGTCCATCGGGCCCCACCACCCTTCAGTCCTCGAGGGCTTTGCGAAACCACTCGAGGTGAAAGAATGGCCGGACCTCCTCAGCCATTACACCATCTGTCAACATCGGCAGTTCTATGGTGAGAAACATCTTGGTTAAAAACCCTGTGACGCTGTCGTAGTCCATGTGAGGTCAAACGACAATAGGAGGGCTAGCTGGGAACTGCTGAACATTTATTTTAAAGAACTGATTCTAGCTCTGAAAGATTCCAAAAAGCGGCCAATTATTTCAGGTCCGGTACCATCGTTGGGCCGCGGTTGTGAAATATTCAGCAGGCTACTGGCATTACACACCTGGCTAAAATATTACTGTAGCTCTGTTGGAATAACTTTTATAGATAACTTTGCACCTTCTGGAAACAGAAGATGCTCTACAGGAATGACGAAGTCAATCATGTTGGCTCCTGGGCACTGAACCAGAGTTATACTGTTAGTACTAAGGCGGTGTGCCCTAGTAGGAGGTCCACTGAGTGCAGTTCACCCTGCACTATCAGCTCAAACATAAATAACATTGCCATGCCTACTTCTGACAAGCTTCCCAGTAAAGCAATAAAAACAATCAACCATCCCAGAAAAGTTATAAAAATAGCCCACATTAACATATGTAGCCTAAGAAACAAGGTTCATAAAATAGATAACTTGCTAGTAACAGATTACATTAATATTCTGACTCTAAAAATCACTTAGATAATACCTTTGATTCAGCGGTAGCAATACAGGGTCATAACATCAACAGAAAAAATGGAAATGCCAATAGCTGCGATGTTGTAGTCTATACTCAGAGCCACATTCCTGTAAAGCTTTAGAGAGGATCTCATGTTCCTCCGCTCCTCCGCTCTCTCCACTGGCTTCCAGTTGAAGCTCGCATCCGCTACAAGACCATGGTGATTGCCTACGGAGCTGTGAAGGGAACGGCACCTCCATACCTTCAGGCTCTGATCAGGCCCTACACCCAAACAAGGGCACTGCGTTCATCCACCTCTGGCCTGCTGGCCCCCCTACCTCTGAGGAAGCACAGTTCCCGCTCAGCCCAGTCAAAACTGTTCGCTGCTCTGGCACCCCAATGGTGGAACAAGCTCCCTCACGACGCCAGGACAGCGGAGTCAATCACCACCTTCCGGAGACACCTGAAACCCCACCTCTTTAAGGAATACCTAGGATAGGATAAAGTAATCTTTCTAACCCCCCACCCCCCCCCCCCCCCCCCTTAAAAGATTTAGATGCACTATTGTAAAGTGGTTGTTCCACTGGATATCATAAGGTGAATTCACCAATTTGTAAGTCGCTCTGGATAAGAGCGTCTGCTAAAGGACTTAAATGTAAATGTTAAATACTGTTGAAGTAATATGGCTACAGGTTCACCTGCCTCACCTAAAGCCCATTCTTGTGGGAAGCTGCTATAGACCACCAGGTGCTAACAGTCAGCATCTAGATAATATGTGTGAAATGCTTGATAATGTAGGTGATATCAGCAGAGAGGTATATCTGCTTTAAAGCAGTATCCAAATCCATCGGATGTAGTGATCACAGTACTGTATAGTAGCCATATCTAGCAAAACCAAAGTTCCAAAGGCTGGGTCTAATATAGTGTATAAGAGGTCATACAATAAGTTTTGTAGTGATTCCTATGTTGATGATGTAAAGAATATTTGCTGGTCTGTGGTGTGTAATGAGGAGCAACCAGGCACTGCACTTGACACATTTATGAAATTGATTTTCGTTACTAATAAGCACGCACCCATTAAGAAAATGATTGTAAAAACTGTTAAATCCCTGTGGATTGACTAGGAATTGAAATATTTTTATATAGCCATTGTGTCTATGTATGGGGATGACTTAACACTATACACAGACAGCTACTACAGTGAGTGAAATCACCGCAACAGAGCTGCAGTCAGTTAAAAGAATGGGTGGCAAGAAATAAGTTAGCCCTAAATATTTCTAAAACTAAAAGCATTGTATTTGGGACAAATAATCCACTAAACCCTAAATCTCAAACAAATCTTGTAATGAATAATGTGGAAATTGAGCGAGTTGAGGTGACTTAACTGCTTGGAGTAACCCTGGATTGTAAACTGTCATGGACAAAACATGTTGATGCAACGGTAGCTAAGATGGGGCGGCAGGTAGCCTAGTGGTTAGAGCATTGGGCCAGTAACCGAAAGGTTGCTAGATTGAATCCCTGAGCTGACAAGGTAAAAATATGTTGTTCTGCTCCTCTTCCTAGGCCGCCAGTGTAAATAACAATTTGTTCTTAACTGACTTGCCTAGTTAAAAAATTGAAAAAATAACATGTCTGTCCATAATAAAGTGTTGCTCTGCCTTCTTAAAAACCCTACTGTCACGCCCTGACCTTAGTGAGATGTTTTATTTCCTCTAGTTTGGTTAGGTCAGGGTGAGATATGGGGTGGGCAATCTAGGCTGTTGTATTTCTATGTTCCATTCTATGTTTTCTATTTCTTTGTGTTGAGCCGAGTATGGTTCCTAATCGGAGGCAGCTGTCTATCGTTGTCTCTGATTAGGAATCATACTTAGGCAGCCCTTTTTCCCTCCTTCAGTGTGGGATCTTGTTTTTGTACTGCTCAGTAAAGCCTGCAGAACGTGACGGTCGTTTTCCGTTGTGTTGTTATTTTGATTTAGTGTTCTGAGTTACTATAAATATGAGCACTTTCCACGCTGCACCTTGGTCTACTCCTTTCGACGATCGTCACACTTACCAACAAGTCAGGTATTACAGGCCCTAGTTTTGTCGCACCTGGACTACTGTCTAGTCGTGTGGTCAGGTGCCACAAAGAGGGGCTTAGGAAAAATACAATTGGCTCAGAACAGGGCAGCCTGGTGAAACCCTTAAATGTACACGGAGCACTAACATTAATCATATGCATGTCAATCTCTCATGGCTCAAAGTAGAGGAGAGATTGACTTCATCACTACTTGTTTTTGTAAGTATTGACATGTTGAATGCACCAAGCTGTCTGTTTAAACTACTAGCACACAGCTCAGACACCCATGCATACCCCACAAGACATGTCACCAGAGGTCTCTTCACAATCCCCAAGTCCAGAACAGTACTACATACTGTAGAGCAATGGCAACAAGGAACTCTATTCCACATCAGGTAAATGATGCAAGCAGGAGAATCAGATTTAAAAAACAGATACATGTAACAGCGGGGACTGTGAGGAGACACATACAGACACATGCTATCACACGCACTTTACACACACATACACATGGATTTTGTATTGTAGCTATGTGGTAGTAGAGTAGTGGCCTGAGGGCACACACTTAATGTGTTGTGAAAAGTGTTATGAAATGTAATGTCATCTAATATTTTTAATTGTATACTGCTCAAAAAAATTAAGGGAACACTAAAATAACACATCCTAGATCTGAATGAATGAAATAATGTTATTAAATACTTTTTTCTTTACATAGTTGAATGTGCTGACAACAAAATCACACAAAAATAATCAATGGAAATCCAATTTATCAACCCATGGAGGTCTGGATTTGGAGTCACACTCAAAATTAAAGTGGAAAACCACACTACAGGCTGATCCAACTTTGATGTAATGTCCTTAAAACAAGTAAAAATGAGGCTCAGTAGTGTGTGTGTGGCCTCCACGTGCCTGTATGACCTCCCTACAACACCTGGGCATGCTCCTGATGAGGTGGCGGATGGTCTCCTGAGGGATCTCCTCCCAAACCTGGACTAAAGCATCCGCCAACTCCTGGACAGTCTGTGGTGCAACGTGGCGTTGGTGGATGGAGCGAGACATGATGTCCCAGATGTGCTCAATTGGATTCAAGTCTGGGGAACGGGCGGGCCAGTCCATAGCATCAATGCCTTCCTCTTGCAGGAACTGCTGACACACTCCAGCCACATGAGGTCTAGCATTGTCTTGCATTAGGAGGAACCCAGGGCCAACCGCACCAGCATATGGTCTCACAAGGGGTCTGAGGATCTCATCTCGGTACCTAATGGCAGTCAGGCTACCTCTGGCGAGCACATGGAGGGCTGTGCGGCCCCCCAAAGAAATGCCACCCCACACCATGACTGACCCACCGCCAAACCGATCATGCTGGAGGATGTTGCAGGCAGCAGAACGTTCTCCACGGCGTCTCCAGACTCTGTCACGTCTGTCACGTGCTCAGTGTGAACCTGCTTTCATCTGTGAAGAGCACAGGGCGCCAGTGGCGAATTTGCCAATCTTGGTGTTCTCTGGCAAATGCGAAACGTCCTGCATGGTGTTGGGCTGTAAGCACAACCCCCACCTGTGGACGTCGGGCCCTCATACCACCCTCATGGAGTCTGTTTCTGACCGTTTGAGCAGACACATGCACATTTGTGGCCTGCTTGTACAAAGGCGGAGGTAGCGGTCCTGCTGCTGGGTTGTTGCCCTCCTACGGCCTCCTCCATTTCTCCTGATGTACTGGCCTGTCTCCTGGTAGCGCCTCTATTATGCTCTGGACACTACGCTGACAGACACAGCAAACCTTCTTGCCACAGCTCGCATTGATGTGCCATCCTGGATGAGCTGCACTACCTGAACCACTTGTGTGGGTTGTAGACTCCATCTCATGCTACCACTAAAGTGAAAGCACCGCCAGCATTCAAAAGTGACCAAAACATCAGCCAGGAAGCATAGGAACTGAGAAGTGGTCTGTGGTCCCCACCTGCAGAACCACTCCTTTATTGGGGGTGTCTTGCTAATTGCCTATAATTTCCACCTGTTGTCTATTCCATTTGCACAACAGCATGTGAAATTTATTGTCAATCAGTGTTGCTTCCTAAGTGGACAGTTTGATTTCACAGAAGTGTGATTGACTTGGAGTTACATTGTGTTGTTTAAGTGTTCCCTTTATTTTTTTGAGCAGTGTATATAACTGCTTTTATGTTGCTGGACCCCAGGAAGAGGGGATCCTTAATAAATACAAATTTCAAATACTAATAGACCTTTCAGACATAATGTTGGTTAACAGAATGTTAAATAATTCAAATTTCCCCCTCATTTTGAAGAGTACGATTTGACGGTGATGGTAGGGATGATGCAAATTACTTATTTCTCTTGGAGTTGGTCATTGGTCAGAAATTGTATCTGATCAGACTGTTGAAGCACCAAATGCAACGTTTTTGATTACGTGGACCAGGCAGTTGCTCAATGGGCAGAGAAACCTGTAAATGAGCTGAATTTAACCACTCACAGGAATTCGATAGACTTCGCCAGACCAGATGAACGTTTTCTCTGCAGACAGGCAACAGAAAGCTACATTTATGGGAAACTCTTGACATGATTGCTTGATCAAAGCCAGGTGGAGACAGAGAAGGGTTGACAGTTAGAAGGCTTGACAGTTAGTTATCCATCAGGTGAACAGCCATGGACATGTTGTAATGAATAAGATGTATCCAACTCGAAGCCTTTTAGTATCAGAGGAGAACGAGAACTAATACAAATCATGTCACTGCATACGTGCTGAACAGATGCCATGAGTCAGGGACAGAATTAGAAAGCAGTGGGGAAGTCTGCCTTTACTATCCTGCCTGTTTGATAAGAGTAATAGCATGTGACATGAAGAAGGTACAAAGAGGTGAATGAAGTAAACTTTCCTCCCTTGTAGCTCCCAGTCTGTGAACTTCATTTGTGCTGCTGTACGTCAGAACTCCAAATCAAAGCAATGTCAAGCTGTTGCATTCGCAGCAGAACTGTAAACATCTTAACTAAGATATAGTGTCCTTGTCGCCCTCTACAATCTGTAACAGCAATACATATTACAAGGTTTTGAATCATCGTATTTGGAAAATACTGTCGCTACATTGACTTTGATCAAGAGAACACACTTGCAATTTTTCTGTTTGATATGTCGACACAAATTCTTGGGACTAAAGGAATTTTACCCTTTCAACTGCTCTTTTGCCCTTTTGCCCTTTCAACCAAAAACCATTTCATGTATCTCTTCCAGGAAATGTTAAAGATTTACTCTCTCTATAGATATCCCGGCTATACAGAAGAAGGAGGCAAAGAGGGGATTTGGGTAAAGACTGTATTTAGTTCAAGTAAAGTATTTAAACCCCTCATCTGGCACTATAAAGGCTTTTCCTTCCTGTCCACTAATACAGACTGACCTCATGGTTATTGGTTCCCCCTGCAAACAAATCCTCACCCCATGGGTTTCAGTAGCTTAGACATAATATCCTCATGAAAACACAGCCTAGCTCCTAGTGCCTGTTCAGACTTGTACTGTAATATTAAATCAACAAAACAAAATTCAGTTCGAACTGCAAGCAGTGGTGCTGATGCTGTGCTTGGTGGAGAAATAAGAAGCTGAATGTTGGTTACATAAGCACATTACAGCAGTCGTTCATGGCCACCTCCTCTCACCAAGGCAAGCGCTGCCCGCGGGCCTGTCATTAACCTTGACTGTGTTTCCACTGTGGCCCCCTTCAATTCCTGCCTGTGTTGATCTACGGGGAAAGTGCAGGTCAACCATCCATGTGATTTATGCATCGCTTACGGGATGTGTCAACCCGCCAGGCATTTAGTTTACACTAATGGTCATAACATCTCCAATAATAACGTATTTTACTGTATCCAAACCATGCAGTCGTTCTAGTCCTAATGTTTTTGAACCCCCTCACATTGTTGGATTTCTAGACAACTGCTGTCTTGTTCAGATCTAAGTCAGTCAGAATGAGAGCTTTGCATTCGTGGCTGCAGCCCAGCAAGTCACTTACGGACACAGAGCTAAATGGGGCTGTGGTACATTATCTCCCTCTCCACACCGCAACAGCCACTGATTTTTACAGCTGAGCGCCACTGAACGGCTCTGTGTTGAGTCACATTACCTGGTTGACTGAGATGAGGATGTTTACATGCTTTTTAAAAGAGCTACTAATTGAATGTGAACAGCTGGGTACAGAGTGGTCACGCAGGGCCTTCATGGCATCCACACCAATACACATTGTGGACATATAGCTTTTTTTTTGGCCTGTAACTGTAACAATCTTATTCTTAAATAGAAACATTAAATAATAAATGACATATGCCACAGTAGAGCACCTCGCTCAATGGTAAGGTCGACTGTACATCAGCGCCAAACAAACTATTAAAGGAGCAGTTGTATTTGTAATACCATCAGATCAGAGCGACATTGACTTTGACATATCAGACACTGACTGCTTTGCTGTTTGTTTTGCTTTCGAAAGGCTATTTCAACTCTTTCATCCTCATCTAGTTATGTAAATGATGTGGGATATGAACAGAGTGAGGCCATCAAAGTTGAAAATGTACGTCATTGTTAGACAGAAATCAATTCATATTGATCCTCCACAAAGACATGATCTTCCAATAAACAGTTGGACCCAAACTACAGTACCACACCAGCCAAACCTCCTCTAAATAAATTCAAATAATATATTTTTTTAAATGTACACGTACTTTTATTTTGCAAGTAGTATAGGGCACGTTTTGTTACAACCGTAAACTAGGTACTGTAATAAATTTGGGGATTATTATTTCTCAAAACCTTCTTGACAACTGCAGAACATCTGACTGAAGTGTGCCTTGACCTTTCAATAAACCCACACTGAAAAACAGCACATGCAGTTTGCTACTCACAATTAAGGATTCCAAAATAAAAAAGCACTTGTGTTCACATCTACATTTGAACATTGTACAATAACGTTTTGCATTTTATGTCAATGAAGTGTTGTTGAATGTCGAGGTAGGGATGCCATCGTTCATAAAGCATCTTCATATAATGAGCTTGAGAACAACACCCCTGCAAATTGGACCCATCCAAAAAGGATAGTGTTTAATGTCATATGAGAACACTGACGGTTATCTTTCCCTGTTTGTCATTTGATGCAAAGGAATGCTTTGCTGTCAGATAGGTTAACAAAAGCACTGTTACATGTGATGTCACAACAAACATCTAGACAGAACATGAAGCTGTCACAAGTTCTTTCTCATAACCTGCGGGGCAACCCTAGGAAAGACATTTGAGCAAGCAAGGCATTCTGCTTTTGTCATTTAGCAATGCAATGCCCCCAAATCATAAAGTGGCAGTTTACTGTGTTGAGTAGAGTTGAACATGACTGGTAAACTTGGCAGGCTCAGATCTCAGGAATGATACAGATACAGCAACAAGCAAGATAGTTAATAAACCATCTGAAACCAAAATAAATATTTGGTCTGTATAAATGTATAAAACCAATAACACCTGGACAAGCCTCAGATACTTCAAAGCGCCATGCCAGTGGCACAATTGTTCATATGGCTAAGCAAATGAAACTCATACAACTTTATAAAACATTGTCTTCTCACAGCATGGACTTCACACTCAGCAAAATTGTTGGAAACAAAAGCTGAATAGACATTTGTTTATTTTGGGCATATTTATGCAGGTCAAATGACCTAGTTGTGGGGCCAGGTGTGCATGTTGTGTCGTTGTGGTAGAACCACAGGGGGAAACAGCAGGGGAGGATTGTTTACTAATGAAACTGAGTAACAGCTTCTCCACTGAGTAGACAGGGCCTGACAGGGGGTGAGCACTGAGCAGACAAAGACAGTCTTCTGGAATATTTCCCATAGCAGCTCAGATTATGTGGAGTTATTTTTTTAATTGTATATATGAGTGGAGTCATGTTTGAAGCTGGTTAGAAAATAAATTATAAGCAAAGAATATAGTTTATAATGGAGAGACGGGTCAATATTGGTCAACAACTGTTATTTTTATTTTTTGTATTTTTTATTTAACCTTTATTTAACTAGGCAAGTCAGTTGTTTACTATTTACAATGACGGCCTACACCGGCCAAACCCGGACAACGCTGGGCCAATTGTGCGCCGCACTATGCAACTCCCAATCACGGCCGGTTGTGATACAGGCTATGCAGTGGTGTAAAGTACTTAAGTAAAAATACTTTAAAGTACTAAACTAGTTTCTATGGGTATCTGTACTTTACTTTACTATTTATATTTTTGACTACTTTTACTTTGACTTCACGACATTACTAAAGAAAATAATGTACTTTTTATCGTAAAGAAAATAATGTACTTTTTACTCCATACATTTTCCCTGACACCCAAAAGCACTCATTACATTTTGAAAGCTTAGCAGGACAGGAAAATGGTCCAATTCACGCACTTATCAAGAGAACATCCCTGCGCATCCCTACGGCCTCTGATCTGGTGGACTCATTAAACACACATGCTTCATTTGTAAATTATGTCTGAGTGTTGGAGTGTGCCCCTGGCTATCCGTAGAAAAATAATAACAGAAATAAAACAGTGCCGTCTGGTTTGCTTAATATAAGAAATTTGAAATGATTTATACTTTTACTTTTACTCTTGATACTTAAGTGTATTTTAGCAATAATATTTACTTTTGAAACTTAAGTATATTTAAAACCAAATACTTTTACTCAAGTAGTATTTTACTGGGTGACTTTCACTTTTACTTGAGTCATTTTCTATTAAGGTATCTTTACTTTTACTCAAGTATGACAATTAGGTACTTTTTCCACCCCTGCTGTTATTGTAGAAAATGAAAAAAGGCCAACCTTCACTTGACATAGTTGCATGTAGTTGCTGCAGTTTTGCCTTCGTCAATGACATAATAGCTTTGAAAAAACATTTACAAAATATCAGATGCTACTATATCAAGTCAGCACTGTTTTTACTTCAATATTATGGGATTGGTGGCTTCCAGAGCCATGAATTTAAACATGGCTCTGGTGCCTTCTACACTCTTAAAAAAAGGGTTCCAAAGGGGTTCTTCGGCTGTCCCCATAGAATAACCCTTTTTGGTTCAAGGTAGAACCCTTTTTGGTTGCAGGTACAACTCTTTTGGGCTCCATGTAGAACCCTCTGTGGAAAGGGTTCTACATGGAAGCCAAAAGGATTCTACCTGGAACCAAAAATTGTTTTTCAAAGAGTTCTCCTATGGGGACAGCCGAAGAACCCGTTTAGGTTCTAGATAGCACCCTGTGACAATTAGAGTGGAGCTGAACAGTGAGCACGTTCCACCATTATCTACAAAATGACATAGACAGAGGTCTTCTCAGAGAGAGTTCATATTTTGACACTTGTCATAGAAGACTTGTCATAGATGGACATACACTCTAATTAAGAATCCAGGGTCAGGCTAATACAATTAAGCCATAAAAACTCAATAGGAGAGCAATACAGGAGTGGGTGGAGCTAGGCAACTCATAAGTAACATGTTGATCCACAAACTTTCTTCCTTTTTGAATTTATGTCATATTTCATTTCCCAGAACAACAAATATAATAATGAATTTGAGACCAATACCATTAAATGACTTACCCTATTCAATGGAGGACAACTCTGCTTTTACAGCCGGAGATACGAGAACAAGGTTGACGTCTGGAAACAACTAAACCACAATGCATTAACTCTAGTTAATGTTTACATCAAACCCCTGGCCATGGGACTTCCCATCATGGAACTATGATAAATTGTTGATGTCACACTTCTGTAAAGAGTGTGAAAATATGTTCTGCACCCAATTCACACTGTGAAATTACATCCAATGTAGATTCATGCAATGCCTTCTGATATTAACAACCATATGAACTAGTTGAAGGCCTTAACCACACAAGCTCTATATAATTGTTCATATTTTATGAACGTTTCGTTTGCCATCTGTCAAATTCAATATAGATTTCAGTACTGCAGAGAGAACAACTTAACAGTCAGAGGTACAAATTAGAGAATTGATCAGCAGAGTCAAAGGACCAAAGCATACAGTGGGTGGCTTCAATCTGGCAGCTATAAGCGCAACAATAGTTCCACTGTTACCTAAAACATCACAGCACCAGCTTAAGCAATTCACAATATGTAATTTCAGCGGTTTAGCAAAGGTCACAAAGTGTCAATTGTGTTCTGGTTGGGTGACCAGTGACTTGCATAAGGTACAGGATTGACATTTTTCTTTTATGCATTGATGGCATTTACTGCTGCACACTAAGCAGTTTTTTTCTCTTCGTGCCAACAGAACGTTAATAGAATCAGAATCAGTTCTCTGCATTAGTACAGTAAAAGGGTGCGTCCGAAATGGAATCCTATTTCATATTTAGAGCTCTACTTTGACAAAAGCCTTTTAGGATCTGGTCAAAAGGAGTGCACTATATAAGGAATAGGAGATGCACACCTGAAGGAGTGTCTGATAGGCCTGACTTGCCAACAGGATCACTGATGCCCTAAGAGTGTGAAGAGGTAACACTTGTTAAGCGGAGAGTGTCTTGTGGGAGAGAGTAATAGGGACAATCAGAATGAGCTTCATCTACTCCAGTTGGAGAATGCATTTACTACAAAAGGGGAATAAAACTGAAATATTTAGAAATATGGCATACTTGGCATAAGATGTTGTAACTGTGAACATTAAAGGCATTTAAAGCATGCCTCAGTTATCGACACAGTGTTCTAAATGTCAAATGCATACATGTGTATACATCATACCTTACCACCACCCTACCACTCTGAGGCTTACCACTTTGTCACAACAATGTAAATGCAAGAGTTGATGAGGGTTGTTTTCAATTATTTACACCATCCTATGGTCATATTATTTTACTCAGTTGTCATTACCACCGAAGTGTCTTCAACTCTCCAATATGTTAGGATAAATAAAAACCAATTAATTACACACTGTGGTTGACATAAATAAAATGAGCAAAACCAATTATCTTTATAGTTCTGTATGGAGAATATGAAACGCACTGTATACATAAATGTAAAGCACTTACAAGACATTTAGCTAATATTTCTAGTTCTTTCTCCATGTTATAACGGCATCCAGGATATTTGTAACATCAATACTGTACATATATGCAAATGTATACGTATTTGTAAATACAACACATGTATACACGTGTGTATTTCTTTTTTCTTTATTCAAGTTATGGAACATTTATCAACAAATCTGTCTATACTTCATTAATACATGCTGAAGGTGTTTTGCAGATAGTTAACCAGGATAAAGTGCCTTCATTTGAAACATTCTGTAGATTTCCATAGTGATTAGAGTTTTAAGGTTTGCAGTGAAGCTCAGTTTGTATACCCCACCTTTGCTAGGCATACTGCCTGGTCTCTCCCTCTGTGGGTTCCTTCTATTTTTGTATACCAATACGTACACCAATCAACATCTCACAGTTTTGTGTTGGCCGTTCTGAGTTATAGGATTAATCACATCTGCATCGCTGTCCAAGTTTCCAGAAAGAGACGGGGACAGTTTCTCCAAGGTCTTAATCCCAACCTCATTCTTCTTCTGCAGCTCCGCCTCCCGACACAGGATGCTGTGGGGAATCACATAGGTGGCATTGTTTCTCTCCTTGGGAATGTGCCCTTTAGGCTGATACTGGGACGCAGGTGGCTGAGCTCCATTGTTGTTGATGCTCACTATCTCTATGGCATTGCTGCCCGGGCAGAGTCTGTGGCAGCCCAGCAGGATGGAGAATGCTTTGCGGAAGTCCGCGTTGAAGGCATATATGATGGGGTTGAGTGAGGAGTTGGCCCAGCCAAACCAGACGAACACGTCAAAGGTAGCAGGGCTAATGCAGAAGAAATCAGAGGTGCTGTTGGCCTCACAGAAGGGCACCATGCAGTTGAGGATAAAGAAGGGCAGCCAGCAGCATACAAACACCCCCATTATGACAGAGAGGGTCTTTAGGACTTTGGTTTCTCTTTTGAAAGACATCTTGAAGGAGCTCTCCGTCTCCATGTTGGAGTTGTTCCCCATACTGCTGTGGCGGTTCTTGGCACTCTCCGCAGCCCTCTCCAGGGCTGAGATTCTCCTGATTTGTATCTGGGCAATTCTGTAAATCCGGGTGTAAGTCACGATCATGATTGCCACAGGGATGTAGAAGCTGATGAGGGAGGAGGAGATGGCATAAGTCCTGTTAAGGCTGGAGTCGCAATTGTCCGGAGGCAGCTCCCCGTAAGTGCTGTTGAGCTCCAACACTGCAGCCTTGTGCCAATTCAACTGCACGGGGATGAAGGAGATAAGCACGGACAGAGTCCATGCCACACTGATCATAATAAATGCCACCTTGGGTGTCATCTTCCTCTCATAGCGGAACGGGCTTGAGATCGCCCAATATCTGTCCACGCTGATGACACACAAGTTCAAAATGGACGCTGTGGAGCACATGATGTCGAATGCCACCCAGATGTTGCAAAAGGCTCCGAAGGGCCAGAAGCCCACGATCTCTGTCGTTGCCTTCCATGGCATCACCAAGATGGCCACCAGCAGGTCTGAGATGGCCAAAGAGATCACAAAGAAGTTGGTGACCTTTGAACGTAGGTGGCGGAACTTGGTGACGGCAACACATACCAGTGTGTTCCCCAGCAGTGTGGTCAGGATGAGCGCAAAGAGAAAGCAGCCTGTCAAAACGCGCTTGGATGAGTTTCTCTCTGGCAAATTATCGCTATCACGGACCATGGAGAAGTTCAAATCCATGTTTCTGTCAGCTTGTAGAGATGGAAATCACCCCATAATTCCAATCACCTGAAGTCAGGATAATTAGATGGAAAATGTAGCCTTGGCCTCTTGCCTGGGGACAAGCTCATTTGGAGGTTGGGTCACCATGCTCATCACAACGATCATCTTGCAGAATAGTGTCTATAAATATTTCAAAAAGCAATCGTTAGAAATTAGCCCAAAAATTCATCCTGTTCATGAATTCTCGAAGACATTCTAATGTTAGAGCAGCAGTTCTCAACGAAAGGTATTCCAGCTGTTATTGAAGAGTTGAATATGATGTATGCTACCAATCTAAACTTTTCTTTGATCTTATGTCTATTTCCATGAGCTGTCAGCAGTCATCTGAAACTTTCCCACCATATTCTCGCAGGCATGTTACGTAAACAGAGGCTGGGCCAATCATTAGCCTTATATATGGGCTCATCAATACAGTCTATTGATCATATTTGCACTGATCATATTTGCAATGCATTTATCTGATTTGTTCAATGACTGACAAGGCGTGTCCATCTGATTATATTTGTGCTCCGATTGACACTCCATCCAGGACAAGCATTAGACTTTGTAACTGCAATGCACATGCACTGGACCTACCGCATGACGATTTGGACTGTGATAGAAATGTAGACATAATCACGACTCCTCCCAAAAACATTGTTGGAAAGAAATGCATTCGCATCATAACAACAAAATAAATACATTGCCTGTGTCTTTGCACATGAAACGTGGCTTCTGCCTTTGTTTTATGAAAAATGTGCATTCAAGTTTCCATAAGCACCAATAAAAACATGTCAGGCTACATTTTACTGTGGAGCAACACATAACCGTAATCCTGGAGCTCAATCCGTTCGTGCGGTCCGTTTTTGCCACACATCAAGTCTCGAAAATTGCAATGAGACTCCATGGAAGATGATCTGTCAACTTTTTTCAAACAAACGGGTTTTTTTTGCCGATGCCGTTAAATCCTCAAAGAAAGCTCAATGGTAAACCATCATTTACATGGAAATAGTAGGCTCTATTTATTCTCCTTCCCCCCATCTATACACCAGAAGCGCACGCCTCTCTGCTCTCCTCCTCTCTTCGCGTGTGTTCCGGATGCAGCCCCAGTACCGCCAGCAATGTGTAATTAACATTAAATTAAGTCCTTTCGAAATTCACTCTACTTTCACATGAAAAACTGTGCGACCACATCCAGAGAAGGTGCAAATACCGTCCAATAGAGTCAATTCAACTCGTTTATCTTCTCACAAGCTCTAAATCAACAACAATAAGCGTAGTTTACGAGTTTTCCTAAACGTTACGCACTGGATGTCGTGCCTCTTTTGTTTTGTTACTTTCTTCTTATTTTGAAGTTATTGTGAAGAGATCCCGATTCCGTTTTAGTCTCCTCATCCAGCAATGACGTGTCTAAAGTGAAGTCTCTCACTTGTAGATTGAGGGAAGATGAGAGGGTGTCGGAAACGTCCCCATCTGCTTTTCTCCAGCTCATTAAGAAAATCAGCTCATACTTCAGCATGGTGAAATGTGCTTATTTGATCCTATTAAAGCCCACGCACTCTTCTATATTGATATTAGATGTATAATTACATATTTATACAGTAGCCTAATATTACAGCTAGGCCTACTATTAAACACATTGGGTACAGTATGTCATATAAGGGATTTGATGAAACTTAAAATAAAATGAACCATGGAATTATTAAAATATCTTATGGTGAAATTGTCTTGAAGTTGAACACGAAGAGAATATTTTTGCACAATGAGGCACAATGAGGCCATCTACTGGAGCCCATTTTAAGTAATCATAAAAAATGAAAATATGATATGCTGCAAACTTAAATTACTATCATCATTGACATGACAGAATAAGAAATATGCAATTCTAAAGATGTTTTAGTAATTACATTATTAATACACCAACACAATATATAGAGAAACAATGAGAAATGGATAGATCAATAAAACCCCTGACCAGTGCTCTGTTTTCTTCATATTTGCTGTGAATTTCAGAGTCAATGCAGACATCAAATTTTTCTGCATATACAGTGCATTCTGAAAGTATTCAGACCCCTTGACTTTTTCCACATTTTGTTACGTTACAGCCTTATTCTAAAATGTATTCAATTATTGTTTTTCCTCATCATTCTACACACATTACCCCATAAGGACAAAGCAAAAACAGGTTTTTAGAAATGTGTGCAAATGTATTAAGAAAAAAAATGAAATATCACATTTACATAAGTATTCACACCCTTTACTCAGTACTTTGTTGAAGCACCTTTGGCAGCAATTACAGCCTTGAGTCTTCTTGGGTATGAAGCTACAAGCTTGGCACACCTGTATTTGGGGAGTTTCTCCCATTCTTCTCTGCAGATCCTCTCAAGCTCTGACAGGTTGGATGGGGAGCATCGCTGCCCAACTATTTTCAGGTTTCTCCAGAGATGTTCGACCGTAGAAATGGTGCCAGGTTTCCCCCAGATGTAGCGCTTGGCATTCAGGCCAAAGAGTTCAATTTTGCTTTCATCAGACCAGAGAATCTTCTTTCTCATGGTCTGAGTCCTTTAGGTGCCTTTTGGCAAACTCCAAGCGGGCTGTCATGTGCCTTTTACTGAGGAGTGGCTTTCGTCTGGTCACTCTACCATAAAGGCCTGATTGGTGGTTTGCTGCAGATATGGTTGTCCTTCTGGTAGGGCTGGGCGATATGGCCAAAATCTCATATCCCGATATAGGTCATTTCATATCCCGATAACGATACATATCACGATATAGCACATCTTCTGTAAATTCAATTAATAAATAGTTTATATAAAATTACCACATTGTAAAGGCCTATTTCTTATTACATTTTGAAATATACTCAACAAATAAAAGGTACTTACTCATATTTGATTATTTCTCCTTTTATTTAGAACCTTTGTGCAAATGTTCAATTAAGCATGTAACAGAATATAACATATTCATGTATAAAATCTAAAAAGGTAAATAGAACACTTCAACTATAGTTGCAAACAAAATAAATATAGGCCTAATATATATATATATATATATATTGTGGCAAAGAAGGGGGTCGAGTGATAAATGGCAGATATGTGAGGGCAGAACTACTAAACGGGCTCTGCCCGATCACTAAAATGGCCACCCCGATCAGAACTACAGATCACAAAACTACAATTCCCAGAAGCAAGGGGAACCCTCAGAAGGTGGAGCCGACCCACAGATAAAAGGTCAAGAAAAACCAGGAAGAGCGAGAGAGAGGGCGGGAAGGATCTATGAACCATAGAGAAAGAGACAATCTACATTGGCTGGATTTACCGTGTATGAGCTGGACTGTTTTGGACTTACCTGTTGGCGTTTAGACCTGGACCTACCGAGAACCAGATTTGTGTACCGAACCCTGCTATCCTTGACCTTACCTGCGGCCTGGGTGGACCAGGACAGCGAAACAAACACATAGGTACTGTCATGTTCGAAAGAACTTTCATTCTGGGCTGACTTTGGTGACAGTTTCCCACTTAATTTGTGACAAACGCTCCTAACTTTGAAGAGGTTTGCCACAATATATATATATATTTTGGGAGGCTTGCCTGTGATGGGGTAGGTTCCTTGTTACTTGTCAATCATTGGCTTATTGGTGAAATCAGCAATCAGACAATATCTTCTTTAAGTAAATCAATTAAACCTTTATTAATGCAATTGCAGACAGAAAATGACAATGGAAACAGAGTGTTTCAGAGTAAGCATTGTCCACTGTCACACAAGATCAACATTTTCCACTGTCAAAACCAGACAGTGGTTACTTCTCTTTATCTAGTTTCGGTCTGACTCAGACCTAGCCTGCAAGCGCACTCTTGCAACAGCTAGGGCTTAACCACAAAGATTAATATAGATGGCTTGTGCAACGTATAGTGGCAGTTTTTAGGCACATGGCAACAGTATCTATTATAAGGCCTGCAGCAAAACATATGAATCTTAAGGTCCCCTTAATCAATAAAGGCCTCTGAGGGTTTCTGGGACCCATCTCCTACACCAGTTTTGCATGTTATTTTGGCATTAATACGTGTCACATATAAATTTGGTACCTTGGGTCGAGTGTTAACACCAACTCACAAAACCCCCGTTTTTCAACCGTGTAAATTGGGGCCATGTCTTTGCAGATGTAAGTTGTAACGGCAGCTGTTATCTCCTTCCATCTTCATGAATATTTGTCACATGGTGTGCCGCGCACAGATGCCTCTTGCAACATCTGAGTCAGGAGTTTGTTTTGAGCACTCGGCTGTACTTTTTTGGGTCTCTCTGTTCTGTTTCACATGATTCTTGCGTAGGTGGTGAAAGAGGTTAGTGGTGTTTGAGCCTGTTGTCGGGACAGGCCTGCGGCATATTTTGCAGAGGATGGTTTTCTGGTCCGTGTCAGACTTTTCTTACCTAAACCACGTCCATGCGACCGAAGTAGCCCCTCTTTTACATATGAGCTCCGTTGCTCTGTGTCACGTTCACTCTCCTCCATGTTTGTTTGTGTTGCAAATTTCCTTCCACACGTGGTGGAAGAACAGAAAGCGTTGTCCAATTGACAAAAAATATTGCCATAAAGTGTGTGATTTGATACACAACGAAATAAACGAGCATAATATGAAACAATAGATGTTTTTATATCATCACACAATATATATCGTCATACCGCCCAGCCCTACCATCTGGAAGGTTCTACAATCTCCACAGGGGAAATCTGAAGCTCTGTCAGTGACCATTTGGGTTCTTGGTCACCTCCCTGACCAAGGCCCTCCCCTAGCAAGAGCTGGTGGTTCTAAACCTCTTCCATTTAAGAATGATGGAGGAAACTGTGTTCTTAGGGACCTTCAATACTGCAGAAATATTTTGGTACCCTTCCTCAGATCTGTCCCTCCACACAATCCTGTCTCGGAGCTCTACAGACAATTCCTTTGACCTCGTGGCTTGGTTTTTACTTTGACATGCACTGTCAACTGTGGGACCTTACATACACAGATGTGTGCCTTTCCAAATCATGTCCAATCAATTGAATTTACCACAGGTGGACTACAATCCAGTTGTAGAAAAATCTCAAGGTTGATAAGTGGAAGCAGGATGCACCTGAGCTCAATTTCGAGTCTCATAGCAAATGGTCTGAATGCTTACTGTTGAAGTCAGAAGTTTACATACACTTAGGTTGGAGTCATTAAAACTTGTTTTTCAACCTCTCCACAAATTTCTTGTTAACAAACTATAGTTTTGGCAAGTTGTTTAGGACATCTCCTTTGTGCATGACACAAGTCATTTTTCCAACAATTGTTTACAGACAGATTATTTCACTTGTAATTCACTGTATCACAATTCCAGTGGGTCAGATGTTTACATACACAAAATTGACTGTGCCTTTAAACAGCTTGGAAAATTCCTGAAAATTAGGTCATTGCTTTAGAATCTTCGGATAGAATAATTGACATCATTTGAGTCAATTGGAGGTGTACCTGTGGATGTATTTCAAGGCCTACCTTCAAACTCAGTGCCTCTTTGCTTGACATCATGGGAAAATCAAAAGAAATCAGCCAAGACCTCAGAAAAAAATTGTTGACCTCCACAAGTCTGGTTCATCCTTGGGAGCAATTTCCAAACTCCTGAAGGTACCACGTTCATCTGTACAAACATTAGTATGCAAGTATAAACACCATGGGACCACACAGCCGTCATACCGCTCAGGAAGGAGACGCGTTCTGTCTCCTAGAGATGAACGTATTTTGATGCGAAAAGTGCAAATCAATCCCAGAACAACAGCAAAGGACCTTGTGAAGATGCTGGAGGAAGCAGGTACAAAAGTATCCATATCCACAGGAAAACAAGTCATATATCGACATAACCTGAAAGGCCGCTCAGCAGGGAAGAAGCCACTGCTCCAAAAGCACTATTAAAAAAAGTCAGACTACGGTTTGCAACTGCACATGGGGACAAAGATCATACTTTTTGGAGAAATGTCCTCTGGTCTGATGAAACAAAAATAGAACTGTTTGGCTATAATGACCATCGTTATGCTTGGAGGAAAAAGGGGGAGGCTTGCAACCCGAAGAACACCATCCCAACCGTGTAGCACTGGGGTGGCAGCATCATGTTGTGGGGGTGCTTTGCTGCAGGAGGGACTGGTGCACTTCACAAAATAGATGGCATCATGAGGCAGGAAAATTATGTGGATATATTGAAGCAACATCTCAAAACATCAGTCAGGAAGTTTAAGCTTGGTCGCAAATGGGTCTTCCAAATGGACAATGACCCCAAGCATACTTCCAAAGTTGTGGCAAAATGGCTTAAGGACAACAAAGTCAAGGTATTGGAGTGGCCATCACAAAGCCCTGACCTCAATCCCATAGAACATTTGTGGGCAGAACTGAAAAAGCGTGTGCAAGCAAGGAGGCCTGCAAACCTGACTCAGTTACACCAGCTCTGTCAGGAGGAATGGGCCAAAATTCACCCAACTTATTGTGGGAAGCCTGTGGAAGGCTACCCAAAACGTTTGACCCAAGTAAAACAATTTAAAGGCAATGCTACCAAATACTAATTGAGTGTATGTAAACTTCTGACCCACTGGGAATGTGATAAATCATTCTCTCTACTATTATTCTGACATTTCATATTCTTAAAATAAAGTGGTGACCCTAACTGACCTAAGACAAGATGCTAGGAATAAATGTCAGGAATTGTAAAAAACTGAGTTTAATTGTTTTTGGCTAAGGTGTATGTAAATGTCCGACAACAACTATATTGGTATCACTCCGCGGCGGAGGGATACATCCGAGGTGAGGATTTACAGATTTATTCCAGTGTACAACTGTGTCCCGGCTGGGGTCTGCCCCTATACAGTGGGGGGGGAAAGTATTTGATCCCCTGCTGATTTTGTACGTTTGCCCACTTACAAAGAAATGATCAGTCTATAATTTTAATGGTAGGTTTATTTGAACCGTGAGAGACAGAATAACAAACCAAAAAAATCCAGAAAAATGCATGTCGAAAATGTTATAAAATGATTAGCATTTTAATGAGGGAAATAAGTATTTGACCCCTCTGCAAAACATGACTTAGTACTTGGTGGCAAAACCCCTGTTGGCAATCACAGAGGTCAGACGTTTCTTGTAGTTGGCCACCAGGTTTGCAAACATCTCAGGAGGGATTTTGTCCCACTCCTCTTTGCAGATCTTCTCCAAGTCATTAAGGTTTCTATGCTGACGTTTGGCAACTCGAACCTTCAGCTCCCTCCACAGAATTTCTATGGGATTAAGGTCTGGAGACTGGCTAGGCCACTCCAGGACCTTAATGTGCTTCTTCTTGAGCCACTCCTTTGTTGCCTTGGCCGTGTGTTTTGGGTCATTGTCATGCTGGAATACCAATCCACGACCCATTTTCAATGCCCTGGCTGAGGGGAGGAGGTTTTCACCCAAGATTTGACGGTACATGGCCCCAAACACGGCGAGTTAAGTTGATGTCAAAGAGCTCCATTTTGGTCTCCTCTGACAACAACACTTTCACCAGTTGTCCTCTGAATCATTCAGATGTTCATTGGCAAACTTCAGACGGGCATGTATATGTATTCTTGAGCAGGGAGACCTTGCGGGCGCTGCAGGATTTCAGACCTTCAAGGCGTAGTGTGTTACCAATTGTTTTCTTGGTGACTATGGTCCCAGCTGCCTTGAGATCATTGACAAGATCCTCCTGTGTTGTTCTGGGCTGATTCCTCACCGTTCTCATGATCATTGCAACTCCACGAGGTGAGCTCTTGCATGGAGCCCCAGGCTGAGGGAGATTGACAGTTCTTTTGTGTTTCTTCCATTTGCGAACAATCGCACCAAATGTTGTCACCTTCTCATCAAGCTGCTTGGGGATGGTCTTGTAGCCCATTCCAGCCTTGTGTAGGTCTACAATCTTGTCCCTGACATCCTTGGAGATCTCTTTGGTCTTGGCCATGGTGGAGAGTTTGGAATCTGATTGATTGCTTCTGTGGACAGGTGTCTTTTCCACAGGTAACAAACTAAGATTAGGAGCACTCCCTTTAAGAGTGTGCTCCTAATCTCAGCTCGTTACCTGTATAAAAGACACCTGGGAGCCAGAAATCTTTCTGATTGAGAGGGGGTCAAATACTTATTTCCCTCATTAAAATGCAAATCAATGTATAACATTTCTGACATGTGTTTTTCAGGATATTTTTGTTGTTATTCTGTCTCTCACTGTTCAAATAAACCTACCATTAAAATTATAGACGGATCCTTTCTTTGTCAGTGGGCAAACGTACAGAATCAGCAGGGGAACAAATACTTTTTTCCCCCACTGTATATAGACCCCATGGCCGCGAATCACGTTCTCTTTAATTTTCTCGGCGGACGTCCGTGTGGTTGTAGGTACAAACTTTCTGAAGTTCGCTTGGTAAGTCACTGGTAAGTGTAATATCTTGTGTGGAAGTATACTCACTGCTGTTTGCAGCCTGGAGCAGCTGGCCACATGGCCAGCCCCTCTTGAGTGCTCCACTCACTGCGCGAGGTTGATCTGTATCTTCCGCCCGGGCTTTGTCGTGCTTGTGTTTCGTTAGCATTACACTACGACTCCGTGTGCATTAATATATTGGGGGCTCTTGCTGCCACAAACTGTAATTTACCTTATACAACTTCCCGACTGGCTTGTTCTATGTGTGTTGTGAATTGCTTTAACATGCTGCTGTCCTCTGATAATTATCCTGCAGGGTTTTTTGTTGTTCTTTCCCCTGCAGAGTGTGAGTATTATGGTGGGCTTTCCACTCCGTTGAGACATTAACTTTGGAGTTCCTTAACAGGCGTTACTCCGTACAGTGCTGTTTTACTGCTTGGACATTAAACCGGTAGGTAATATTGCAGTTGGCGTAAAACAAATAAATCAAAATCCATTACCTGGTTGCTGTTTTTTTTGTCTGCCTGTTTTTCCCACAGGGGTCTTCCCCTGTGTTTGCAGAGGTACTGGGTAATTTATACCTCCCCGGGTTCCTATCCTCCAAGCGGGTCACGACATAGCTCTCCCAGGGCGTCAGACCCCTGCTCCGTGGCCTTGTTGGCTTGGCTGAGCTTATGGCTTCCCTTTGTGACAGGTGTGATGGTGGCATCCCCCCTGGGGATCCGCATACCTCATGTATGCACTGACTGGGTTTGAGCCACACGGAGAGGGTGGTGAAGCGCCCTACTGGATGCCTGTTTTGTGTGGTTTTCTCAGAACGCCTGCACCTGGCATCATTGGAGGCCATGCGCGAGTGGGTCGGCCAGGCTCGGGACGAGCTCCCTCCCTCAGGAATGGTGCGACAGTGAGCTGTTAGTCCCTCTACTGGACCCAGTACCCCTCCCAGGAAGAGTGGCCGGAGCCACCGCAGGCAGAGCCCATCTGCTGCCAGTCCTGGACAGGGGCATGAGTCGGACCACTGGGACCACCTTGAATGGAGGGCGCATGCACTGCGTCAGGAGGTTGATAGCTTCGATGGTGACAACAGCTGTTCCCTGTTGGCCAGTGATGGGCTATTCCTGGGGGACGATGCTGGCACTGTTCACCACCGTGAGCTAGGCTACCAGGCTGACAGGCCATCATAAGCTGCCAGCGGGGCTTCATCGCCCCCCCAGCGACTCGAGAGGCTATGAGGAGCCTACTCACTTGGGTAGCCACTGCACTGGACATCAACTGGTGAAAGCCACATATGGATCCCTCTGCTCTCTTGACCGCCTTACCCTCTGCTCTCTTGGCCTACCTGCAGACCATGTTTTCCTGGCTGCCGGAGGGCACATAGGAGCTCCTCCGGGAAGTGATGGAGGTGTCTCTTCTGCTTTCCCTGCTCCAGAGGGATGTGGCCCGCACCAACGGACGGGCCATGGTGCAGGTGGTTACCTCCCAGCGCCATCTCTGGCTGGCCCAATCCCGTCTGCCACCTGCGGCTGGAGATCTCCTCACTCCTGAACAAGGGTGCCATCCGCAGGATCGTGACATGATAGCGGCTTGGTGGGTTTTACTCCACTTATATTGAGGTCCCAAAAAGAGACTGAGGGTTTCGACCGATTCTGGACCTCCGCAACCTCAATGAGTACTTGAAGGTACTGAGGTTCCACATGCTCTCCCCAACCATGTGTTGCAGGCCATGTCCAGGAACCAGTGGTTTGTGACGCTGGACCTGAGGGATGCGTACTTCCATGTTGCTGTTCACCCAGCTCATTGGCAGTACCTCCAATTCACTTTCAAAGGGACGGCTTACGAATTCATGGTTCTTCCCTTCGGCCTCTCCTTGGCACCCTGCACTTTCACAAAGTGCATGGACACTGTCCTGGCACAACTCACATCCCGAGGATTGTTGATCCTCAATTACCTGGATGATTGGCTGATTTGTGCCCCGATCAGGACCCAGGTCCTGTCAGACAGAGACATGCTCCTGACCCACATCGGCAGGCTGGGCATTACTGTAAACAACAAGAAGAGTCATCTGACGCACACCCAGAGGGTGGCCTTCATTGGCATGGAACTGGACAGTCCTCATGAGAGCATGCCTGCCCATCAGAAGGGCTCAGGCGATCTTATCTTGCCTCGACCACTTTAGGCAGGGGCGAGTAGTATCCGCGCTGACCTGCCAACGCCTTTTGGGCTTACTGACGGTGTCCTCGTTGCTGATTCCTCTAACCCTGTTCCATCTCCGGCCTCTTCAACGGTGGTTCAACTCCCACCGGCTGCACCCGAAGCGCCACCGTCACCCAGCTGCGGGTGACCGCACAGGGCCTCAGGGCATTGTTGAGGTAGTGCTGTTGCTCCTTTCTCTCAGGTGGGGTGGAGATTCTGAGGAGGTGCCGCCGGGAGCTCGTCAGCACAGACGCCTCCCATCAGCTGGTGGGGTGTGACCAAAGGCAGGTCGGCCAGCGGCTGTTGGCTACCCCCTTGCAGCGGCAGGCACATCAATACACTAGAGCTCTGAGATGTACTGCTGGCCCTGTGGTCTTTCCTTCCACATCTGAAAGGAAGACATCCTGGTGAGAACGGACAACACCACCGCCTCAGTCTCATAGCACGGGAGCTCCTTCTCTGGGCTCAGGGACGTCTAGCATCTCTACGCGCAGTGCACGCACCTGACATCCTGAGTGTGGCAGTGGATATGCTCTCGAGGGAGGGCCCGCCACCTTGGGACTGGAGCCTACATCCCCAGGTAGGGCAGCACCTGTGGGACAAGTTTGGGAGGGCGCAGGTGGACCTGTTTGCCTCCCTGGACAATGCACACTGCCCCCTGTGGTACTCCATGTTGGAGCCACCAGGGCCTCTGGGTTTGGATGCTCTGGTTCACGATTGGCCAGGGCTGGAGCTTTACGCATTTCCCCCCTTTTCCCCTAATCCAGGGTGTGATGGACAGAACCAGGATGGCAGAGCATCGTCTGCTTCTGGTGGCCCCATACTGGCCCAGACAACCCTGGTTCAGCCTTCTTCTGTCCCTGTTGTGTGGGACACCTTGCCAACTTCCCCTGAGACCAGACTTGCTGTCTCAGGCTGGGGGAACTCTGTGGCATCCGAGGCCACACCACCTCAGTCTGTGGACTTGGCCACTAAACGCAAGTCCACAGACATGTTAGCACTACAGAAGGGTGTAATGAACACCATGCAGATCGCAAGTGTGCCAGCTACAACCGTGGCATATCAGTTGCGCTGGTGGTTGTTCTGCTCTTGGTGCACTGGTATTGAGGTTGTACCCGAGTCATGCGGGGTGCAGTATGTCATCCAAAACCTGCAGTCTCGCTTGGCAGTCTCTACACTGAGAACATATTTGGCAGCAATATCTGCCTGCCATGTGGGGTGGATGGACAGGCCAGTGAGGTGCCATCCCTTGGTCTCCAGGTTTATGAAGGGGGTTTGTCACCTGTGTCCAGCTAGGACCCGCTCAAGGGCGAGCTGGGATCTGGATGTGGTCTTACCAGCATTGGTAAAGCCGCCTTTCGAACCATTGGAGTCTGCCTCCCCGAAACACCTCTCTATGAAGGAGATTTTTTTGTCGCAATTACTTTCATGTAGAGGATGGTTGAGCTCCATGCTTTTTCAGTAAATTCTGAGTGCTACCGGAATTACCCCGGGGGAGGAGTATATCTCTCTGCCCCAACCCCTCATTCCTCCCGACGGTTCTGATAGACAGGCATGTGAACATCCCTTTTGTCCTGTCTGCTTACGACCCCCGGCAGTGGCAGGGGAGGCTGGGCCTCCCTCCGGCATGCTGTGCCCTGTGAGGGCACTGGCTGCCTATGTGGAGCGGACACGGTCAGTGAGAACAACAGACCAGCTCTTTGTCTGCTATGGTGAGAGAGTCCTGGGGGCTGGACTATCAAAGCAGAGGCTCTCACTGGATCGTGGAAACGATTACGACAGCATACCGCCTGGCCGGCAGGCCAATGCTGGAATCTGTGGTGGCACATTCAACACGAGGTGTGGCTGCGTCCTGGGCTCTACTGGGAGGAGTGCCCCTCGCTGATATCTGTGCTGTGGCCAGCTGGGCTTCCTCTTGCAGCTTTGCTAGATTGTATTGGGTAAATGTGGCACCTCCCTCTGCAGTTGGTTCAGCGGTCCTGGGCGTCGCCTCCCCTTCTGCAGATTGTGTCAGGACCCCCCTTCCACATTGATGGCCTCTGCGTCACTGTCCCGCGCTGGTACTTCGCCACTGGCTGGACAGGTCCCTCTAGCACCGACTAATCTGATATGGGTATACCAATATATTGGAATGATCCAATATAGTGAAACATAACGAAGGTTATGTAACCACGGTTATGTGAGCTATACGGATCATTCCAATCCTCTACGGTGCTCGAGGCTCCTCAAAACTGATGTAGTGAACGCGGCCATGGGGTCTATATATGGGCAGACCCCAGCCGTGACATAGGTGTACACAGGAGTAAATCTGTAAATCCTCACCTCGGATGTATCCCTCCGCCGTGGAGTGATACCACTATATTGGAGTGATCCATATAGCTCACATAACCGTGGTTACATACATAACCTTCATTTTCATGGTTTACAGTCAGCCAAAACACCCTTAGTCTGTCAAAATAAAATTAGCTGTATTTCACAGCTGTCACCCACTCGCATGTCTCAACACTTGCTCACGTTCTGGTGGACTTCACACGAGAGAATTAACCCACTGGCTAGGTCAAATATCAATAACCCGACCTTAATAACCCACCACCAACAACCCAGTCTTGCTGTTTTTACAAAAAACAACCAACTATTGACCCAATGCCTGCATCCCAGCAATCGGGTCATCCAAACAACCAGTTTCTTTTTTTGTAATTTACATCTCAAAGCCTTGACCTGTCTGGTGCACACATAGTTCTCTGTCCTCCATTTGATTGAAGGCCTCAATCTGTATTTTTACCCTGTAACTGATTGCTTCTAGAAAGAGAGTAGGAACAACACATGATCAAGATGAGCTAGCTACTAGTTTAAAGCAATCTAATTGATACAAAGAATGACTGTATGGGCTACATTTATGAGAATACATGAATTTACTTACCTTATCAATCGTGAAGACGATTCACCAAAAAAAAACATATTTCCATGCATCCTCCTTCCAACACCATGGGTAGAGGAATCCATCTGAAAAAGTTTCAGAGCGTCAAAGATCATACCCCCAAAACATGCTAACCTCCCCTGCTATTGGTAATGGTGAGAGGTTACCATATCTTGGAGGTATTATCTTTGACCCTCTGAAACTTTCTCACTCATCATTATTCACGATTCTTTCAGGATTATCTGGAATCATGGTAGTATCCCCATTAATATTGAAGTGTTTAAAACATATTCTATTGTTATTTACAATAAAAGTGACTCCAAAATGAAATCTGAAACATAACCAAAACTAACTGCAAATGCATTCAATAAGTTTGTAGAGTCGCAAGCTTGATGTAGTCATTGCGTGCTAGGAATATGGTACCAAATACTAAACTTTTGACTACTTTATTTATAAGAATCTTTAGTGATGTCAATAATTTGGACATACGGAAGCCCTGAAGCCCAAGGCAAAAAATAATATGTCGACTCTTGGAATTATGTCATTTGAACCACTTAGTATCTTGTTTGAATAGTTTTAGTATATTGTTTGAATAGTTTTAGTATATTGTTTGAATGACTTAATTGTTATTTTGTCTACTTAGGCCTTTGTTATGCAGCTTCTCAGACCGGGTAATGGCTGCTGCAGCCATTTATTCACTGATTCCATCCATTGATATGATTATTCATTGACAGTTCTTTGATAGTCTAAAGCAAGGCTGCTTTTGAATGCCAGAGCATGTAAGTGGGCAAGTGGGGAGCGAGGAGCAGAGTGTAATTCGAGCAGATTTAAAAATGTTGTTGGACCTCTCTCCCGCTCCAATTTCACTTTGGTACTGTTTAGCCACAAGCTCTGGGCATACTCTGCCTAGCATTTTTCATATCCTTTATTACTCTTCTTTTAGTTACTGTGACCCCACCCACTGTATCAATCAATCAAATGTTTATAAAGCCCTTTTTACATAAGCAGATGTCACAAAGTGCTTATACAGAAACCCAGCCTAAAACCCCTAACAGCAAGCAATGCATATG
Source organism: Salmo salar (assembly GCF_965601325.2). Classification (NCBI taxonomy): domain Eukaryota; kingdom Metazoa; phylum Chordata; class Actinopteri; order Salmoniformes; family Salmonidae; genus Salmo; species Salmo salar. The sequence continues at coordinate 58,306,305 of NC_138303.1, forward strand.
TAGAAGCATGTGGCTAGGAAAAACTCCCTAGAAAGAAACCTAGAGGAACCAGGCTCTGATGGAGTGGCCAGTCCTCTTCTGGCTGTGCCGGGTGGAGATTTTAAGAGTACATGGCCATTAAGGCTAGATTCTTCTTCAAGATGTTCAACTTTTCATAGATGACCAGCAGGGTCAAATAATAATCACAGTGGTTGTAGAGGGTGCAACAGATCAGCACCTCAGGAGTAAATGTCAGTTGGCTCGAGACAGCAGGTGCGGTAGAGAGAGGGAGAGTCGAAAAAACTGCAGGTCCGGGACAAGGTAGCACATCTGGTGAACAGGTCAGGATTCCATAGCCGCAGTCAGAACAGTTGAAACTGGAGCCAGGAGTCATCAGGCTAGGTAGTCCTGAGGCATAGTCCTGGGGTTCAGGTCCTCCGGGAGGGGATGGAGAGAGAGAATTAGAGGGGGCATACTTAAAGTCGCACAGGACACCAGATAACAAGAAGAATTACACCACATATAACAGACTGACACTAGCCCCCCGGCACATAGACTATTGCAGAATAGATACTGGAGTCTGAGACGGGGGGGTTGGTGGATACTGTGGCCCCGTCCAACGATACCTCCGGACAGGGCCAACCAGGCAGGATATAACTCCACCCACTTTGCCAAAGCAAAGCCCCACACCACTAGAGGGGTATCAACAGACCACCAACTTACTTCCCTGAGACAAGGCTGAGTATAGCCCATGAAGATCTCCTCCACTGCACAAGCCCCGAGGGGGCGCAAAGCCGGATAGGAAGATCACGTCAGTGACTCAACCCACTCAAGTCGAGTATAGCGCAAAAAAAAGCCTGGCACAACGTAATGCACCCCTCCTAGGAACGGCATGGAAGAGCACTAGTAAGCCAGGGATTCAGCCCCCATAATAGGGTAAGAGATAAAGAAACCCAGTGGAGAGAGGGGAGTCGGCCAGGCAGAGACAGTAAGGGCGGTTCGTCATTCCAGTGCCTTGCCGTTCACCTTCACACCCCTGGGGCAGATTACACTCAAAGCATTTCGTATTATTCTTTACATAAATCCAAGACACTCAATTTAGTATGTAATGTTACATTTCGTATGCTATGTATTAATTTGTGGATGTCCATAATCCATTTCGTATGATATTTTACAAATTACAATTCCCATATGTTTCGAATTTGCAAACTGTACAATATGTTACGAATTTGCAAATGTACAATATGTTATGTTGCGGCTAACGGTCCCGTGTGGCTCAGTTGGTAGAGCATCGTGTTTGCAACGCCAGGGTTGTGGGTTTGATTCCCACGGGGGACCAGTACAGAGAAAAAAATGTATGAAAGGTATGCATTCAATACTGTAAGTCGCTCTGGATAAGAGTGTCTGCTAAATGACTAAAATGTAACGTTAGCTAGGTGGCTAACTCTAGCTAGCTGGCTAATGATAGCTAGGCTAGGGGTTAGAGTTAAGGTTAGTTTAAAGGGTTGGGGGAATGGTTAGCTGAAAAGGTTAAGTAGTTGCAAAGTAGCTAAAAAGTGATAAGTAGTTGAAAAACTGCTAATTAGCCACAATGCTAAAGTTGTCCGTGATGAGATTCGAACATGCAACCTTTAGGTTGCTGGACATTTCTGTTTTTTGCCTTAAGTAGCCTTCTGTCTTATGTAACCATACCAAATGTAACATATCACACTAATTTCAGTGTCCCGGATTTACATTCACTATGTTACGTCTAGTCCAGGCTGTTCAGCAAGCAAGCAGTCTCTAGCTAGCTAATACGGTAGCTAGCAAATTTTAGTTTCTCATTTGGAATTTCAGAAATACTGATTCTATCACGACAAAACACTTCAGCTAGATATAGAATTAGTGAAGTAGTGAAGACTTGCTTATAAAACAAATGTCAAAATATTAGCTACAGGTTTATAGTTCTTGGTAAAATTAACTCTGACTCGTTTGAGGATGTCTTCCCTGTAGCTCAGTTGGTAGAGCATGGTGTTTGCAACGCCAGGGTTGTGGGTTCGATTCCCACGGGGGGCCAGCAAAAAAATGTATGAAATGTATGCATTCACTACTGTAAGTCGCTCTGGATAAGAGCGTCTGCTAAATGACTAAAATGTAAATGTAAAATGTAGGATGAAACAGAGCTCAATGGACAATGTCACCTTGGTAACATTTTAGAATGTTAGGACATCATATTGTAGCCAAACTTATTTGTAGCTATCCCATGAGTGTTTGCTAGTTATCCTCTCCAGCGTCTGATCCCGTCAGCGGGATCAAAATCCAGCGAAAAATCATATCGCCAATTAGCATTAAAAAAAAATCATAATTTTTTTTTAAAAGAAATATATATATATTTTTTTTATAGATACACCTCTCCTGAATCGACCCACGTCGTCCGATTTCAAAAAGGTTTTACAGGAAAAGCAAATCATTAGATTATGTTAGATGAGTCCATTGTAAAAAGCAGCTTCATAGCCATTTTCCGACCAACCACTTGCATCACATATAATCAAAAAACAGCTAAATGCAGCACTAACCTTTTACAAACTTCATCAGATGGCACCCCTAGGACATCATGTTATACAATGCATGCATTCTTTTGTTCAATAAAGGTCATATTTATATATAAAAACAGCATTTTACATCTCTGTCTGACGTTGAATAAATAATTTCCCCTCAAATGCGTCCCGGTAAACAATGCTACAATTCCCTAGATTACTATCCGATAACGATTTTTTAAATTTATATTGTCAATCTAACATTTATAGATGAATATCTCTTGAGAACACCTGTCATACCAGATTTTAAATTAACTTTACTGGGTAATCACACTTTGCGATAAAAGGAGATGCGATACTCAGAAAATGAGCTAATATACAGAGCTCGGCGCCATCTTGGCACAATCGCATGTCACATCTCATCTTGTATAATATTGTCAATAATCGCCTACCTTTAGTTGTCTTCATCAGAAAGCATCCCAGGTCCACAACAGATGTATTTTCGGTCAAAAAAGTCCATACTTCACGTTCCATTAGCCTGCTGTTGGTAGCGCGTCCTTGGGCTCTCTCCAAATTCTCCGATGTGCGCAGGGCTGAAGTTTCGGATAAAATGATTCTCCCGCCTGTAGGTTCGTTCAAACATGTCAAACGTTGTAAAACATTAATCTTCAGGGCCTGTAACACCAAGAGAGCCAATAAGATTCGAGGGGGATGATTTAATTGTCTTTCAAACCCATTCCAAAGGTGGGGGTAGACATGGCCGCCGGCGTCATAATGGTGATGGCCCATCCCCTGTGACCAATTTCCAAAGAGTATCATTCACTGAGTTTCGACTGTATAAGGCTCAAACCACTGTGAAAAGACTGGCGACATCTAGTGGAAGCAATAGGAAGTGCTCACTGAACCATGGTTAACGGTGTGATTTATAGGGAAAGATGAGAAGTCGAGTCCACAATTCTGAATTCCACTTCCTGTTTCAATCGGTCTCGGGGTTTTGACTGCCATTTGAGTTCTGTTATACTCACAGACACCATTCAAACAGTTTTAGAAACTTTAGGGTGTTTTCTATCCATATATAATAAGTATATGCATGCCCTAGCTTCTGAGTTTGATTAGTAGGCCGTTGAAAATGGGAACGATTTTTTTTCAAAATGCGCTGTGGCGCCCCCTATCCTAGGGTATCCTCAAGTTATCAGACAGTTCAGTGCAGACGGTCGTCGTTGCGCTATCTGACGCGAGACAATGCTACAAACCCCGCAAAACAGCTTTTGGCTGTAATCGAAAAACAGACTGTCACTGCATGTGCAATGGTTAAATCACCAAAATAGAACACAGATTATTGTTATGTAAAATGTGCTCCACGCCTGTAATCTGTAAATCCCTAAAATACTGTTTAATTATCTAAATCCCCAAAGGGATAGGACGAATCTTCTTCGTGATATCAGACCAGGTTTGGCAGAAGGCATGAAGATCTCTGCCCGGTTTCAAAGCCCTAATTGATAAATATGGCCCAATATATTGTAACAGTTTTGTTTACAAAAGACCCCACAATTAGACATTAGTTAAACTTCTTCCCACCAGGGGTTGGAACCAAAATAATTTTCCAATCGTTTCGTTCTGAACAGAACCATTCATTTTTTAACTTCTGTTCCAACCAGCAAAATAAAGTTCTGAAACGATTCGAACCCCCAAAAAGTTATGTTTATATTGTTCCTTTCTGTTCCTTTTTAAACATCTGAAATAAATGTTTTTTGAAATGTAGTTCAACATTAAATTATTTCATCAATCAGTGTGGATAGAGCAGCTTGCTATGGAGCGGGCAAGCTATAATAGTTATTTACATGCATTGGACAGACAAGTGTAAGGCACGAAATGTGACTGAAATTTTGTGGGTGGGGAGATAGTGAGAGAGGGTGGAGGAGGAGGCTTGGCTTTATTGAAGTGCTGGGCATCATGTTATGACATGCATTATCCGAATTAGTCCCACAGAATTATACCTACAGAAGAGCAATTTCTATGAATGAACTTTGAATGTCTTTGAACTTCCAGGAATTGGCTTAACGTTAGACCAAAGCTAGCTAGCTAGCAAGCTAGCAAGCTTGTGTGTGCAGAGCGACACCGGAATTAAAATTAAAACACCTCTTACCATTTTGTGGTTAATAAATCCAATGTGAAACGTGATAACTATAGTATCCTTAACTGGCATTGAAAAAGTTAATCCAGTCTTCTCAAGTAAATAATCTCTCTCCCTAATTTCTGAATCACACATGTAACATCAGTAGTCTAGTAGCCTATGCTTTGGAAGGGGAGGGGCAGGTAGCAAACACATGCACACACAGGCAAAGATTTTCAGCTGGCAGGCAGACACTGGAATGTGTTTCTGAGTGATAGAGTGAGGGCTTTGCATAGGTGCTTTGTTGCCTTTTTTGTGGGACTCAATTTTTCCCGGAACGTAAAATAACTTTTTTAACCGGTTCCCATGATTTTAAAAGAACAGTTCTGTTCCAGAACGGTATTGATCACTTTTGTTCCCTGTTCTGATTCTGTTCTTTTACCAGTACTGCTCCAACTGAGATGGTTAAGGATGAGTTGGACCGCATAGTGAAGGAAAAGCAACCAACAAGTGCTCAGCATATGTGGGAACTCCTTCACGACTGTTGGAAAAGCATTCCAGGTGTAGCTGTTTGAGAGATTGCCAAGAGTGTGCAAAGCTGTCATCAAGGCAAAGGATGGCTACTTTGAAGAATCTCACATTTATTTTGATTTGTTTAACACTTTTTTTGGTTACTACATGATTCCATGTGTTTTTTCATAGTATTGATGTATTCGCTATTATTCTACAATGTAGAAAATAGTAAAAAATTAAGAAAAACCCTTGCATGAGTAGGTGTGTCCAAACTTAAGACTGGTACTGTATAAGGCTAAGTTCCATCGCTATCGGGAAAATGGTTACAGGTCTAGGCCCACCAGAGGTTGGTTCCCTGGCACTCACTGTAGGAACTACTTTCACTCTATTCTAACCAAAGCTGCATTACCAGTTCATGTCCCTTGGTGTTACTATGCACTAGCTAGTCAACATAAAAACGACGCCATGATGGCTGCCTGTCTCTGTATTTGTGAAAGTTATGGTGGTGCTAGAATCTATTAGTTCTATGACGTGAACTAATCAATGAATATGTCTGGTGCTGCTTTGAAAGTGCTGTGGTGGCGCCGCACCAGATTGAAAAGTACTGGAGCAAATGCTGTCTCGCCACACGTTTTCCAGCGGCTCGGATGTCTGCATTGCATCCTAAAGAAAAATCAGATACAGTATTCAAATATTTCAATAAAAAAATCCAATCTTCTAGAATTATATGGAAGAGGCCCTCAGGGCTGAAAAATCAAATTGATCCATGAGTAATGATATTCATATTGTTGGATCTTTGATGAGAGATGATTGATGAGATGACAGGAAACGTCTCAGGGAAAAGAGCCAAGCCTTGTTGTCTCAGATAGGAAGAATGGACTAAGACTGAAAAAATATGGTACCTCATGCCCTATGGTTTCTCTTGCCAATACATACTCGTTGCAGTTTGCATAAAATAATGGAATGGCATTCAGAATGACAATCATATGCCATTTCAACATACACTGTATAACATTTACTGGAAAGCCTAGTATTTTTTTTTCCTTCCCAAATAGAAAATTAACACAACATGCTCAGTACAGGTAGTAAAGGGAAATAATGGGAGGATACCACACTAGGACTTGTCCAGTAAGTATGCCCATTTCCGTCTTCCTGTTGGAAATGGTTTGGCCCGTTTTCATCCACTGAACACAACCCAGGTGTGCACAATGACCTTGTGAAGAGCTAAGTGACCAAATTTTCTCCCCGCTACTCCTTCTGTCTGATTTCAAATCTCTGCTACAATAATCATTGTCTGGAGATGATGCTTTTATAGCTATAATTGATCTCACTTGTGAGTCATATCCAGAATTTTACTGTGCTAACATAGTATAAAAATATACCAATACTGGTAGCACTTCATAATAACTTCACGTAATAAAGAATTTATAATGATTAGTAAATAGTTTATTCATAATGTATTAATCATTACTCCCACATTTGTTCATGTTAGTAAGCTAGTTATTCACAGATTTTTAAACAACTTTTAAAGTATAAAATAATAACGATTCATAAGATCCTTCATAAGATGTTTAACATAGGTCTTTGTAAACCATTTACAAGTGTTTTTGTAAATGTAAATGTTCCTCTGGTTCAGTCTGTAACAGCCAGAGGAATTATGTATCCATTTCAGAGTAAGAAATGAGTGTGTCCTCCAGTCTTTTTGTGTGGCCTAATCTAAAGTAAGACCTATTTATACTTTATAAATGTTTAAAAGTGACCAGTGTAATTTCTCACAAAAAGATGGACATGTCAATAGTAGACATTCCAGCAGTACCTGATGCTCCTTAAAAAGATCTCAACATGGTAAAAGACTAAGCACAAAACAGAGAATGTTTACAGAAATATATATTTAAAAAAATATTCACAAAAACTGTTTGTAGAATGTTGTCAACCTCGCGAACGCAAACTAATCATAAAACGGGGAAATGTACTGTACACCGTCACACAGAACAGCTGGCCGCAACAGCCAGTTTTTTTCTGTAGTGGATTTTTATCATTTCTTTACTACTGATATGTGATTGAGGTAGAAATGTTACATGCATGTAGAAATATTACATGATTTTTTTTAATTTAACTCTTATTTTACCAGGTAAGTTGATTGAGAACACATTCTCATTTACAGCAACGATCTGGGGAATAGTTACAGGGGAGAAGAGGGGGGATGAATGAGCCAATTGTAAACTGGGGATGATTAGGTAACCGTGATGGTATGAGGACCAGATTGGGAAATTAGCCAGGACACTGGGGTTAAAACCCCTACTCTTACGATAAGTGCCATGGGATCTTTAGTGACCACAGAGAGTCAGGACACCCATTAAGCGTCCCATCCGAAAGACAGATATATAAATGTACATGCTTCCAGTGCTTCAGACTATTTTCACACTTTGCTTGGTTTGGTTTCACTTTTACTGCACCTTTAATCATTATTTGAAGGTAGTAACTCTTGGATAGCTCTGCTAAATAAAGTTTCCTTACCTCGTAAGCAGTCTATGGACTGCTCTAAGGAGTGACTGCAATCCACACTTTGGTTTCCATAGAAAAGTCACTGCCAAGAAACGCTGAGGTTAGCATTTTCGGAAGAAAAACATTACTGAGCATAGTGTATGTGAAGTTGCACATCACACTATTACAACAGTGTGACTGTTTTGGAATTGTTTTTTCAATATACACACAAGTATGTGGACACCCCTTCAAATTGTGGATTTGGCTAATTCAGCCACACCCGTTGCTAACAGGTATATAAAATCGAGTACACAGCCATGCAATCTCCATAGACAGACATTGGCAGTAGAATGCCCTCATTGAAGAGCTCTCCGAGACTTTCAACGTGGCAGCGTCATAGCATGCCACCTTCCCAACAAGTCGGTTCATCATATTTCTTCCCTGCTAGAGCTGCCCGGGTCAACTGTAAGTGCTGTTATTGTGAAGTGGAAACGTCTAGGAGCAACAACAGCTCAGCTGCAAAGTGGTAGGCCACACAAGCTCACAGAACTGGAACGTCTAGTGCCGAAGCATGTAAGGCAATCAGTTGTGTTGTGACAAGGTTTGGTTGATATACGGAATATAGCCCTATTTGGTAAAACACCAAGTCAATATTATGTCAAGAACAGCTCAATTAAGTAAAGAGAAACAACAGTCCATCATTAAGACATGAGGGTCAGTCAATTTGGGAAAATTTCAAGAACTTTGAAAGTTTCTTCAAGTGCAGTTGCAAAAACCATCAAGCTCTATGATGAAACTGGCTCTCATGGGGACCGCCACAGGAAAAGAAGATCCAGAGTTACCTCTGCTGCAGAGGATAAGTTCATTAGAGTTACCAGCCTCAGAAATCGGCAATTAACTGCACCTCAGATTGCAGCCAAAATAAATTCTTCACAGAGTTCAAGTAAAAGACACATCTCAACATCAACTATTCAGAGGAGACTGCGTGAATCAGGCCTTCATGGTCGAATTGCTGAAACGAAACCACTGCTAACCTCTCTAGGGTAGGGGGCAGTATTTTCACGGCCGGATGAAAAACGTACCCAAATTAAATGGCCTACTACTCGGTCCCAGGAACTGGGATATGCATATTATAGATTTGGATAGAAAACACTCTGAAGTTTCTAAAACTGTTTGAATGGTGTCTGTGAGTATAACAGAACTCATATGGCAGGCAAAAATCTGGGAAGAATCTAACCAGGAAGTGGGAATTCTGGTGCTTGTAGTCCTTTCAAGTCATTGCCAATGGAACACACAGTGAGTTAGGGTTCATTTTGCAGTTCCTAAGGCTTCCACTAGATGTCAACAGTCTTTAGAAAGTTGTTTGAGGCGTCTAATGATGAACAGAGACCGAACAAGAAGGCTGGGAAGATGTAGACCCATTAGTTCATTGGCGCGCATTCATGTGAGAAGTGATCTGTGTTCCAAAACGTTTTTCAAGACACAGGAACCGTCCAGTTGGAATATTACTGAAGTTTCACGTTCAAAAGGCCCTAAAGATTGATGCTTTACAACGTTTGACATGTTTGAACGAACGTAAATAGATTTGTAATTTTTTTTTGTACTTTTCTTTTCGGCGCGCTTCCTACATTTGGAGTAGCTGAACTGAACGCGCAAACAACAAGGAGCTATTTGGACATAAATTATGGAGTTTATCGAACAAAACAACATTTATTGTGGACCTGGGATTCCTGGAAGTGCCTTCTGACGAAGATCATCAAAGGTAAGGGAATATTTCTAATGCAATTTTTGATTTTAGATGACTCCAAAATGGCGGCTATCTGTATTGCCAAGTGTATTTTTCTGAGCGCAGTACTCAGATTATTGCAAAGTGTGCTTTCCCAGTAAAGTTATTTTGAAATCTTTCACAGCGTTAGCATAAACGAGATGTTCATCTATAATTCTTTGAATGACAGTTTAATATTTTATCAACGTTTATGACGAGTACTTTTGTAAATTGTAGCGCTGGTTCACCGGCAATATTGGAGGCAAAATATTTTCTGAACGTCATGCGCCGATGTAAAATGCTGTTTTTAGATATAAATATGAAGTTGATCGAATAAAAAATGCATGTATTGTGTAACATGATGTCCTAGGAGTGTCATCTGATGAAGATCATCAAAGGTTAGTGCTGCATTTAGCTGTGTTTTGGGAATTTGTGATTCATGCTAGTTGCTTGGAAATGGCTGTGTGGTTATTTGTGTCTATGTACTCTCCTAACATAATCTAATGTTTTGCTTTCACTGTAAAGCCTTTTGGAAATCGGACAAATACAGAAGTGTATCTATAAAATGGTGAAAATAGTCCTATGTTTGAGAACTTTGAATTATGACATTTTGTGGTTTTAAATTTGCCGCTCTGATTTTTCACTGGCTGTTGAATAGTGTCGTCCCACCTCCCCTAGAGAGGCTAAAGGACACCAATAATAAGAAGAGACTTGCTTGATGCAAGAAACACGAGCAATGGACTTTAGACCGGTGGAAATCTGTCCTTTTGGAGATTTTTTTGTTCCAACCACTGTGTCTTTCTGAGACGCAGAGTATCCACTCAGAGTGTGTGGTTTCCACTCTGAATCATGGAGGAGGAGGTGTGAAGGTCTGGGGCTACTTTGCTGGTGATACTGTCAGTGATTAATTTAGAATTCAAGGCACAATAAACCCGCATGGCTACCACAGCATTCTGCAGCAATTCTGGGCTATTTGACCAAGAAAGACAGTGATGGAGTGCTGCATCAGATGACCTGGCCTCCATAGTCACCCAAACTCAACACAATTGAGATGGTTTCGGATGAGTTGGACCGCAGAGTGAAGGAAAAACAGTCAACAAGTGCTCAGGATATGTAGGAACTCCTTCAAGACCGTTGGAAAAGCATTCCAGGTGACTACCTCATGAAGCTGGCTGAGAGAATGCCAAGAGTGTGCAAAGCTGTCATCAAGGAAAATGGTGGCTACTTTCAAGAATCTCAAATATAAAATATATTTTGATTTGTTTAACACTTTTTTTGGTTACTACTTGACTACATATGTTATTTCATAGTATTGATGTATTCACTATTATTCTACAATGTAGAAAATCGTAAAAATATAGGAAAACCATTGAATGAGTAGGTGTGTCCAAACTTTTGACTGGTACTGTAAGTATTCAGACATTTACTTTGTCGAAGCACCTTTGGCTGCGATTACAGCCTCGAGTCTTCTTGAGTATGACACTTCAAGCTTGGCACAATTGTATTTTGGGAGTTTCTTCCACTGTTCTCTGCAGATTCTCTCAAGCTCTGTCAGGTTGGATGGGGAGCGTCGCTGCACAGCTATTTTCAGATCTCTCCAGATATGTTATATCAGGTTCAAGTCCGAGCTTTGGCTGGGCCAGAGACTTGTCCAGAAGCCACTCCTGCATTGTCTTGGCGGTATGCTTAGGTTGTCCTGTTGGAAGATGAACCTTTGACCCAGTCTGAGGTCCTGAGCGCTCTGGAGCAGATTTCTTTATGGATCTCTCTGTACTTTGCTCCGTTCATCTTTCTCTGAATCCTGACAAGTCTCCCAGTCCCTGCTGCTAAAAAACATCCCCACAACATGATACTGCCACCACCATGCTTCCCCGTAGGGATGGTGCCAGGTTTCCTCCAGACGTGCCGCTTTGGCATTCAGGCAAAAGAGTTCAATCTTGTTTCTCATGGTCTGAGTGTTCTTTTCAAGTGGGCTGTCATGTGACTTTTACTGAGGAATGCCTTCCGTCTGGCAACTCTACCATAAAGCCCTGATTGGTGGAGTGCTGCAGAGATGGTTGTCCTTCTGGAAGGTTCTCCCATCTCCACAGAAGAACTCTGGAGTTCTGTCAGAGTGAGCATTGGGTTCTTGATCACCTCCCTAACCAAAGCCCTTCTCCCCAGATTGCTCAGTTTGCCCTGGCGGCCAGCTCTAGGAAGAGTCTTGGTGGTTCCAAACTTCTTCCATTTAAGAATGATGGAGGCCACTGTGTTCTTGAGGACATTCAATGTTGCCAAATTCTTTGGTACCGTTCCCCAGATCTGTGCCTCAACACAATCCAGCCTCGGAGCTCTACGGACAATTTCTTTGACCTCATGGCTTGGTTTTTGCTCTGACATGCACTGTCAACTGTGGGACCTTATATGTGACCCGTTTCAGGAAACTAGGCAAATGTCGCAGGTCACTACTTCACAGGAGAGCTGTTTGAACGTAAAATGTTTTTTTTTTTTTATCAAAATGCTTTTTTGGGGGGCAGAAATGCCTTCTTGAACATGTGAACTTTCATGTGTCTTAATAACAAACTTGTAGGCTGTCTGTAAATACGAATAAAATTGTTCAATTACGAGCCGGGTTGATTTAGCCACAGAAAAAGAAAGCAACCATCCCGCTAGCCATGATTGGCTGAGATAATGATTGGGCTGGACAAGCAGAGAGATGATTTTGGATTGGTCTGCCATATAACATGTTTCTGTCTATTTGAGCTATTCGGTATGTGTAGGTAATCCTTTCTAACGTGTCTTTTTGAAAAATGTATTGCGTAGTAAAACTGCATAAGTGTTGCTCTCCACTTTCTGGATGACCAAGTTTTTAAATCAGTGGAAATCGAGTATGATAGCTAAGGAGATGGAGAAAACATCTGTCTCCAGATTTACATCTTCAAACTAGCAGCAACTATGGCATCCGTGACAGGAGACGCATCCATCTAAGATGGTCAAGATGGCTACATTTTCAAATATTACAAGTTTCTAATTCAGATATTAAACATTTCTAATTTTGACATAAAGTCTTTTCATTTCAAATTAACGTGTACTGTTAGTGTCACGCCCTGATCTGTTTTACCTGTCCTTGTGCTTGTCTCCACCCCCTCCAGGTGCCACTCATTATCCCTGGTGTATTTATACCTGTGTTTTCTGTCTCTCTGTGCCAGTTCGTCTTGTTTGCCAAGTCAACCAGAGTTTATCTCCTAGCTCCTATTTTTCCCAGTCTCTGTTTATACCTGGTCCTCCTGGTTTTAACCCTTACCTGTCCTGACACCGAACCCGCCTGCCTGACCATTCTTCCTGCCCTGACCTCGAGCCTGCCTAACGCCTCGTACTGTTTGGACTTGGACCTGGTTTATGAACTCTCGCCTGTACCCGACCTGAATTTTGCCTACCCTTTGTGTTATAATAAATATCGGAGCTCAACCATCTGTCTCCTGTGTCTGCATATGGGTCTCGCCTTGTGCCCTTATAGTTAGCTAGCTAGATAATGTTAGCTGGTTGGCTTGCTAGCAAACGTTACGTGTATGATCTTATCATTGGTATCTCAGAGCCATTTGCTTGGCTAGTTATAACCTAATGTTAGCTAGCTAACATTGAACCTAGTTGGTTAGCTACCTGCAGATTCATGCAGGGTAGTAATGTCATGAGTTGGGATTATGGTTCATTGTTTAGCTAGCTAGTTAGCTACATGTCTTAACAAAAGACTTCACTACACAACTAACCATTTCGGATTCGTTCGTAAATTCAGGCTGGCCATGTCACGTCCTGACCAGTAAAGGGGTTATTTGTTATTGTAGTTTGGTCAGGACGTGGCAGGGGGTGTTTGTTTTATGTGGTTTGGGGTTTGTTGGGATATGTGTTATGTAGAGGGGTGTTTGTTTAGAGTGTTCTGGGGTTTATGGGTTATGTTCTAGGTTAGTGTATTTCTATGTTAGATCTAGGGTGTTTAGTTCTATGTTTAGTTAATTGGGATTGGCCTTCAATTGGAGGCAGCTGTTCCTCGTTGCCTCTGATTGAAGGTCCTATGTATAGGGGTGTGTTTGTAATGGGAAGTGTGGGAGGTTGTTTTTGCATTGCTGTGTGTAGCCTGCAAGTCTGTTTGTCGTCCGTTCGTTTTCTTGTTTTTGTTACGTGTCTCTAATAAAGTTAAAATGAGCACTCAACCCGCTGCGCCTTGGTCCACTTCATACGACGGCCATTACAGGCCAACTACTCCGATTTCAGAGCACTCTCATCTGAGTGGGCCAACGCGTAGAATAACTGATGAATTCAACACCTGTTGAGCAGTGTCAGTAAAAGTCGCCAATTTTTTTTAATTAAATTGTTGCCAACAGCACAGTTACAGTCACCAACACTCTGGATAACATGAAAACAGCCTAACCAGCTCTGCTAGGGCGAGTAAAATGGTCAGAGTTTGGGTGGGGGGTAAAGCTTAAGAGGGTGTGAATGATGCCGAATAGGTGTAGACAAAGAGGAGCTCTCCAGTAGGTACCAAAACATTCAAAGGCCATTTTCTCAAAAGTGAGGTTACAAGTTTATCAACTTTCAAAGCAAAATTACTTTCCCATTGTTCCTCAAATGCAGTGTATGATATACCATTTTGTAGCTCTGCGTCTCTGCTTTTATCCAATGTAAAAAACACAATTTGAATACTGCACTATATTTTCTGAATGCACTGTATGACTTACATTTCAACTAATATGGCGGAAACGTAATTTGATGGTAACACTATAGGCTTTCAGATATCATCTCTCACATGCACCCAAAGTACAAAGGCCACGGTAATGCTGATTTTAAACCATTGCTCCATTCCTAAATGATACATTATCAGGAATCAAGTAATCAATGTGAAATATGGAAGATTGGTTGATTTCCAGTTTTTAAAGATGCACTAAGCAGGAATCGATTCTGCCATTTCCTGGTTGCTAAAATTCTAATAGTTTGCCTAATTTCAGTTTATGTGACAAAACAAGCAAGTATCATACAGAGAATCATTGTACCATCTAAACCGCTGTGAAATATATTTTCCTTAACCAAAAACATGTAATTTTAGCTGTTTGAAGCTGGTGTACAAAACCTACAGTAAAAGATGCTAAAACGAAACATAAGAACAGGAATCACAGAAATAGCGCACATAGAACATATTTACCTCTTCTTAGACTTGCTTTCAAATAGAATGACAGCTCTATAACTTACATTTCTGTTAATTTTGTAGGGTAGCCCAAAAAGTTACATATTGTGCCTCCCGAGTGGCGCAGCGGTCTAAGGCACTGCATTGCATTGCCAGCTGTGTCACTACAGATCCTGGTTTGATTTCAGTCTGTGTCACAGCCGGCCGTGACTGGGAGAACCATGAGACGGCGCACAATTGGCCCAGCGTCGTCCAGCTTAGGAGAGGGTTTGGCCGGCTGGGATGTACCATCGCACTCTGCTTGTCCCATCGCGCTCTAGCATCTAGCAACTGCTGTGGTCGGCCAGGAGCATGCACGCTGACAGGGTCGCCAATTGTACGGTGTTTCCTCCGACACATTGGTGTGGCTGGCTTCTGGGTTAAGCAGGCATTGTGTCAAGAAGCAGTGAAGCTTGGCGGGGTCGACGCATGGCGCTCGACCTTCGCCTCTCCCAAGTCCATATGGGAATTGCAGCGATGGGACAAGACTGTAACTACCAATTGGGAGGAAAATATATACGTATAATTGACGAGAAGACTATCGTCCATCCCATCAGGCATCTCACTGCACCCTTATATCACGTCTTGAAATATGCAGAGACCTGAAAATAGTTGTACCCATCCAACTTGACAGAGCTTGAGAGGATCTGCAGAGAAGAGTGGGAGAAACTTCCCAAATACAGGTGTGCCAAGCTTGTAGCGTCATACCCAAGAAGACTCGAGGCTGTAATCAATGTCAAAGGTGCTCAAGAAAGTACTGAGTAAACGGTCTGAATACTTATGTAAATTTGATATTTCCATTTTTATTAGCAAAAATTTTGAATAACCTGTTTTTGCTCTGTCATGATGGTGTATTGTGTGTTTATTGATGAGGGGATAAAAAAATCAATTATAGAATAAAGCTGTAACATAACAAGATATGGAAAAAGTCAAGGGGTCTGAATACTTTCCGAAGAAAAAAAAGGAAGAAAATAGTTTCACCATATTAAAATGAGAGTCCAGTTCACGTAACAGGGTTTATCTTAAAATGAGGGACATGTTTTTTCCTTAAATTGTATCACTAATAACATTAAATAAATGATAATCCCCAGAAATGACTTTGTAAGCGTTACATAATAACTAGGGCTTTACAATGATGGTGAAGACTTGAAGAAATGTTGGGGTTAAGTGGGATCAAATGACAGAGGGTGCATTCATCTATTTTTCCATATGGTCTATATTAAAGGGCACTTCATATAACAGGTTTTAAAAATGCAATATTGGTGAACAATGTCTACTTAAAATGGAAATAGTCCAGGTAGCCAACTAATTGATTGTTCAGCACTATTATGGCTTGGGGGTAGAAGCTGTTAAGGAGCCTTTTGGACCTAAATTTGGCGCAGAGAGAACAGTTTATGACTTGGGTGACAATTTTTCGGGCCTTCCTTTGACACCACCTAGTATATAAGTCCTGGATGGCTGGAAGCTTGGCCCCAGTGATGTACTGGGCCGTACACACTACCTTCTGTAGCGCCTCACGGTCGGATGCTGAGCAGTTGCCATACCAGGCGGTGATGCAACCAGTCAGGATGCTCTCGATGGTGCAACTGTAGAACTTTTTGAGGATCTGAGGACCCATGCCAAATCTTTTCAGTCTCTTGATGGGGAAAAGGTGTTGTTGCGCCCTCTTCACGACTGTCTTGTTGTGTTTGGGCCATGATAGTTTGTTGGTGATGTGGACACCAAGGACCTTGAAACACTTGACCCACTCCACTATAGCCCCATCAATGTGAATGGGGGCATTTTTGGCCCTCCTTTTCCTGTAGTCCACGATCAGCTCCTCTGTCTTCCTCACTTAGAGGGAGAGGTTGTTGTCCTGGCTGCTAGGTCTCTGACCTCCTCCCTATAAGCTATCTCATTGTTGTCTGTGATCAGGCCTACCACTGTTGTGTCGTCAGCAAACTTAATGATGGTGTTGGAGTCGTGCTTGGCCACGCAGTCGGGGGTGAACAGGGAGTACAGAAGGGGACTAAGCACGCACCCCTGAGGGGCCCCCGTGTTGAGGATCAGTATGGCAGATGCGTTGATGCCTACCCTTACCACCTGGGGAAGGCCCATCAGAAAGTGCAGGATCCAGTTGCAGAGGGAGGTGTTTAGTTCCAGGGTCAGCTTAGTGATGAGCTTTGTGGGCACTATGGTGTTGAACGCTGAGCTAGTGTCAATGAACAGGATTCTCACATAGGTGTTCTTTTTGTCCAGGTGGGAAAGGCCATTGTGGAGTGCGACTCAGATTGCGTCATCTGCGGATCTGTTGGGGCGGTATGCGAATTGGAGTGGGTCTAGGGTTTCCGGGATGATGGTGTTGATGTGAGCCATGACCAGCCTTTCAAAGCACTTCATGGCTACTGACGTGAGTGCTACAGGGCGGTAGTCATTTAGGCAGGTTACCTTCGCTTTCATGGGAACAGGGACTATGGTGGACTGCTTGAAACATTATATGTATTACAGACTCGGTCAAGGTGAGGTTAAAAATGTCAGTGAAGACATTTGCCAGTTGGTCTGTGCATGCTCTGAGTACACATCCTGGTAATCCGTCTAGCCCTGAGGCCTTGTGAATGTTGACCAGTTTAAAGGTCTTGCTCACATTGGTTAAGGAGAGCATGATCACACAGTCGTACGGGAACAGCTGTTGCTCTCATGCACGCTTCAGTGTTGCTTGCCTCGAAGCGAGCATAAAAGACATTTAGCTCGCCTGGTAGGCTTGGGTCACTGGGCAACTCACAGCTGGGTTTCCCTTTGCATGCCCTGCCACATCCGACGAGCGTCAGAGCCGGTGTAGTAGGATTCAATCTTAGTCCTGTATTGACGCTTTGCCTGTTTAATGGTTCGTCTGAGGGCATAGTGCAATTTCTTATAAGCTTCCCGATTTATTGTCCCACTCCTTGAAAGCGCTAGCTCTAGCCTTTAGCTCGGTGAGGATGTCGCCTATAATCCATGGCTTCTGGTTGGAAAATGTACGTACGGTCGCTGTGGGGACGACGTTGTCGATGCACTTATTGATGAAGCCGGTGACTGATGTGGTATACTCCTCAATGCCGTTGGATGAATCCCATAACATATTCCAGTCTGTGCTAGCAAAACAGTCCTGTAGCGTAGCATCCGCATCATCTGACCACTTCTGTGTTGAGCGAGTCACTAGTACTTCCTGCTTTAGTTTTAGCTTGTAAGCAGGAATCGGGAGGATAGAATTATGATCAGATTAGCCAAATGGAGGGCGAGGGAGAGATTTGTATGTATCTCTGTGTGTGGAGTAAAGGTGGTCTAGAGTTTATTTTTATTTTTTATTTTTTATTTTTTTATTTTTTTTCCTCTGGATGCACATATGACATGCTGGTAGAATTGTGGTTAAACAGATTTAAGTTTGCACTGATTCTGGATGAGCATTTTCTTGTTTGCTTATTGCCTTATACAGCTCATTGAGTGTGGTCTTAGTGCCAGCATCAGTTTGTGATGGTAAGTAGACGGCTAAGATACATACAGAAGAAAACTCTCTTGGTAGATAGGGTGGTCTACAGCTTATCAGGTACTCTACCTTAGGCGAGCAATACCTCGAGACTTCCTTAATATTAGACATCGCGCACCAGCTGTTATTGACAAATAAACACACAACCCTACCCCTCGTCTTACCAGATGTAACTGCTCTGTCCTGCCGATGCACCAAAACCCAGGCAACTGTATATTATCTGTGTCGTCGTTCAGCCACGACGACACATCCATTAGATATTACAGATTTTAATGTCTCGTTGGTGGGATAGTTTCGAACGGAGATCATCAAGTTTATTCTTCAGTGATTGCACGTTGGCCAATAGAAAGGATGGTAGAGGCGGGTTACCCTTTCGCCAACTAATTCTCACAAGGCACCCCAATCTTCGTCCCCTATATTTCAGTCTTTTCTTCAAGCGAATGACTGTGATTTGGGCCTGGTCTCGGAGAAGCAGTATATCTTCATCCATTTCGAGGTGAGTAATCAATGTTTTGATATCCAGAAGCTCTTTTTGGTCATAAGAGACGGTAGCAGCAACAGTATATCCTGTTTAGGATAGGGGGCAGTATTTTCACTGCCGGATAAAAAACGTACCCAATTTAATCTGGTTATTCCTGCCCAGAAAATAGAATATGCATATAATTGTTTGATTTGGACAGAAAACACCCTAACGTTTCTAAAACTGTTTGAATGGTGTCTGTGAGTATAACAGAACTCATATGGCAGGCCAAAACCTGAGAAGATTGCATACAGGAAGTGCCCTCTCTGACCATTTCTTGGCCTTCTATAGCCTCTTTATGGAAAATAGAGGATCTCTGCAGTAACGTGACATTTTCTAAGGCTCCCATAGGCTCTCAGAAGGCGCCAGAACGGGGAATGATGACTCTGCAGTCCCTGGCTGAAAAACAGTAGCGCATTTGGATAGTGGTCGATCTGAGAACAATGGGACGGGTGCGCGCGTGCACGTGAAGAGTCCATTTTACATTTTCAGTCTTTGAACGAAAACGATGTCTCCCGGTCGGAATATTATCGCTATTTTATGAGAAAAATCGCATAAAAATTGATTTTAAACAGCGTTTGACATGCTTCGAAGTACGGTAATGGAATATTTTGAATTTCTTTGTCACGATATGCGCCGGCGCGTCACCCTTCGGATAGTGTCTTGAACGCAAGAACAAAACGCCGCTATTTGGATATAACTATGGATTATTTGGAACAAAAACAACATTGGTGTGGAAGTAGAAGTCCTGGGAGTGCATTCTGACGAAGAACAGCAAAGGTAATCCAATTTTTCTTATAGTAAATCTGAGTTTGGTGAGTGCCAAACTTGGTGGGTGTCAAAATAGCTAGCCTGTGATGGCCGGGCTATCTACTCAGAATATTGCAAAATGTGCTTTCACCGAAAAGCTATTTTAAAATCGGACATAGCGATTGCATAAAGGAGTTCTGTATCTATAATTCTTAAAATAATTGTTACGTTTTTTGTGAACGTTTATCGTGAGTAATTTAGTAAATTCACCGGAAGTGTTCGGTGGGTATGCTAGTTCTGAACGTCACATGCTAATGTAAAAATCTGTTTTTTGATATAAATATGAACTTGATTGAACAAAACATGCATGTATTGTATAACATAATGTCTTAGGAGTGTCATCTGATGAAGATCATCAAAGGTTAGTGCTGCATTTAGCTGTGGTTTTGGTTTTTGTGACATTATATGCTAGCTTGAAAAATGGGTGTGTGATTATTTCTGGCTGGGTACTCTCCTGACATAATCTAATGTTTTGCTTTCGTTGTAAAACCTTTTTTGAAATCGGACAATGTGGTTAGATAAAGGAGAGTCTTGTCTTTAAAATGGTGTAAAATAGTCATATGTTTGAAAAATTGAAGTTTTTGGATTTTTGAGGAATTTGTAATTCGCGCCACGCCCTATCATTGGATATCGGAGCGGTGTTCCGCTAGCGGAACATTTAGATGTAAGAGGATATAAGTTACAAACAATGCGAAAAAAAAACACACAAAATAGCACAGTTGGTTAGGAGCCCGTAAAACGGCAGCCATCCAATCCGGCACCATTATTATCGGGAATCTTCCGTTTTGTTGTGAAGGAAAACATTAATGGATTCCCCAACAGTTCAGCCTGATAATCCCTCTGATAATCTTTGGTCACCGTAAGCATCATGCCACTGGCAGCATAGGGGTAAATCTGGTAGGTAGAATGGAAAAAGATAACTCCTTTTCGCGCTTGTTTGTAATTAACAAAGCCAGGCATATGATGTAAAATGTTAGTGAATAACAAACAAAACAATCTTGCCTACAGAAGTTATGAGATGACTCTGTGTTGTTTGTTTGAAGTAAACAACACCATCATCCAAGTTTGTGGGCACACCCCATCTACCTAGTGGACGTTTTCTGCATTCTCTATGAATGCTGGACTTTATGGTTCACTATGAACAGACAAATACACAGGTAGTTGAAACTTCCCGATTCTACCAGTGAAATGACAATGCACTCTTTATAGCTTGTGGTTTGGATAATTTTGATGTTTATTACAAAATCGTAATGTTGTTAATATAGTAATGACTAAATGCTGTTGTAGAGCCAGGATGGATTTTAACAAAAGGCACATCTCAATACGTGGTCCAGGTATCCTTATGAAATGGAACAACTTTATTGCTCCTCTATTGATCCCGCAAGCAATGGGGGAGGCCGATGACATCAGAGGGCACCATCAGACCAACTCCTTGATTGATCTAGTCCTTGAAATTTGCAGTTGTGTCTTAAAAAACACACTTTTGTACCCTTAATTGTGTGTATATTACTGTATTTGTAAGTGGGATATTGTTTTTCAACAGGAAATGCTTTTAAAAAATTGCTGGAGTGGGTCTTTAACAATCAACAAGTATTGTATTGAAAAATGCCATTATTCATGCAGATACAGATATATCTGGCTCCCAAAATTCATCAAAGGCCACAGAACAAAACTAATACAACTCAGGGCTCTATATGAAGTTAACCACGGGGGGGTGTGTGTGTGTGTGTGTGTGTGTGTGTGTGTGTGTGTGTGTGTGTGTGTGTGTGTGTGTGTGTGTGTGTGTGTGTGTGAGAGAGAGAAAATATATTGTATGGAAACTGAAAGCACTCTGTTGCATATTTGTCATGGTATTTGTGAGGACTGCCACGGTTGTTGAGGATGATTTCTTCTAAGTGCTATCAGATGTATGATTTCACCCTAACTTGGAAGCAGTGAACCCTCGACAGGCAGCACTCTTGGAGACCGAAAATAACTATTTCTGGTGCAGAAGTCAATACTACTTTCTCTAACGGAGGCTCTTCAGTGTTGCAGCACTCATGTGTCATCCACCATACCATTAGTTTGAAATGAAATATTGGCATTGCAATTCATGTGACAGGAGCCCACTAAACTAGCTCATTAAATGTCAAACCACACAGTGCAGGTAAACAAACACCACTGCCTTTTTGCTTTTGTGCAGATTGCCATGTCTCATTTTCGATTAATTGATGATATGATAATTTTTTTCAAAGTATCTCTCTTTTTAAAACAAGCATTGCTGTCACGACTTCCGCCGAAGTCGGTTCCTCTCCTTGTTCGGGATGAGTTCGGCGGTCGACGTCACCGGTCTTCTAGCCATCGCCGATCCACCTTTCATTTTCCATTTGTTTTGCCTTGTCTTCCCGCACACCTGATTTACATTCCCTCATCACTTGACGTGTATATAACTCTCTGTTCCCCCCAGTGTACTGTACATTTCAGACTGGTGTGCGACGGGTTATTTCAACCCGTATTTTGCTGTTCTGGGTCCAGTTTGGTTTTTTGCATCATTAAAGTGCTCCGGCTGTTACCCATTTTTGCTCTCCTGCGCCTGACTTCCCTGCAGCCAGTTACGCACCGCTTACAATTGCAGAGCTGTCTACAATTTCAATTTCATCCCCCTGACAGATAGAACAAATGTTATGGCTGAACTGAAATGTGCTGGTTGATAAAATACCTGTATTTATGGGAAAGATGTTTGAAAAGGGTATTTTGTTCTTAAATTATATTTTAAATGGGAATGGTAGAGTTATGTCCTTCATGGAGTTATCAGAATTGTGCTCAATCCAAGAGTGCAACCAATTTATTAGAGCATTACCCCAAAAATGGAGGAGGCAGGTGGCAGTGGGAGGAGGTAGGGAACTGGTCTGTCTGTCCAATATAAAGGATCAAAACTGGTGGAGGAATAAAAATAGCATAAATAGGAAAGTATACCAGTTTCATTTGAGAACCAGGACGTTGACAACTGTGCCATACAGATTGCAAAATAGTTGGGAAGAGATTTTTGATGTACTGTTTCCATGGTACAGGGTGTATGAGTTGATATATAAAACAACGCAAGATTCAAGACTTTGTGCTTTTCAGCTAAAATTATTATATAGAATTCTTGCCACCAACAAAATGTTGAATATTTGGGGCATAAAATCATCGAAGCTCTGCAGATTTTGTTGTGAGGATACAGAATCAATAGGCCCTTTATTTTGGTATTGCCCTCAGGTAGCCTGTTTCTGGTCTCAGGTTCAGGAATGGCTGAAAATGCATAGATAATAGTACTGTTAGGAGATCTGGAGAGACAGGTTCAGTCAATTACTAATATACTAATACTCTTAGTAAAAGTATTTATCTTCAACTCGCAATCTGTGGATTCTATCCGATTAGATTGAAATTGTATGTTAAACATCACAGCATAGTTGAAAGATATGTGTTGTGTAGAAACCCAAAGAGGGTGGCCAGCAGAGATAGATGGGATGGGCTGAGGGAAGCTGAGGGTTGGGATGTGGAATTGGAGACAAGTGGGAGTGGAGTTGCTGTGCGGGAGATAGACTGATGGTGAAATATAAAAGTGTTTTTTTTAAGTTAAAATAAAACATACTTTTTATTATGTTTGAATGACACTGAGGGGCAGTGTTTTTACAACTAATGCCGGTTTGCCTGAGGCTGATGCCGTGCAGGTGTTTGTACACATGCATATACACACACTCTCATTCAAATAAACACATACAAGAACACACACATACATGTAATAGTGCCAGACATGCACACAAACATATACAGTTGGCATTACTGTTATGATTTTATTTGTCCTTGATGTCCTTCTTATTTTTTTCATTTTTTTTTCTTATTAATTTTTAAAAATTGCATTGTTGTTTGCTGTTTTCTTCTGTCTTTTTCTTTTTTCTCTTTAGTTCATTCTTTGGTTGTTGGTACATTGGGGCGTTCTTGGGGGGGATGGAATTAATTGTATTTTTTATTTTTCTTCTGAGGTGGGGGGCTGTGGGAGGGGTCTCGAATGGTTGAGGGACAGCTATTGGGGAACTGTGGGGGATCTTGGAGAGTTTGGGTTCATGTTTTTTGGCTTGGTGGGAGATCTGTTTACGTGCCCTTGAGCAGGGCATTGACCCTGGATGCTTCTGTGTGTCGCTCTGAATGGGAGTCTGTTGGATGACTGGTACGGTGTAGTTGTTGAGCGGCTTCACTGCAAGTAAATTGTATGTTTCGGATATTCAATAAAAAATGTAAAACACCACTGTCTCTAATGTCTCTCTCAGTCTCGGAGCAAGGGGTTTTATAGTGCACTGATGTTGCCAATGGATGGCGGTGTACACAGCAGTTTTAATTCTCCCACAGCTAGCTGTACAGCAGCAGCAACTTCAGTAGCGATAGTGACACTCTTCCTTGATTAGAATTCTGCCTACTGAACCAATTACATTTGGTATTTGGCTACTGTGAGGATTAGGGGTTTTAATCACACACAGGGGCTGTGTCTGAAATCTGGCTTGCCTATTACATACTTAAACTGCATACTGTGCACTAATCATACTACATAATATTTTGCACATACTGTTTAGTAAAAAGTATGTAGTATGCCACGGTCGAAACGTACTACTTTTGGTGCATTCCAAACAACTGGGAATTCAGAAACAAAATGAGCTCAGACTGGGAAAAACTGTGAAGTTGGGGATCTTCAGGTCGGAGAGGTCGGAGCTCTACGATGATGCCCAAGTTTCTGACTTGTAATCCCGAGTTGGATGATTTTTTTTTCCAGTCGGAGCGCGTTTTTTTTGTTCATTGTTACCTGTTGTCTTGAACACACCATCAGTTACAGCTTCATATGAACCGGAAAGGTCTGTAGCCCCACCCAGTGACCTTTTGTGTTGTTTTCAGCTAACGATAGCTAAGTAGCTAGCATTTGGAACGACGTATTTGGAGTAAACTTGAGTGTACCATAGGCCTACACATGTATCAATTGAAGAGTCACCTGAAGCTTGAGAAGAATGGGAATGCAACAGAGGAATGCAGTGCTGAGGCAGAGGGGTCGTAATGAGGAAGACTGGCTACTACTCTGAACTGTGTGTGCTGAGCTTTCTGGCACCCAGAGCTGCCAAGGCATCACCCAAGTGGGCCATACATTGTGAAGGAGAAGTTCAGTGGCTACACCCTCTACAAGATTGTCACCAGACTCCATCTTCATCAACCATCTCCCTGACCATCTTCCTCTGATCAAGCCATGAACTATCCCTCTCCATCTTTGCACTCAAAGACTTGGCCTCTATTGGGTGACCTAGCCAAATAAAGCTAGGCTACTCAAGATGATGTATTGTGTGTTTGATTTTTGCTTTTGATGTACTTTGAGATTATGAAAAGCGCTATAGATATGTGATCAATTATTATTATATTAATGATAGTTTAGTAGAGCAATGATCTCTGACGAAGGCCAAGAGGCTGACACGTAAGCTTAAATAAAAAAGTGATACTAGCAAGAGCTGTGTGCGGGTTTCTTTTTTCTTTCAACTTATCTAATTGCTACCATGCACCTGCAACAAGATACTCCCAAATCTGAGCTACTGTGTCACGTCCTGACCCTAGTAAGAGGTCATTTGCCATAGTAGAGCGGTCAGGGCGTGACAGGTGGTTGTGTTGGGTGGTTTTGGGTTTTCTGTTTATATGTGGGTTTTTTCTAGTATTCTATTTCTATGTTTTGTTTTCCAGGTTTTGGCCAGGTATGGTTTCCAATCATAGGCAGGTGTCTTTCGTTGTCTCTGATTGGAAGCCATACTTAGGCAGCCTGTTTTCCTTTGGGGTTTGTGGGTAGTTGTTTTCCGTTTTGTCTGAGTACCTTACGGAACTGTTGGCTGTCGTTTTGTTATTTTGTTTAAGTGTTCTCATAAAGTAAGAATGAGCACTCTACACGCTGCGCCTTGGTCTCCATTTTACGACCCCTGTGACAGGGAGTGCATTTTTGAATGTTGAAATGTTGAAAGTAAAATACACAAACAGTAGATGCAACGGTATCAAATATATTTTTATTACAAACAAGAAACACTTTAATGACAAAACAGAAATCCACTTTGGACTTTAAAAAAAAGACTTCACCAAAAACAGTAAAAAAATCTATAAATGAATAGCTATAAATAAAATGCATACAAAATAACACGTTTTTAATAATCTAACCTCTAAAATGGCCGTAAGACGTGCCTCCCTGGCAGTCACCTCCTTCTCCTGCCTCCACATCTGGATGGGAGAGGAGATGATGACCGGTGGGGTGATGAAGTGGCAGGCCTTGCAGCACCTCATCCATCACCACATACCACCACCCTCCGTGATGACTCCAGTGGGGGGAGCTTTCAACTGCTGAAGAATATGGAAAAGAATAGCTTTCAACATCAAACATAATACATATAGGCCTGTAAAATGTATAATGACAATTGCAGTACACTTCTCTGGAATACTTGTACCTTTCTAACATGTAAATCTGCACACTTACATGAATGTGCCTGTGAAGCATAGGAAATAGATAGGAAAGTGGTGTTGCTCTCAGAGAACAGGGGTACTTTATTAGCCAAGTACAGCACAGCAATAAACGTCAAGATGACATACAGTGGGGAGAACAAGTATTTGATACACTGCCGATTTTGCAGGTTTTCCTACTTACAAAGCATGTAGAGGGCTGTAATTTTTATCATAGGTACACTTCAACTGTGAGAGACGGAATCTAAAACAAAAATCCAGAAAATCACATTGTATGATTTTTAAGTAATTAATTTGCATTTTATTGCATGACATAAGTATTTGATCACCTACCAACCAGTAGGAATTCCGGCTCTCACAGACCTGTTAGTTTTTCTTTAAGAAGCCCTCCTGTTCTCCACTCATTACCTGTATTAACTGCACCTGTTTGAACTCGTTACCAGTATAAAAGACACCTGTCCACACACTCAATCAAACAGACTCCAACCTCTCCACAATGGCCAAGACCAGAGAGCTGTGTAAGGACATCAGGGATAAAATTGTAGACCTGCACAAGGCTGGGATGGGCTACAGGACAATAGGCAAGCAGCTTGGTGAGAAGGCAACAACTGTTGGCGCAATTATTAGAAAATGGAAGAAGTTCAAGATGACGGTCAATCACCCTCGGTCTGGGGCTCCATGCAAGATCTCACCTCGTGGGGCATCAATGATCATGAGGAAGGTGAGGGATCAGCCCAGAACTACACAGCAGGACCTGGTCAATGACCTGAAGAGAGCTGGGACCACAGTCTCAAAGAAAACCATTAGTAACACATTACGCCGTCATGGATTAAAATCCTGCAGCGCACGCAAGGTCCCCCTGCTCAAGCCAGCGCATTTCCAGGCCCATCTGAAGTTTGCCAGTGACCATCTGGATGATCCAGAGGAGGAATGGGAGAAACTCCACTCAACGTGTTTGGAGGAAGAAGGATGAGTACAACCCCAAGAACACCATCCCAACCATGAAGCATGGAGGTGGAAACATCATTCTTTGGGGATGCTTTTCTGCAAAGGGGACAGGACGACTGCACCGTATTGAGGGGAGGATGGATGGGGCCATGTATCGCGAGATCTTGGCCAACAACCTCCTTCCCTCAGTAAGAGCATTGAAGATGGGTTGTGGCTGGGTCTTCCAGCATGACAACGACCCAAAACACACAGCCAGGGCAACTAAGGAGTGGCTCCATAAGAAGCATCTCAAGGTCCTGGAGTGGCCTAGCCAGTCTCCAGACCTGAACCCAATAGAAAATCTTTGGAGGGAGCTGAAAGTCTGTATTGCCCAGCGACAGCCCCGAAACCTGAAGGATCTGGAGAAGGTCTGTATAGAGGAGTGGGACAAAATCCCTGTTGCCGTGTGTGCAAACCTGGTCAAGAACTACAGGAAATGTATGATCTCTGTAATTGCAAACAAAGGTTTCTGTACCAAATATTAAGTTCTGCTTTTCTGATGTATCAAATACTTATGTCATGCAATAAAATGCAAATGAATTACTTAAAAATCATACAATGTGATTTTCTGGATTTTTGTTTTAGATTCTGTCTCTCACAGTTGAAGTGTACCTATGATACAAATTACAGACCTCTACATGTTTTGTAAGTAGGAAAACCTGCAAAATCGGCAGTGTATCAAATACTTGTTCTCCCCACTGTACATCAGTGTACCGTGTATTTTTGCTTATGGCTCTCCCACTTATTTTTCACCCATGCAGGCGACAGCTGCTCCTCCAACTCACACTCCTTCGCGTAGTCGATCCTGAAAAGACTTAAGATGAAGTACAACATTAACCAAAACAAGTAGAGTTGTGTGAAATGTATGTAGATAGCTAGACTGAAACGTACTTTATCAAATTGGAGTGCCAAGGAGAAACAGTAACTAGTGCAGCTTACCATTACTTTCACCATAACAGGTTATGTGCAATGAAACTAGCTAGCTAGACCCATTCAGGCTGTAACCATTCAGGTAGAAACTAATATTGCATAGCATGAACATTACAATCAGCTCAACACAGATAAACCAACGTGACAAATCGGGAGAACTACAAGAAAAGAGAAGTGTTGGGACCAGCACCGCTGTGGAAAATAGGAATGTAGACTACCGCGTCACTAACATTAGCTAGTGGTAGTGCAGTGGCAAGAGAGCTAACTATGGCCACATGACTTACTCAAAACCTTTTTTGCAGCATTTTTCTTGTCATGTTTGCCACTGAATTAAATGCCTGTTTTCAAAGATGTAACGTTAGGATGAAGTAGTCATTTGCATTTTAAGGAGAACAAAAACAACTTACAAAAATTTTGAACATCACTGCAGAAGCATCGCTAATCACCATCTTCCAAGTTGTTTTGATATTTGGATATTTGGATCCCCATTAGCTGTTGCAAAAGCAGCAGCTACTCTTCCGAGGGTCCACACAAAACATGACACATAATACAGAATGACATAATACAGAACATCATTAGACAAGAACAGCTCAAGGACAAAACTACATACATTTTTAAAAAGGCACACAGCCTACATATCAATGCATACACACAAACTATAGGTCAAATAGGGGAGAGGCGTTGTGCCATGAGGTGTTGCTTTATCTGTTTTATGAAACCAGGTTTGCTGTTTACTTGAGCAATATGAGATGGAAGGAAGTTCCATGCAATAAAGGCTCTATATAATACTGTACGTTTTCTTGAATTTGTTCTGGATTTGTGGACTATGAAAAGACCCCTGGTGGCATGTCTGGTGGGATAAGTGTGTGTCAGAGCTGTGTGTAAGTTGACTATGCAAACAATGGGACTTTCAACACATTCATGTTTCTCATAAAAAGAAGTGATGCAGTCAGTCTCTCCTCAACTCTTAGCCAAGAGAGACTGACATGCATAGTATTTATATCAGCCTTTTGATTACAATTAAGAGCAAAACGTGCCGCTCTGTTCTGGGCCAGCGGCAGCTTAACTAGATATTTCCTTGCAGCACTGGACCACACGACTGGACAATAATCAAGATTAGACAAAACTAGAGCCTGCAGAACTTGCTTTTTGGAGTGTGGTGTCAAAAAAGCAGAGCATCTCTTTATTACGGCTAGACCTCTCTCCATCTTTGCAACCATTTAATCTATATGTTTTGACCATGAGAGTTTACAATCTAAGGTAATACCAAGTAATTTAGTCTCCTCAACTTGTTCAACAGCCACACCATTCATTACCAGATTCAGCTGAGGTCTAGCACTTAATTTGTTTACAGAGAAATAGCATTGTATTTGGTCAAACACATTTTTTTCCAACAGTTTGCTAAGAGTTGGCAGCAAGCTTATAGGTTTGCTGTTAGAACCAGTAAAGGCCGCTTTACCACTCTTGGGTAGAGGAATTACTTTAGCTTCCCTCCAGGCCTGAGGACAAAGACTTTCCTCTAGGCTCAGATTAAAAATATGACAGATAGGAGTGGCTATAGAGTCAGCCACCATCCTCAGTAGCTTTCCATCTAAGTTATCAATGCCAGGTTTGTCATTATTGATTGTTAACAAAAAAAATTCCACCTCTCTCTCACTAACTTTACAAAATTCAAACTTGCACTGCTTTTCTCTTTCATTATTTGTATTTTTATGCATGAATATAATTGCTCACTGTTTGTCGTGGGAATTTCCTGCCTAAGTTTGCCCACTTTGCCAATGAAATAATCATTAAAATAATTGGCAACATCAAATGGTTTTGTGATGAATAAGCCATCTGATTCGATGAAAGATGGAGTTCAATTTGTCTTTCTGCCCATAATTTCATTTAAAGTACTCCAAAGTTTTTTTTCCATCATTCTTTATATCATTGATTTTGGCTTCATAATAAAGTTTCTTCTTCTTTTTGTTGAGTTTAGTCACATAATTTCTCAATTTGCTGTAAGTAAGCCAGCCAGATGTACAGCCAGACTTATTAGCCACTGCTTTTGCCCAATCTCTTTCAACCATACAGGTTTTAAATTCCTCATCAATCCATGGAGCCTTAACAGTTCTAACAGCCAGTTTCTTAACAGGTGCATGTTTATCAATAATTGGAAAAAGCAATTTCATAAATTCATCAAGTGCAGCGTCTGGATACTCCACATTAATCACATCAGACCAAGAAATATATTTAACATCATCCACATAAGAGTCACAGCAAAATCTTTTGTATGATCTCTTATACACTATTTTAGGCCGAGCTGTTGGAGCTTTGGCTGCATCCGGATATAGCTTTAGATATAGCTTTATAGCTTTAGAACAAAGTTATACAGCATTAGTAAAAATGTGATCGATACATGTGGATGATCTTGTTCCTGTAGTGTTTGTAAACACCCTGGTAGGTTGATTAATAGCCTGAACCAGATTACAGGCACTGGTTACAGTAAGAAGCTTCCTCTTGAGCGGACAGCTTGATGAAAACCAGTAAATATTCCGTTCCCCAAGAAAGTAGACCTCTTTGTTTACATCACATACACTATCAAGCATTTCACACATATTATTTAGATACTGACTGTTAGCACTTGGTGGCCTATAGCAACACCCCAAAAGAAAAGGCTTTAGATGTGCCAAGTGAACCTGCAACCACAACACTTCAATAACACTTGGCATAAGATCTTCACTAAGCATTACAAGGATATGGCTCTGAATATATACAGCAACTCCTACCCCATAAGCATTTCTGTCTGTTCTATAAATGGTATATCCTTGTATTGCTAGTGATGTATCATCAAATTAATTATCTAAGTGAGTCTCAGAAATGGCTAATATATGAATGTTATCTGATGTTAGCATGTTATTGATTTCATGAACCTTATTTCTAAGGCTACATATACTAATATGGGCTATTTTCAGCCCTTTCCTGGGTAGCTTATCAGTGATAGACATAATATTGAAAAGAGCAGACAAAGCAAGAGAAAAAAATATACATTCAGCAGTTCATTAATCAATTGGTGTGTGTGTGCTGCGGGGTTGAGTCTACGAAGCCATAGGCTTGGCTCTCTCATCCCTTCCAGGCTTCTGGGAGGGAGGGTGGTCAATGAGCCTGTCGTAACGGATGTATGCAATGTCCCCACGCGCTCTGGC
Source organism: Salmo salar (assembly GCF_965601325.2). Taxonomy (NCBI): domain Eukaryota; kingdom Metazoa; phylum Chordata; class Actinopteri; order Salmoniformes; family Salmonidae; genus Salmo; species Salmo salar. Next base: position 58,337,292 of record NC_138303.1, read on the forward strand.
AGCTTTCATGGCTGGGATCAGTTCTTTCCTCTTTTGGTGCACAGCTTCAGGATAGTCCTCGTTGAGGAAGATATACGTTTCTCTCAAGTTATTGGCTCTTTCCAGAACAGCTACATTGTCCTTGAACCTCAGGAACTTGACCACTATCGGCCTGGGCCTATCACCTGGGCCGGTGGTGGATTTTCCAGTCCACCTCAATCTTTCTGTGGTCCATCTTCAATTTCTCAGAGATCATTTCTCTCACTTTGTCCTCAGACTCCATCCAGGTCTCATGTGGAGATTCTGTAATTCCGTCCACAACCACGTTGTTTTGTCTTGATTGTCCCTCGAGTCTGATTTATCTGTCATTGTTATCATGGATTCACACACAGAACTGATGTCCTCTCTCAATGACTTACAGATTGCAATGACGTCATCTTGCCATTCTCCTGTTTCAACTCGTTGAGCTGACCCTGGGAGAACTGCAAACTGTTCTTCAGGTCCTGAACCTCTCTGGTCAGGTCGTCCATTGTTTTATTAGTAGAATCCACAAGTATTTGGACAAAACAATTTAAACTATTTTCTTGTTGTTGTAACAACTGCTTATAGGTCTCTTTTTGTTCATTTAAAATATCCTTCACGTGTGATAGAGACATCACTGGCACTGTCCTCAACGGTACTCCCGCCGGCTTTGGTCTTTCCATGGTAGCTAGCAACATATGTTAGGCTGTTATTCCTCGCAGTTCCAGACAGGGCAGGTCACGGGGAAAATTGAAAACAACAAACAGCAGGGATCTAGACAGCCACAAGCCCGGGACAATCCGCGGTCCCAGCCACAATGGCTAACCACATCGCGGGCTGCGTTCAAGAACACCTCGCTAGCTTGATGTCCAGCTAGCTAGCAGCTAGGCTAGCTGCGATGCCAAATAGCTCCTCATACCCGTCCTTGGTCGGCAGGATCACTGGAAAGATACAAGCAGTCCCAGCAACTGATGCCAACTGCGTTGCGGGATCCAGCATAAGAAGCTAGGTAGCTACCAATAACTTCCCAAACAAACAAAACCAAGCTCTTCCTCGTTCCGCGTACAACAGGAAGTTGTTTTTCTTGAGGAGATTTAGCTAGCTATCAAAACTGACGCTTACAAGAAAACCCGCTACAACCGCCGACGAGCCATCAAACATGGAAAGGGTTGATATAGGACCAAGATAGAATCCTACAGCACCAGCTCTGCAAGGCCGCTGAGCCAGACGGAATACCAGGGCGCGTTCTCAGAGCATGCGCCGAGTAGCTGGCAAGTGTCTTCACTGACATTTTCAACATCTTCTTGCCCCAGTCTGTAATCCCAACAGATTTCAAGCAGATCACCATTTTCCCTGTTCCCAAGAACTAAAAGGTAACCTACCTAAATGACTATCATCCCTAAGCACTCTCTAATCATTGTATTGAGACCGCACTCAGGAAGGTGGTATATTATCTTTTAACGGCGTCAGACCAAGGCTCTGTGTCTATCGCTTGTGCTCCTAGACTTTTGTGCCTCTTTTGACACCATCGATCACCACATTCTTTTGGAGAGTTCGGAAACCCAAAGTGGTCTACGTGGATAACTTCTTGCCTGGTTTAGATATTATCTGTCGGAAAGAGGAGGTGTATAGCCTAATAGGACTAGGACTATGTGGTATAGCTATTAGCCTAATGTAAATACAAATACCTATACTGTAGCTTAATATCACTTTTTGCGAGGCGAGCTTTAGTTGTGAGTAGGCATTTCATTGTATTGTGTAGCTTACACTACGCAGTATCATTTTTAATGTATTTTATTTCACCTTTATTTAACCAGGTAGGCCAGTTGAGAACAAGTTCTCATTTACAACTGCAACCTCATCCTGACATGACCCTCCAGCATGACAATGCCACCAGCCATACTGCTCATTCTGTGTGTGATTTCCTGCAAGACAGGAATGTCAGTGTTCTGCCATGGCAAGCAAAGAGCCTGGATCTCAATCCCACTGAGCATGTCTGGGACCTGTTGGATCGGAGGGTGAGGGCTAGGGCCATTCCCCCCAGAAATGTCCGGGAACTTGCAGATGCCTTGGTGGAAGAGTGTGGTAACACCTCACAGCAAGAACTGGCAAATCTGGTGCAGTCCATGAGGAGGAGATACACTGCAGTACTTAATGCAGCTGGTGGCCACACCAGATACTGACTGTTACTTTTGATTTTGACCCCCCCCCCCCCCTTCCCCCTTTGTTCAGGGACACATTATTCCATTTCTGTTAGTCACATCTGTGGAACTTGTTCAGTTTATGTCTCAGTTGTTGAATCTTGTTATGTTCATACAAATATTTACACGTTACGTTTGCTGAATATAAACGCAGTTGACAGTGAGAGGACTTTCCTTTTTTTGCTGAGTTTATGACTCATACTGTGGTCCTCTGTGATGTTTCATCTTGCTTGCAAGCAACATCATGAGAACCATGTCTGGATCTTCCTCTTCTGCCATGTTGGATGAGTCAGGATCCTCCTCTTCTGCCATGGTGGATGAGCTTCCTTTTCTGATAAATACAGAGCCATCTCTCTTTCCCAACTGTGCAGATAAGCAGTTTCTTACATTCTTTAGTGGCCGGGGGGCCTGGAACTTCATTGTCTGCCATGGTGGACGAGTCTGGATCTTTCTCTTCTGCCATGGTGGATGTGTCTGGATCTTCCTGTTCTGACATGGTGGATGAGCTACCTTTTTTCCAATGGAAAATGGCAGCTGAAGACCCTTGTTTTGTCACTGGGTCTGGCTGGCTGAAAGACACATTTTTTTTTAACTTTTACTAGCTAGCTAGGTTGATTACTAAAATGTTAACGTCGATATTTAAATACCATAACCCACAGACTTGACTATAGTAATGGTAAAATAGACTGTGCTTTAGTCTATCTGCACATCTAAAATCTTACTATGTGGATGGGACATTTCTGCTGGAATGGAGGAATTATCTGCAATGCTCAACTAGATGATCAGGACAGTCTAGGGTACTATTTGCCCGAAGATGTGAAGTATTGTGATGAGCTATAAGGCTGTACTTATGATTCTAATTCTCAAGAGGAAAGTTAAAACCCTCAGCTGTGAGGTCACTGAAAGGGAGTGACATGCAGGGATGGAACATAATGATTTTGGGCACTAGCCAGCAGACCACAAATTCTACCAGCCCAGGTAACATTCAGGTCCTAAATCTGTGGCATGCGATGTTTGTAAATGCAAAATTTCACTGCTGTGTCAGGCTAGTTTGGCATATTTTCTACTAGCCATTTCACTGCTGTGTCAGGCTAGTTTGGCACCATGTCTACTAGCCCATTCTGAAAAGTACTTGCCTCAGGCTATCTTAATTTCCATCCCTGCTTCCATCTAACTGACTTCACAGGTCATTTGATTAGTCATGTACAACAGATGCACTCATGGAACAAAGCCATTTCTGTGTTTTGTATGGGGAAAACATTGAGCCCACAAGTCCTTTGTGGGCTAGCTAGCCAACTTTAGCTAATGTAGTTAACTAGCCAACCAAGGTGGCTAACTAGCTAGCTCACCAGGTAATATTTAGATAGCTAGTTAGTTAACAGTAGCTCACCGTTCGTGTAATCAGACTCTAAGTGGTGACATGTTAGCTAACCAACTGTCCTTGCCATGGTACCGGCCTAATGTTAGCTAGCAAGTCTGACCTCACAAACTGTGAGTTAGTGTTAACTAGCTAACGTTAGCTAAATAGCCCTTCCCTGATGGGCTAATGCTAGCTAGCATGTCACCACATGAAAAAGTATGACTACACAAACCATGAGCTACGTTAGCTGGCTAGCTAACTAAAGACGTCAATAAAAAAAAGTTCACAACAGTCATTATGCTAGTCTGTGCTGGTTTTCTTTTTACTTGTAAGGACGGTAACGTGTGTTGTACACATAGCTACAGTCGGTGGTTATCTAGCAAAACATTTTTTTAAGATACATTTGAAATGGGCATGGTCGAATTGACTCAGCAACCAAAAACACATTGAACCTACTTTGTAGTATACCCCTCTGGCCAGTGGCCACAACCTAGGTCAGGGTTCCCCAACTGACGGCCTGCAGGTGGTTTTTATTTGTCCCCCCAAGTTTTCTGAATAAAAAACAAAAGGTATAATTGTCGGAAATTAGACTATAAAAACACCAGGAAATCAGCTCCAAGTTATTTTTATTTAAGAAATCTGTATTCCCACACATAACGGAGAGAGACGTGATCTTAAGCAAGATTTGAAATTATTATGTTTTAGTCAAACATTGTATCTGTTTGGGCTTCTTGTGGTCAATTTGCAGTCTACAAATTATTTGTAATTGTGTTCTGGTCCCCCCAAATAAATCAGCCGGCAGCTGAATCTATTTGATGATACCTGACCATTTAATTTATCCTTATTTAAATAGGCAAGTCAGTTAAGAACAAATTCTTATTCTAGGAACAGTAGGTTAACTGCCTTGTTCAGGGGCAGAACAACAGATTTTTACCTTATCAGCTCAGGGATTTGATCTTGCAACCTTTCAGTTACAAGTTCAACACTAACCACTAGGCTACCTGTCACCCGAGGTTGAAGATATCAAGAAAGTGCAGCATATCATTAATAAACATGAAGTGGGTCCTTCTGAAAGATCTGGTGAAGGAAAAGATGATGGACAAGAAAAAAAGGAGAAACATTGAATATATTTGAGTGAATATGGAATGGAGGATCGCATAGAACTTTTGGAAAAGCTTGAGGAGGAAATGGAACATGACCAGAGTGAGGATGAATTAAATGTGGTGGCAGGTGCAGTGATGACTGCTGAGAAGAATTGAGTGTAGAGGGAAGAAGTGAGGTGAGGATACGATCTCCGGTAGTTCAGTGATGGAACTTGTTGAGAGTGAGGGTGAAGTACCTGCGCCGAGGCCAAGGATGATTTTGTCCCAGTGGTAGTGAGATTTGTAGAGGGAATGATTCCTTGCCTTTTGGTTGATCAGTATCTGGTGTAAGGTTAGGTGGAGGAGAGGTTGGGGACTGTTGAGTTGGTGAAGGTAACTCAGAGTGGACTTTATTGTGTTTCCTCCTCCGGATTGCGAGATTAGGTACAAGAATTGTGATGTGCTTTGCTTTCCGGTGTAGGGTGATCCCGGGGGGGGGGTGCATTAAGTGTTGAGGAGGAGCAGTTGAAATTGAAGATTCAGTGTTTGTAACACCCGCTGTTTGATGAGACGTAGATCCGGTGGGGAAATGGAGAAGACATTATCTGTCATGCTGAGTAGTCACCAGATAAGGTCAAGGTAGTCAGTTATCCTGTGAGAGCTTATGTTCCGAAAATATTGCAGCAGTATGTAGAAGGGAGATGCCTAGATGTGAGAAGTGTGCAGGAGGGCATTTGACAAAGGAATGTGTGGTATCGGTGGAGAAAGTTGTGTGTGTTCGTTTTGGTGGGGATCATGGGGCTGGAGATTGGAGGTGTCCGGTGAGAGAGAGGCAGATTGAGGTTGCCAGTGACTGATGGGAAGTATACATTATGTGCTTCAGTAAAGTGGGCTTTTTAGCATTCATAGACATGGTTGTGAATTGTACTGCAGAAATGGATGGATCGAAAGTCACAGAAAATAGAGGTTGTGGTGGCAGCGGCTGATAATTATTTTTTATTTAACCTTTAACCTTTAAATAAGAAAAAATTCTTATTTACAATGATGGCCTACCAAAAGGCCTCCCCCAGATGGGGGCTGGGATTAAAAATAAAAATAAATAAAATATAGGACAAACAGGAATTACTTGGGATTGCAAGGATTTACTGCAGAACAGCTGTAAGGGGTGTTGAGTGGAAGTGATATGCCCTCTCAGACCGTTGGTCTGGAGTAGGACTAGATAGAGTTAAATATTGGAATGGGTGGTGTGTTTTTTCGAGAGAGGGCAATTTTCCTTTTTTTATTAGTTATTATTGTATCAAAGAATATAATGTAGGTAGGCTCTGAATGGCCTCACACACCAGTATAGTAGGTGGCACTGTACGCACCTAAAAGTTGGATGCGATCCGCCAATCAAATCTCAAAGACGAAGATATCAAGTATTTTTTTCTTTCTAGGCCACAACACATCTGACCCACGTAGTTTTTGCCTGCCCTCTACTGGACAAAAAAAGTAATAACACCGGTAGTTGCGTTTAATGAGCGGATGCTGCGACGTCACGGCTTTGGTCAGCGCGGCAAGTGTAGTAAGAACTTTCGCTGCTAAAAACACAAGGTAATTTTTTCGACATGCTTTATTGTCTCAAGATGCCTTCGTACACTCTTCTCATTGCAAGTGTTGGTCTTTCTGTTCACACATTTTAAATAGTGAAAAGTAATTCGCTGTTGGTCTCTAAGCTAACGTTATCTTTCGAAGTTTGCTTGCTAGCTAGCTACCAGTAACGTTAGCTTGTCAGACATTATCTGGTCATTGTTGTTGATAAATCACACATGCCCTTGTAGTCCAAATCGATACTGTGCTTTTGCAATGTTTCCAAATGAATAGCTAGCTTCTAGGTTGCAATATACAGTGTACAAAACATTAAGAACACCTCCCTAGTATTGACTTTGCCCTCACAGAAAAGCCTCAATTTGTTGGGGCGTGGACTCTACAAGGTGTCGAAAGCGTTCCACAGGGATGCTGGCCTATGTTGACTCCAATGCTTCCCACGGTTATGTCAAGTTGGCTGCATGTCCTTTTGGTGGTGGACCATTCTTAATACACACTGAAAACTGTTGAGCGTGAGAAACCCAGCAGCGTTGCATTTCTTGACACAAGCCGGAGTGCATGGCAGCTACTACCATAAGCCATTCAAAGGTACTTAAATATGTTGTCTTGCCCGTTCAACGTCTGAATGAAACGCATACGCAATCCATGCCTCAATTGTATCAAGGTTTAACTTTTTGGCCAACCCGACCAAATTCACATAGAAAGGTGAGATCTAGATGTGTTGTCTTTTATTGGAGGTAAGTCTAATAAACGGTAGGTGTGTTCTGTTAGCTATTTCCGTTCTTCCCGTTAAGTTTTGTTTCAGTTTTGTACACCAACCTTAAACAGCAGAAAATACATTATTTTAGGTTATGGAAAATATATTTCACAGCTGTTTGGATTGTACAATGATAATCTACACTATACAAAATAAGTTGTATTTGTCACATGTGCCGAATACAACCTTACAGTGAAATGCTTACTTACAAGACATTAACCAACAATGCAGTTAACACTTATTTTTCTTTAAGTGAAAAATTGTGCCTTTGGAAAGTATTCAGACCCGTTGACTTTTTCCACATTGTTAGGTTACAGCCTTATTTTAAAATTGATTAAATAGTTTTTTTTTCATCAATCTACCTGTAATGACAAAACAAAAACAGGTTTTTATAAATGTATTAAAATTATTCAGGCCCTTTACTCAGTAATTTGTTTAAGCACCTTTGGCAGTGATTACAGCCTTGAATGTTCTTGGGTAGGACACTACAAGCTTGGCACACTTGTATTTGGAGAGTTTCTTGCATTCTTCTCTGCAGATCCTCTCAAGCTCTGTCAGGTTGGATGGGGAACGTGGCTGCACAGCTATTTTCAGGTCTTTCCAAAGAGATGCTCGATCGGGTTCAAGTCCGGGCTCTGGCTGGGTCACTCAAGAACATTCAGAGACTTGTCCTGAAGCCACTCCTGTGTTGTCTTGGTCGTTGTCCTGTTGGAAGGTGAACCTTCGCCCCAGTCTGAGGTCCTGAGCAGGTTTTCATCAAGGATCTCTCTGTACTTTGCTCCGTTCATCTATGCCTCGATCCTGACTAGACTCCCAGTCACTGCCGTGAAAAACATTCCCACAGCATGATGCTGCCACCATGTGTCACCATAGGGATGGTGCTAGGTTTCCTCCAGACATGATGGTTGGCATTCAGGCCAAAAATGATCACGTTTCTCATGGTCTGACCATCTATAGGTGCCTTTTGGCAAACTCCAAGTTGGCTGTCATGTCCCTTTTACTGAGGAGTGTCTTCCGTTGGGCCACTCTACTATAAAGGCTTGATTGGTGGAGTGCTGTAGAGATGGTTGTCCTTCTGGAAGGCTCTCTCATCTCCACAGAGGAACTCTGGAGCTCTGTCAGTGACCATCGGGTTCTTGGTCACTTCCCTGACCAAGGCCCTTCTCCCCCGATTGCTCAGTTTGGCTGGGCAGCCAGCTCTAGGAAGTGTCTTGGGGGTTCCAAACTTCTTCCATTTAAGAATGGAGGCCACTGTGTTCTTGGGGACCTTCAATGCTGCAGACATTTTTTTGGTACCCTTCCCCAGATCTGTGCCTCGACACAATCCTGTCTCAGAGCACTACGGACAAGTCCTTCAACCTCATGGCTTGGTTTTTGCTCTGACATGCACTGTAAACTGTGGGACCTTATATAGACAGGTGTGTGCCTTTCCAAATCATGTCCAATCTTTTGACTTTACCATAATTGGACTCCAATGAAAGGGTACAAACATTTCAAGGACGATCAATGGAAACATGCACCTGAACTCAATTTTGTCTCATAGCAAAGGGTCTGAATACTTCTGTAAATATGGTATTTCTGTTATTTAAAAAAAAAAATACATTTTCAACAATGTCTGAACCTGTTTTTACTTTGTCATTATGGGGTATTGTGTGTAGATTGCTGAGCATATATATATTTTTATTTTAATATAATTTCTTTACAAGTTTTTTTTCATACATTTTAGAGTAAGGCTGTAACGAAACAAAGTGGAAAAGGGCAAGGAGTCTGAATACTTTCTCAAGGCACTGTACGTGCTTGTTTTGTCACATTGCAATTAGACACTAGAATTTTTAGGAAATGGCGGAGCGATTTCTGCATAGTGCAGCTTTCACCTTTCTCCTCTCCATCTACACTGATTGAAGTGGACATCAATAAGGGGTCATAGCTTTCTCCTGGTCAGTCTGTCATGGAAAGAGCAGGTATTCTTAATGTTTTGCACACTGTGTAGAGCTAAACACATTACATCACAGGATAGGTTAGATAGCGAACGTTAAACAAAGATCTGACCCAAACTGTCAGTGGGGTCACACGAGACTAGGGGGTGTTTTCACGAGCCAGTTACATGCATGTTTGCCCATTCAGTAATTACATTACTTTTGCTATTAGAAGTTGGCATCTGCTGAGAATGCTCATTTAAGCTCATGTTCCCCAGCTGAACCCAATAAAGGTGCAAAGATGTCCAGAATTGAGAAGATGAGCATCCTCGGTGTGAGGAGCTTTGGAGTGGAAGACAAAGACAAACAAGTCATATCATTCTTTAATCCCTTGACTGTGTTAGTGGGACCCAATGGTGCTGGTAAAACGGTAGGTTGCATGAGATTTATATGACTTGTATGCTGCCCTGCAAAAAAAGTTAGTATCACATAACATTACATTCATTGACATTACCATAAAAAGGGATCATTAGCCGATGAAGCGATAAATGCAAACCCTTATCACACTTCTTGATGGGATAGTGGGTGCGAGATGCACAGTATTGCATGCTTTTGACCTAGCCTGCTTCCATTGGTTGGTGTGCATTGCAGACAGTTAGCTATGCTGGTAGATTCAAGGACTTATTTTAATCCACTTTTTTCCTCCTCTGGCCGCAGACTATCATTGAGTGTCTGAAGTATGTAACAGCTGGTGAATTTCCCCCAGGAAGCAAAGGGAATACATTTGTTCATGATCCAAAGGTGAGGACCTCTGTCTGTCTTGGTTGGCTTTGCAAGTGAGTTTGTTTATACATCAATGCAAAGCAGAGAAATATGAATGTTTGTCAACATTATTCATAACAAAGGCCTGGAGTTTTTTTTCTCGTCAGCGAAAACCCAAGACTCGTTTTTATAGCATCCTCCTTGACATACACAGTTCCTAGGCCCTGGTTGTCATGTGTAAGAGGTACCTAATACTGTCTTTGGTGTGTTAGGATGCTCATGAGACTGATGTGCGAGCTCAGATCCGACTGCAGTTCACCGATCTAAATGGAGAGAAGGTGGCAGTTCAAAGGTCCATGCAGGCAACACAGAAGGGCAAGAAGACTGAGTTCAGAAGTCTGGAGGGGGTCATCACCAGGATCAAGTGAGTTTAAGTGTCACTCTACCTTAACCAAATAATATGTTCAAGAGAAGTGGAAGGCACTATATTGTACACAGGACCGGCCCACCCATTAGGCAGGTGCCTAGGGTGGAAAGTTGACGAGGGGGACATATTTTCCGAGCTTAGATGGTCGACACACCTCCAACAACACAACACGTCACATAATTCTCTCCGAAAGCATGTACACATTATATGGACTAGGGATATACATTTCGGTCAATTTTGCCGCTGACTAATTGACCCGACTAATTGACCCTCATTAACCCGTCAAACAAACTCCAAAAAATCCTTACAGTAAAATGACGTGCCCAACAGAACATACTATCAGAGATCTGTATATAATGACGAGATGCTTATATTTCCGCCCTAGCAATGTAAGTCGTCCCAAGGCGGTAAGGCAGGCGACAAGCATAGGCCCAAAATAAGCCCATAGGAACGCATTGGGCTTATTTCAGACTCTTGCTTCGCCGCCACCTCTGATACTATGCATGCATACAAGGACCGGACATTTTTTGTTAACCTCCCTGGGCAAGGTGGGACGCTTAACGTTCACAGAATACATAACAATTATTTTAAGAATTATAGATACAGAACTCCTTTATGCAATCGCGGTGTCAGATTTTAAAATAGCTTTTCGGCGAAAGCACATTTTGCAATATTCTGAGTAGATAGCCCGGCCATCACGGCTATCTACTTTCTCAAGGGCACTTCAACATATATTTCACCTAGTCGGCTCAGGTATTCGAATCGGCAACCTTTAGGTTATTGGCCCAACACTTAACCGCTAGGGTACCTGCCGTGCCTAAACTATGCTTGTTCTCTATTTTTACATTTACATTTTTGTCATTTAGCAGACTTTCTTATCCAGAGCGACTTACACTAGTGAGTTCATACATGTTCTTACTTTTTCTGTACTGGTCCTCCATAGGAATCGAACCCACAACCCTGGCATGGCAAGTGCCATGCTTTACCAACTGAGCCACACGGGACTCTGTATCTAAAATCATGTAGGCTACAGGCTACTACTCTTTACTATGTGGTTTTTCTGTAGCCTACAGACTGGAGACCATATTTATGACAATGTTATGAGACTGACACTTATTTTGGTATTTTCTTTACAACACGCATATTAGAGATGTAACGATTCACCGCTACGCATCAGTCCCGGTTCAGATGTGTAAGATCTCCATTGGTCCGTGGGACCCCAAACCGATCCAAATGATGCAATCCAAATGCAACATGCATTGGTCAGAAAATCAATTCAAACGTTACGAATCGCCCGTTAACCCAATTTTTTTGGGGGGGGGGGGTCAAATTAATTTATTTCTTCCTTCCGAATATACAACTGGCCTCTCCATCAGTGTTGAACTAATCACATAGTTATTTTGACAGTCATTGATCTACAAGTCATTTTTCATGCTGAAAAATCCCAGGCAGTATTAGTAACCTAGTCAAACAGCTGCGAACAGCGCACTTTGATTGGTGACCAATGAGAGCGTCACCTTCGGCATTCAAATGTTTGTAAAATGGATTGCGCAAAGTTAGGCTTTATTAGTTGAGCGTGACAACCAATATACAGTTGAAGTCGGAAGTTTAGATACACTTAGGTTGGAGTCATTAAAACTTGTTTTTCAACCACTCCACAAATTTTCTTGTTAACAAACTATAGTTTTGGCAAGTCGGTTAGGACATCTACTGTGAGTGACACAAGTCATTTTTCCAACAATTGTTTACAGACAGATTATTTCACTTAATTCACTGTATAACAATTTCAGTGGGTCAGAAGTTTACATACATTAAGTTGATTGTGCCTTTAAACAGCTTGGAAAATTCCAGAAAATGATGTCATGGCTTTAGAAGCTTCTGATAGGCTAATTGACATAATTTGAGTCAATTGGAGGTGTACCTGTGGATGTATTTCAAGGCCTACCTTCAAACTGTGCCTCTTTGCTTGACATCATGGGTGAAAATCAAAAGAAATCAGCCAAAACTCTGGTTCATCCTTGGGAGCAATTTCCAAATGCCTGAAGGTACCACGTTCATCTGTACAAACAATAGTACGCAAGTATAAACACCATGGGACCACGCAGCCATCATACCTCTCAGGAAGGATACGCGTTCTGTCTCCTAGAGATGAACGTACTTTGGTGCGAAAAGTGCAAATCACTCCCAGAATAACAGCGAAGGACCTTGTGAAGATGCTGGAGGAAACAGGTCCAAAAGTATCTATATCCACAGTAAAACTAGTCCTGTATCAACATAACCTGAATGGCCGCTCAGCAAGGAAGAAGCCACTGCTCCAAAACCGCCATTAAAAAAAGCCAGACTACGGTTTGCAACTGCACATGGGGACAAAGATCGTACTTTTTTGAGAAATGTCCTCTGGTCTGATGAAACAAAAATGGAACTGTTTGGCCATAATGACCATCGTTATGATTGGAGGAAAAAGGGGGAGGCTTGCAACCCGAAGAACACCATCCCAACCGTGAAGCACAGGGAGGCAGCATCATGTTGTGGGGGTGCTTTGCTGCAGGAAGGACTGGTGTACTTCACAAAATAGATGGCACCATGAGGCAGTAAAATTATGTGGATATATTGAAGCAACATCTCAACACATCAGTCAGGAAGTAAAAGCTTGGTCGCAAATGGGTCTTCCAAATGGATAATGACCCCAAGCATACTTCCAAAGTTGTGGCAAAATGGCTTAAGGACAACAAAGTGAAGGTATTGGAGTGGCCATCACAAAGCCCTGACCTCAATCCTATAGAAAATCTGAAAAAGTGTGTGTGAGCAAGGAGGCCTACAAACCTGACTTAGTTACACCAGCTCTGTCAGGAGGAATGGGCCAAAATTCACCCAACTTATTGTGGGAAGCTTGTGGAAGGCTACCCAAACCATTTGAACCAAGTTAACCTCTCTAGGGTATGTGGGACGAATCGTCCCACCTAGTCAACAACCAGTGGAATCGAGTGGCGCGATATTCAAATACCTTAGAAATGCTATTACTTCAATTTCTCAAACATATGACTTTTACACCATTTTAAAGACAAGACTCTCGTTAATCTAACCACATTGTCCGATTTCAAAAAGGCTTTACAACGAAAGCAAAACATTAGATTATGTCAGGAGAGTGCCCAGCCAGAAATAATCACACCCATTTTTCAAGCTAGCATATGTCACAAAAACCAAAACCACAGCTAAATGCAGCACTAACCTTTGATCTTCATCAGTTGACACTCCTAGGACATTATGTTATACAATATATGCATGTTTTGTTCAATCAAGTTCATATTTATATCAAAAACCAGCTTTTTACATTAGCATGTGACGTTCAGAACTAGCAAACATACCGAAAACTTCCGGTGAATTTACTAAATTACTCACGATAAACGTTCACAAAAAACGTAACAATTATTTTAAGAATTATAGATACAGAACTCCTTTATGCAATCGCGGTGTCTGATTTTAAACGAGCTTTTCGGCAAAAGCACATTTTGCAATATTCTGAGTAGATAGCTCGCCATCACGGGCTAGCTATTTTGACACCCACCAAGTTTGGCACTCACCAAACTCAGATTTACTATAAGAAAAATTGGATTACCTTTGCTGTTCTTCGTCAGAATGCACTCCCAGGACTTCTACTTCATCCACAAATGTTGTTTTGGTTCAAAATAATCCATAGTTATGTTCAAATATCCTCTTTTGTTCTTGCGTTCAAGACACTATCCGAACGGTGACGCGCGGATGCGTATCGTGACAAAAAAATTCTAAATATTCCATTACCGTACTTCGAAGCATGTCAAACGCTGTTTAAAATCAATTTTTATGCGATTTTTCTCGTAAAATAGCGATAATATTCCGACCTGAAGTCGTTGTTTTCGTTCAAAGACTCAAAGAACAAAATGGACTCTTCACGTGCACACGCGCACCCGTCTCATTGTTCTCAGATCGACCACTATCCAAATGCGCTACTGTTTTTCAGCCATGGACTGCAAAGTCATCATTCAACATTCTGGCACTTTCTGAGAGCCTATGGGAGCCTTAGAAAGTGTCACGTTACAGCAGAGATCCTCTGTTTTCAATAAAGAGAATAAAGAAGGCCAAGAAATGGTCAGAGAGGGCACTTCCTGTACAGAATCTTCTCAGGTTTTGGCCTGCCAAATGAGTTCTGTTATACTCACAGACACCATTCAAACAGTTTTAGAAACTTTAGGGTGTTTTCTATCCAAATCAAACAATTATATGCATATTCTAGTTTCTGGGCAGTAGTAATAACCAGATTAAATCGGGTACGTTTTTTTATCCGGATGTGAAAATACTGCCCCCTTCCCTAGAGAGGTTAAACAATTAAGGCAATGCTACCAAATACTAATTGAGTGTATGTAAACTTCTGACCCACTGGGAATGTGATGAAAGAAATAAAAGCTGAAATAAATTTTTCTCTCTACTATTATTCTGACATTTCACATTCTTAAAATAAAGTGGTGATCCTAACTGACCTAACACAGGGAATTTTTACTGGGATTAAATGTAAGGAATTGTGAAAAACTGAGTTTAAATGTATTTGGCTAAGGCGTATGTAAACTTCCGACTTCATCTGTATGTCTGCTACATGAATTAAAGTAGAACATTTCATGTAGCCAAAGATTATAAGTTCCTGACCAACACTTTGGTTCCTACCCTGTCACAATAACGCCTCCATAGTGTTTATATTAGTATTCTATTTCTATGAACACCTCCTGGCTTTATAATTCGTTGTCATGTCAAACAAAACTGTATTCAAAGTGCCCACGATTACATTCCAGCTATATAGTTAGAATAATCATTATTTCCATGATTCCAACAATTTCCCACAAGTGTTTTGATCAATATCGCAAGTCAAATCACAATTGTAATATTATTATTATTTATTTTATTTTTTTGCTCATATCGTGCAGCCCTACATGTTGTCAGGGCTCTGTCCAGTCAAGTTCTTCCACACCGATCTCAAAAACCATTTCTGTATGAACCTCGCTTTGTGCACAGGGGCATCGTCATGCTGAAACGGGAAAGGGCATTTCCCAAACTGTTGCCACAGAGTAGGAAGCACAGAATCATCTAGAATGTCATTGTATGCTGTAGTGTTAAGATTTCCGTTCACTGGAACTAAGGGGCCTAGCTCGAACCATGAAAAACAGCCCCAGACCATTATTCCTCCTCCACTAAACTTTACAGTTGGCACTATGACTTCGGGCAGGTAGTGTTCCCCTGGCATCCGCCAAATCCAGATTTGTCCGTCGGACTGCCAGATGGTGAATTGTTCATCACTCCAGAGAGAGTTTCCACTGCTCCAATGGTGGCGAGCTTTACACCACTCCAGCCGACACTTAGCATTGTGCATGGTGATCTGCATGCTTGTTTGCAGCTGCTCGGCCATGGAAACCCATTTCAAAAATATCTAAAGATACTGAAGCAGCAAACTTTGTGGAAATTAATATTTGTCATTCTCGAAACTTTTGGCCACGACTGTACATGATTTCATAGTTTTGATGTCTTCACTATTATTCTAGAATATAAAGATAAACCCTTGAATGAGTAGGTGTGTCCAAACTTTTGACTGGTGCTGTATAGTGATGCACCGATATGACATTTTTGGTCGATCCCGATATCCAATATTTTCCTTGCAAAATAAAACCAATACCGATATTTACAATGTTAGTTGCCCTTTTAAGCATTCTAGAACAGTTAAATAGTTAGACCGCTGCGTCCATGTGTGTGTTTTAAGGCACTGCGTCTGTGCAAGTAGTGTCACTACAGTCCCTAGTTTGAATCCAGGCTGTATCACATCCGGCCGTGATTGGGAGACCCATAGTGCGGCGCACAATTGGCCCAGCGTCGTCTGGGCCGTCATTGTAAATATGAATTTGTTCTTAACTGACTTGCCTAGTTAAATAAAGGTTTCACACACACCACACTGACCATAAAGTTATTTTGTTGGCATTGACGTATGTCCCCATTACCAAAAACATAATCAAAACCTATTTATTTCACTTACTTGCTGTCCTGTTACGTTGTTCATTTGTTCAGTCGTTTCATTCTCAACCAGGATTTCTATGTAATGCCGTTTGGGTCGTTGCGTGTCAAAAAAGATACACGACACTTGTTTCAGTAACTATAGTTAGCTAGCTAACTATATCGCTAGTTGTCATCTAAAATAACCCTAATTTATAAGACAGTTATTTGATTAATGGTGGTCGGACCATCTATGTAAAGCTAGCCACAATAAGGACTAGCCACAATAGTGGACTTTGTGGTTAGCCTTCAAAATAGAGGTATGGCATAATTCTACTTTTTGTATTCATTTGCATTACTGTCAATGACACTTTTATTTTGAAGAAAAACTGCAAATTCCACTTGTGCCTAATCCTTATTGTGGCTAGCGTCACAACTCAACCTGGTGCGGTCAAGCCAGATGAAGCTAGCTGGCTGCTTATAACGTTAGCTCAATTTCAATAGGCGAACAACACGTGGCAAACTAGCTAATACTTAATCACAAGGATTCCTAAAACATTGCTAAGAATAATGAAAATGATTGCAGGTTCTACTGGTCATTGTTTTCAGGCTGTTTGTATTGGTGCTAGCTAGGTACCAAGCTAAAGCAAGCTACCCCAGAAGTTGCGGTCAAACAAATTATGCTTTATTGTAAACGCATCGTTCGTCGCCGGTGTTTGCTTGTTTGCAGACTTTTCTGTACAGCTTTGACAGTGCTACTGTCTCTTTTTTGACACGCGAAGACCCAAATGGCGTTCCGTAGCATGTATGTTGGTATGCACGTCAGCTTTGAAATCGGTTTTGCACATCGGGGCGTTATACTAGACATCGGCCGATACCGATGTTGGCATTTTTAGCTAATATTGGCCGATTCTGATATGTTCACTGATATATCGTGCATCCCTAGTACTGTATATACACTACCGTTCAAAAGTTGGGGTCACTTAGAAATGTCCTTGTTTTTGAAAGAAAAGCACACTGATGTACTTGTCTTTTGCTCAGTTGTACACCGGGGCCTCCCACTCCTCTTTCTATTCTGGTTAGAGCCAGTTTGCGCTGTTCTGTGAAGGGAGTAGTACACAGTGTTGTATGAGATCTTCTGTTTCTTGGCAATTTCTCGCATGGAATAGCCTTCTTTTCTCAGAACAAGAATAGACTGACGAAGTTTCAAAAGAAAGTTCTTTGTTTCTGGACATTTTGAGCCTGTAATCAAACCCACAAATGCTGATGCACCAGATACTCAACTAGTCTAAAGGCGGCCAGTTTTATTGCTTCTTTAAATCAGCACAACAGTTTTCAGCTAAGCTAACATAATTGCAAAAGGGTTTTCTAATGATCAATTAGCCTTTTAAAATGGTGAACTTGGATTAGCTAAAACAATGTGCCATTGGAACACAGGAGTGATGGTTGCTGATAATGGGCCTCTGTACGCGTATGTAGATATCCCGTTAAAATCAGCCGTTTCCAGCTACAATAGTCATTTACAACATTAATCTCTACACTGTATTTCTGATCAATTTGATGTTATTTTAATGGACAAAAAATGTGTTTATCTTTTAAAAACAAGGACATTTCTAAGTGACCCCAAACTTTTGAATGTGTGTGTATTTTTGACTGCACTGGACCTTTTTTTAAAACGTTGATACTTTCCCAGGCATGGAGATAAGGTGAGCCTGAGCTCCAAATGTGCAGAGTTGGACAGAGAGATGATCTCAGCGCTGGGTGTGTCCAAAGCGGTCCTCGACCATGTCATCTTCTGTCACCAAGAGGAGTCCAACTGGCCCCTGGGAGAAGGGAAGCCCCTCAAGAACAAATTTGATGCTATCTTCTCAGCCACAAGGTACTCTTAGAGTAGTGTTGTTCAGAGTCACACTTCTGCCCATTTTATTGGAACTTAGCTGTCTTTTCTGTGGTTAGTATTGCTTTACTCACAACAGCATGTTGTGTTAGCTACTGCAACTCTCTGTTCATCATATATGCATAGCCACTTTAACCATATCTACATGTACATACTACCTCAATAAGCCTGACTAACCCGTGTCTGTATGTAGCCTCGCTACTGTATATAGCCTGTCTTTTTACTGTTGTTTTTTCTTTACTTGCTTATTGTTCACCTAATACCTTTTTTGCACTATTGGTTAGAGCCTGTAAGTAAGCATTTCACTGTCAGGTCTACACCTGTTGTATTCGGTGCACGTGACAAATAAACTTTGATTTGATTTCACCAGGGAATTTAATTTGAAATTCTTATTCAATTCTTGAATTGGTATTAGACAGTTGAATTGATTGGTAAAAATATGAATATTTGGAAATTAATTGAATTGGAATTGAATATTATCAAAACTTTACTCCACGATTTGTTTCTACTTGTACGTCTATATTTCCAGTATAGCAAAGCTGTTTCAAGTGTGACATGATCAGCCTGAAAGCCTAAGGGAATTAAATTGGAATTAGTGGAATTGTTGGATCATATTGAATTGGGAATGTCATTTATGTAATTGAGAGGAATTTCAATTAAATTGAATTTATAGCCAGAGGTAATTTAATAAAATTAGAATTTGTGGAATTAACCCCAACCCTGATGGATATAAACGATTTAGCTGTGAACCAACAATTTTCCCTCCCTCCCCTTGTCAGGTACATCAAGGTGCTGGAGACGCTGAGGCAGCTGAGGCTCAAGCAGTCTAATGAGGTGAGAGAGTGCCAGGTGGAGCTGAAGTTCCTGAAGCTGAACAAGGAGAAAGCCCTCGAGATCAGGGAGCTGCTTGCCAGCAAGGAGTCCCAGCTGGCGTCCTCCAAAGATGCCGTACAGAAGATAGAGGGCCAGATCGAACCCCTGGAGGTGTGACCTCATTCCATAGAGAATTAGTTCTAGACAAGATGAATGGTTTACATCTGCTTATGTTAGTGTTTTATAGAGCGTTATTTAGAAGTCTATTTAGATGCTAAACAAATTGTTTTTGTCCTGTCTAAAAGTAGCCTACTTAGAGTAACTCAATTTAAATGTAGGCATGCAATGGAAAAAGTCTACATTTATACCGCTTATTAAGTATTTCTACTTGTTTTATTTCAGAACCGACTGGTTGACATTGATGAGAATCTGGGAAAAGTGATGAAGCTCGACAACGACATCAAGGCTTTAGACAGCAGGAAGAAGCAGATGGAGGAAGACAACCAGGAACTGGAGGAGAAAATGGAGCAGGTATGACACACATTTCACCAGAACATAGTGTAGAGCACTATTCCGTTCTCATCAATGGAGAACACCTTTATAAGTGTCTTTGTGAGCCCAACACCTGCTAACAAAGAACCAATAGTCCATTCTGAGAAGAGCTTAATTAGCGTATTGGAAATGCACTATAATCTCAGCGCTATTAGATAACGAATTGGACTCTGCCGCTTTAAATTTACAGTTGACAAGTCAGTACAATACATATCTTTATTCAGACAATATCTTGTAACATTTTGGAACTCTCTCCCTTCCATGCATCTTTCCTTCATCCTTAATGGTTGTGTCCCTGTCATGTCCAAGACCTGTTCCAATCCATCTGTGTGGCCTGTGTAACTAAAGCCCTGTTGTGTGGCTGCGTGGCCGAGCTCAGGTGTTCCAGGGCTCAGATGAGCAGCTGCAGGAGATGTACCAAAATCACCAGAGGACAGTGAAGGAGAAGGAGAGGAGGTTCACAGAGTGCCAGAGGGAGTTGGAACGAGCCGGGAGAGAGTGCCAGAGACTCAACCGCCTCCAGTCCGACCTTCTAGTTGAACAAGGTGTGACATTGGAGTGACTACACTATATAACCATGAATAGGGCTGGGCGATATGGACCAAAAGTCATATCCCGATATATTTAGGCTGAATATCGATAAAAGATATATATCCCGATATTTTTTCCGCAAAGTGAGAGCAAATGTTCAGTCAAAGCCAGATATGACATGTCTCAAGTAGTTTTATTGAAACCGGCTATTTCAGTGAACAGTTGAAAAATCAAATGAATAAATAATAAACAGGGCTCTTCACCTGGTTCAGATTAAATGCTCAGCTGTTCAAATAACAATAACATGTAAACATAAACACTGTATAACAACAGGAGTACCTTTTTTTAAATCAAAGCTCCATAAGGTGCACATTTAAATAAATAAAAATATCTTAAACAAAAATAGCCTATAAAATAAAATAGGCCTATCTTTTTCTGAAATAAATATTATATATATTTATGAGAAGTCAACTTTTTTTTAGTTTGACAACTTTAAATGGCTTATTAAAATCAAATTACAGATTTCTTCTCCTTTCTAACAAATCCACAGATGCAAATAACGTACATTACAAAATAATAAAATATGACAAACCCTAGTAAGGGCAGCAATTATATATAAATAAAGAACAAAATAAAGTGCTCAGTTTGAGAAAATGTTTTTAAACATCAGCCTGAGATTACCATTTGCTTTTTGTTAACTCAATTTGTTATCTGAACAGCCTCAACCAGTTGCACAAGAAACAGACTATCAACTCAATAAACATTTTCCCCCTCTTTTTTTACTTTGATAAACAGTAATGCTGTCTTGAGGTAGACATTAGGCACACTGCGGGAAAATGAAGTTTGCAGTGAGCTTTGTTTCGGGGCTGGAGCTTTTTCGGGTTGTCGACGGCTTGCGGCTGGGGCTTCTGCAGCGCGCAGTTTCACACACTCTTCGTATTGCAGTTTGTGCC
The DNA here is from genome assembly GCF_965601325.2 of Salmo salar. Lineage (NCBI taxonomy): Eukaryota > Metazoa > Chordata > Actinopteri > Salmoniformes > Salmonidae > Salmo > Salmo salar. Next base: position 58,358,136 of record NC_138303.1, read on the forward strand.
ACTGTTTTAGGTGGTGAAAAAGATTTGTAGTGCTTCCACCCCTGGCTGTAACTTTTTTATGGCACTGCCTACATATAATGTGATTTTGTTGCTCATCTGATACTTTGAATCCGAACCATCTCCAAATTACTGAGCCAATGCTTTTTCTTTTACTAACCAATTCCTCCTCAAAACGCTCCGCAGACGCTGTTGCTTCCTCCATGTTTGTTGAAGTGTCTGTTCCTGCCCCTCCCCCCCTCTGTGCATGAAAGAGGAGGGGCGGGGCGCAGGGAGCAGCTCAGAGAGCTCCGGGTCTGCAGCTTGCTTGGAGCAAGGATCAAAGCGCAAATTTGAACTATATCGATATATGCGAAATGGTCTAATTTCATATCACATTTTTAAAATATATCGATATATTTTTTATATCGATATATCGCCCAGCCCTAACCATGAAGAGTTCTATGTTGGGTGCATATAAGTCATGTTATATTTCAGTTTGTCAGTGTTTATTTGCTTTATCGATGCACTAGACCAGGGGTCTCCAACCTTTTCTAGAATGAGAGCTACTTTAAAAAAGAAAAAAATACTTATTGCGAGCTTTCAAATCGGCACATTCTTCTTTTCTTTACCCTGCAACTCTTTCCCGGGTCCTTGGTGTATAAGACAATAATTTCTTTCTGTTGTATTCTCAATATTCCAATTATTCATAAAGAAACAACAAAAATGGAAGGTTGAAGAGTCCATTTCAATGCTTAAAGAGAAATTCCACCCTAAAATGCATCATACCAGCTGTATTTGAAAGTTATACATCTTGAGAAATTGATTGCTGACATGCAAAACATTTTTAATATGACATGGTTTTTGGGGAAAGTCTGTACCACCCACAAGATGGAAAGGAAGACCCAGAGTTACCTCTGCTGCAGAGGATAAGTTCGTTAGAGTTAACTTCACCTCAGATTGCAGCCCAAATAAATGCTTCACAGAGTTCAAGAAACGGATACATCTCAACATCAACTGTTCAGAGGAGACTGCGTGATTCAGGCCTGCATGGTCGAATTGCTGCAAAGAAACCACTACTAAAAGACACCAATAAGAAGAGACTTGCTTGGGCCAAGAAACAGGAGCAATGGACATTAGACCTGTGGAAATCTATCCTTTGGTCAGGTGCCAAATTGGAGATTTTTGGTTCCAACCGCCGTGTCTTTGTGAGATGCAGAGTAGGTGAACGGATCTCTGCATGTGTAGTTCCCACTGTGAACCATGGAGGATGAAGTGTTATGGTGTGGGGGTGCTTTGCTGGTAACACTAGCAATGATTTATTTAGAATTCAAGGCACACTTAATCAGCATGGCTACCGCAGCATTCTGCAGCGATACGGCATCGCATCTGGTTTGTGCTTAGTGGGACTATCATTTGTTATTCAACAAGACAATGACCCTAAACACACCTCCAGGCTGTGTAAGGGCTATTTGACCAAGGAGAGTGATGAAGTGCTGCATCAGATGACCTGGCCGCCACGATCACCTGACCTCAACCCAATTGAGATGGTTTAGGATGAGTTGGACTGCAGAGTGAAGGAAAAGCAGCCAATAAGTGCTCAGCATTTGTGGGAACTGTTGAAAAGCATTCCTCATGAAGCTGGTTGAGAGAATGCCAAGTGTGTAAAGCTGTTAAGGCAAAGGGTGGCTACTTTAAATCAAATATATTTGGATTTGTTTAACACATTTGGTGACTACATGATTTCATATGTGTTATTTCATAGTTTTAGTGTGTGTGTGAGAGAGAGAGAGAGGCGCAAGCATCAAACAGGCAGACAGATGGGCAATATTGCTGGAAATTAATTGGAAGATATTGATACATGGTGGCTAACCAGGGGTAGAATAATGTCAATGTGACTTTGATTGGATAGTACATTTTAGATTACATTTAGTAATTTAGCAGACGCTCTTATCCAGAGCACCTTACAGTAGTGAGAGCATACATTTTTACACTGGTCCCCCTTGGGAATCGAACCCACAACCCTGGTGTTACAAGCGCCATGCTCTACCAAGTGAGCCACACGGGACTACAGTAGCCAGGAGCTTTGTTTATCACAGTTTGCATGCAACATGTGAAAAAATGAATGTACTTTTAGAATGAATTGGCAAGCAACTCATAAGTGGGCTGCGATCTACCTGTTGGAGACCCCTGCACTAAACCTGGTTTTCCCAAACTCTGACCTGGGGCCTCTCCTGGGTGCATGTTTTGGTTTTTGCCCGAGCACTACACAGCTGTTTCGAATAACCGACTCATCAAGCTTTGGTTATTTGAATCAGCTGTGCAGTGCTAGGGCAAAAACCAACATGTGCAGCCAGGGGGGGCCCCCAAGACCGTGTTTGGGAAACCCTGCACAAGACGGATGTGTATTGGTTGGTCTACACACGCAACCAATAAACCTAATAGATCATGTTGAATATCATTAGTGGTGCTACTCTGATATTGATCATGTTGTGTTTCTCTCCTCCGTTAAGGTCGTCTCCAGCTGGAGGCTGATCGCCATGCCCAGAACATGAAGAATCGTGACTCCCAGGTGAGAGCCCTGGCAACCTATCTGGAGATGGAGGGCTATGACCGGTCCCCCTTCAATGACAGACAGCTGCAGAGCTTCAACCGCCAGGTCAAAGAGAGACTCGACCAGGAGACTGAGGCCGCCAACCAGGTCATGGTAAGAGAGAGTCCCGTCCACACAAAGTTTGGAAAGATGCAGGTCTGTTCCATTGATCATGTTTTGACGGTCAGGAAACTGACCCTAAACTGACTCCTGGCCCTATTCATGTTGTATAACCATGTTCTTCCAAGCCATTCATCTGTATTCCAAACTGTGTTCCAGAGGGATATACAAGAGAAGGAGGCCATGAAGCAGCAGAGCATCGATGAGATACGAGACAAAAAGACTGGTCTGGAGAGGACCATGGAGCTGAAGAAAGACCTGCAGGTTAAGAAGCAGCAGGAGCTGAGAAACATCAAGTCTGACCTGCAGAGACTGGAGGGCTCCTCCACCCGGCTGCAGGAACTGGAGACGGAGCTCACCAAAGTGGTAGGCGCCCAACACATTGTCGGCAATTTATCTGTGAATGTGTTGTTTATCCCTTAGATAACGTTATGGAGTGTTCAGTAGTTGTGGCTTACTTCTGGGTTTAAATTAGTGTCCCCGTAGATTGTTTTCTTAGACAACCGAAGGAACATCCAGAGCTGCAAACAACTACATGTTGAATAGTAGTCCTGCCTCTAAGTAGTAGTTGGGGAAACTGAAGTGCATGATATTCCTGTGTGTATCTGTGGTGTCTTTCTGCAGGAGCGTGAGCTGGAGAGCGCAGTGCAGAGCTCCAATGTGGATGGGCTGAAGGCCGAGGTGCTAGAGCTCCATAAGGACAAAACTGAGCTGGACCTCACACAGCGCCGGCTGGACCGTGAAATGGAGACCCTTAACACACACACCACCACACGCACACAGATGGACATGCTCAAGAAGGATAAGGTAGTGTCAACTCAGAGAAAGAATAAAAGATACCGGCATATGCTAAATTACATTATACAGCTTAAAAGATTGTCAATCTACACAATTGAGATGTGAAATGTAGTGAGCCCTGTGCAGGTCTGCATTGTTGATTTTTATTTTTTATTATTGATTTTTTTATTATTATTTTTTTAATTCAGTATACACACATGAGTATACAAGATGTAGGCTTCATTGTTTAGTTTGTGGCCCAAACCTGACCCATGACAAGGAACAAAAGGTCACTCTCAACCTGGCCAGTGGTAACGTGAGCCTGTGGGCCTCTCTTCTTCCCTCAGACAGATAAAGAAGATCAGGTGAGGAAGATCAAGTCGAGGCACAGTGAGGATCTGGTGTCCCTGCTGGGTCACTTCCCTAAGAAGAGGGAGCTGGAGGACTGGATCCACGCCAAGTCCAAAGAGATCAACTCCACCAGGGAGAAACTGGCCAAGCTCAAGTGAGTGCTTCTGTCAAACATGGCCAAATGAATACAGTATCTGCTCTGTCTTTGTGTTGTTACAGTAAGAAGTTGCTGAGGTCTATGTGATTCTGTGCTTGCAGTAAGGAGCTGGCGTCGGGGGAGCAGAATAAGAGCCACATCACAGCAGAGATCAGGAGGAAGGAGCAGCAGCTGGCCAGCTATGAGGAGAAGATGTTCAACGTGTGTGGCAGTCAGGACTTCCAGCAGGACCTGGGCAAGCTGCAGGACGACCTTGAGAAGACCTCCAAGCAGAGAGGTAACTAACAGGCCCGTGAGTTGGATATGAGGTTTAATTTATACCGGAGGTATTGTAGCTTTTTGTGATTAAATGTGTCCCCTTACTGTGAGGTGTTTGTTGCCGGCCATGGAGATATATACAGTCGTGGACAAAAGTTTTGAGAATGACACAAATATTAATTTCCACAAAGTTTGCTGCCTCAGTGTCTTTAGATATCTTTGTCAGATGTTACTATGGAATACTGAAATATAATTACAAGCATTTCATAAGTGTCAAAGGCTTTTATTGACAATTACATGAGGTTGATGCAGAGAGTCAATATTTGCAGTGTTGACCCTTCTTTTTCAAGACCTCTGCAATCCGCCCTGGCATGCTGTCAATTAACTTCTGGGCCACATCCTGACTGATGGCAGCCTATTTTGCATAATTTTGCATTTGTTCCCCGAGCCACTTAGTTATCACTTTTGCCTTATGGCAAGGTGCTCCGTCATGCTGGAAAAGGCATTGTTCATCACCAAATTGTTCCTGGATGGTTGGGATAGGTTGCTCTCGGAGGATGTGTTGGTACCATTCTTTATTCATGGCTGTGTTCTTAGGCAAAATTGTGAGTGAGCCCACTCCCTTGGCTGAGAAGCAACCCCACACATGAATGGTATCAGGATGCTTTACTGTTGGCATGACACAGGACTGATGGTAGCGCTCACCTTGTCTTCTTCGGACAAGCTTTTTTCCGGATGCCCCAAACAATCGGAAAGGGGATTCATCAGAGAAAATGACTTGACCCCAGTCCTCAGCAGTCCAATCCTGGTACCTTTTGCAGAATATCAGTCTGTCCTGATGTTTTTCCTGGAGAGAATTGGCTTCTTTGCTGCCCTTCTTGACACCAGGCCATCCTCCAAATGCCTCACTGTGCGTGCAGATGCACTCACACCTGCCTGCTGCCATTCCTGAGCAAGCTCTGTACTGGTGGTGCCCCGATCCCCGCAGCTGAGTCAACTTTTGGAGACGGTCCTGGCGCTTGCTGGACTTTCTTGGGCGCCCTGAAGCCTTCTTCACAACAATTGAACCCCTCTCATTGAAGTTCTTGATGATCCGATAAATGGTTGATTTAGGTGCAGTCTTACTGGCAGCAATATCCTTGCCTGTGAAGCCCTTTTTATGCAAAGCAATGATGACGGCACATGTTTCCTTGCAGGTAACCATAATTGAGAGGAAGAACAATGATGCCAAGCACCACCCTCCTTTTGAAGCTTCCAGTCTGTTATTCGAACTCAATCAGCATGACAGAGTGATCTCCAGCCTTGTCCTCGTCAACACACTCACCTGTGTTAACGAGAGAATCACTGACATGATGTCAGCTGGTCCTTTTGTGGCAGGGCTGAAATGCAGTGGAAATGTTTTTTTTGGGGGGGGGATTCAGTTCATTTGCATGGCAAAGAGGGACTTTGCAATTAATTGCAATTCATCTGATCACTCTTCATAACATTCTGGAGTATATGCAAATTGCCATCATACAAACTGAGGCAGCAGACTTTGAAACTTTATATTTGTGTCATTCTCAACTTTTGGCCACGACTGTACACAGTACCAGTCAATAGTTTGTACACACCTACTCATTCAAGGATTTTTTTTTATACATTGTAGAATAATAGTGAAGACATCAAAACTATGAAATAACACATGGAATCATGTAGTAACCAAGAAAGTTAAACAAATCAAAATATATTTTATATTTGAGATTCTTCAAAGTAGCCACCTTTTGCCTTGATGACAGCTTTGCACACTCTTGGCATTCTCTCAAACAGCTTCATGAGGAATGCTATTCCAACAGTCTTGAAGGAGCTCCCACATATGCTGTGCACTTATTGGCTGCTTTTCCTTTACTCTGCGATCCTACTCATCCCAAACCATCTCAATATGGTTGAGGTCGGGTGATGGTGGTGGCTAGGTCATCTGATGCAGCACTCCATCACTTTCCTTGGTCAAACAGTGCTTACACAGCCTGGAGGTGTCTGTTGGGTCATTGTCCTGTTGAATAAGAAATTATAGTCCCACTAAGCGCAAACCAGATGGGATGGCGTATTGCTCCAGAATGCTGGGTAGCCTTGCTGGTTAAGTGTGCCTTGAATTCTAAATAAATCACTGACAGTCACAAGCAAAGCACCCCCCCGCCATCACACCTCCTCAATGCTTCACGGTGGGAAACACACGAGGAGATCATCTGTTCACCTACTCTGCGTCTCAAAAACACAGCGGTTGGAACCAGAAATCTCAAATTTGTACTTATCAGACCAAAGGACAGATTTGCATCGGTATAATGTCCATTGCTCATGTTTATTGGCCAAAGCAAGTCTCTTCTTATTATTGGTGTCCTTTAGTAGTGATTTCTTTGCAGCAATTTGACCATGAAGAACTGATTCACGCGGTCTCCTCTGAACAGTTGATATTGAGATGTCTGTTACTTGAACTCTGAAGCATTTATTTGGGCTGCAATGTGAGGTGCAGTGAATTCAAACTTATCCTCTGCAGCAGAGGTAACTCTGGATCTTCCTTTCCTGTGGTGTTCCTCATGAGTCATTTTCATCATAGCGCTTGATGGTTTTTGAGACTACACTTGAAGAGACTTTCAGAGTTCTTGACATTTTCTGCATTGACTGACCTTCATGTCTTAAAGTAACGATGGACTGTCATTTCTCTTTGCTTATTTGAGCTGTTCTTGCCATAATAGGGACTTGATCTTGTACCAAATAGGGCTATCTTCTGTATACCACCCCTACCTTGGCACAACATAACTGATTGGCTCAAATGCATTATGAAGGAAAGAAATTCCACAATTTAACTTTTAAAAAGGCACACCTGTTAATTGAAATGCATTCCAGGTGACTACCTCATGAAGTTGGTTGAGAGAATGCCAAGAGTGTGCCAAGCTGTAATCAAGGCAAAGAGTGGCTACTTAGAACACTTTTTTTGCTTACGACATGGTTCCATATGTGTTATTTCCTAGTTTTAATGTCTTCGCTATTATTCTACAATGTAGAAAATAGTAAAAAAAAAAAATAAGAAAAACCCTGGAATGAGTAGGTGTGTCCGAACTTTTGCCTGGTACTGTATATTTTCTGATCTGTTTTGAATAATGTCGGAGATATTATTAACCGTGTGTGTGCGCGCTCAGCCATGCTGGCGGGAGCCACAGCCGTGTACACTCAGTTCATCAGTCAGCTGACAGAGGAGGGCGAGCCCTGTTGCCCCGTGTGCCAGCGCATCTTCCCCTCGGAGGCCGAGCTCCAGGACGTCATCAACGACATGCAGTCCAAGCTGCGCCTGGTCCCTGACAAGCTGAAGAACACCGAGCAGGACCTGAAGAGGAAGGAGAGGAGGAAGGACGACATGATGGCTCTCAAACCTGTCAGGTTAGAATGGATCGGGGAGTACTTACTGCTTGTGCATTTTCATTGTAGACGATAGGCTTTTGGATTAGGTTGCAATTCTTCCACTAGATGGTAGTGGATGCCCGTACAAAGCAGAGGCACACATCTTGATCAGGCAGCCGTTGCACATAACCTGTGAGAGAGGATCATGTTCTGGTACTTTCATAATAGATGGATGTTAAAGTAAAAACCATATGTCATTTCGTATGGCTTGCTGCTGTTTGACTGGGGCAGAAAAAATATCACTCAAAACTGTTGTAAATGTCCTGCTCCATTGCTCATGTCCCAATATCTTAACCCTTTCTCCATCTAAGCCATATGCTACTCTGGTCTTCACTTGATCCACATGAGTAGCTGACCCAGGCCCTGTTCTGTGCTGTGGTAACCACTAGGCAGTCTATTGCTGAGCTACAGGAGAAGGAGCTTCCTGAGCTGAGGAACCGGCTGCAGAACGTGAACCGGGACATTGAGAGGCTGAAGGGGGATGTGGAGGAGCAGGAGACCCTGCTGTCCACTCTGATGTCAGAGGAGGACACAGCCAAGGCCTGCCTGCAGGACATCTCCCTCATGGACAGATACCAGGTCAGACCACATAACGATTAACATAACACGCACGGCCTGTGTGGTCTTCATTCTTAATGTGAAAGTCACCATATAGAGATGTCAGTGTTTTTCTGTTTCTTTTAGGGATGGGCTAGGTTATTCGATTATCCAACCAGTCGTAGTATTCGATTTCTTGCGAGAATATAAATGTTTTATTTTTAGAAAAATGAGTGCATTCGGAAAGTATTCAGATGCCTATACTTTTTCCACATTTTGTTACGTTACATCCTTATTCTATAATGGATTAAATACAAAAATGTTTTGTCAAAGCGAAAACAGTTTTTTTTTTTGTATAAAACAAATACAGAAATACCTTATTTTTGTTTTTCAGACCCTTTGCTATGAGACTCGAAATTGTGCTCAGGTGCATCCTGTTTCTATTGATCATCCTTGATGTTTCTACAGCTTTATTGGAGTCCACCGGTGGTAAATTCAATTGATTTGGACATGATTTGGAAAGGCGCACACCTGTCTATATAAGGTCACACAGTTGACAGTGCATGTCAGAGCAAAAAACCAAGCCATGAGGTTGAAGGAATTGTCCGTAGAGCTCCGAGACAGGATTGTGTTGAGGCACAGATCTGGGGAAGGGTACCAACACATTTCTGCAGCATTGAAGGTCCCCAAGAACACAGTGGCCTCCATTATTCTTCAATGGAAGAAGTTTGGAACCACCGAGACTCTTCCTGGAGTTGGCTGCCCGGCCAAACTGAGCAATCAGGGAAGAAGGGCCTTGGTCAGGGAGGTGACCAAGAACCTGATGGTCACTCTGACAGAGCTCCAGAGTTCCTCTGTGGAGATGGGAAAACCTTTCAGAAGGACTACCATCTCAGCTGCACTCTACCGATCAGGCCTTTATGGTAGAATGGCCAGACAGAAGCCACTCCTCAGTAAAAGACACGGCAGGCCGCTTGGAGTTTGCGAAAAGGCACCTAAAGGACTCTCAGACCATGAGAAACAAGATTCTCTGGTCAGATGAAACCAAGATTGAACTCTTTGGCCTGAATGCCAAGTGTCATATCTGGAGGAAACCTGGCACCATCCCTACAGTGAAGCGTGGTGGCAGCATCATGCTGTATGGATGGATCGAGGGAAAGATGAACAGAGCAAAGTACAGAGAGCTCCTTGATGAAAACCTGCTCAGGACCTCAGACTTGGCTGACGGTTCACCTTCCAACAGGACAACAACCCTAAGCACACAGCCAAGACAACACAGAAGTGGCTTTGGGACAATTCTCTGAATGTCCTTGAGTGGCCCAGCCAGAGTCCGGACTTGAACCCGATTGAACATCTCTGGAGAGACCTCAAAAGAGCTGTGCGGCGACGCTCCCCATCCATCCTGACAGAGCTTGAGAGGATCTGCAGAGAAGAATGAGAAACTCCCCAAATACAGGTGTGCCAAGATTGTAGCGTCATAACCAAGAAGACTCGAGGCTGTAATTGCTGTCAAAGGTGCTTCAACAAAGTACTGAGTAAAGGGTCTGAATACTTATGTAAATGGTATATGGTAGAAGGTGTCATGTGTACCGGTTTGAGTGTGTCAAGAACTGCAACGCTGCTGGGTTTTTCCACACAATTGTCCTGTGTGTATCAATAATGGTCCACAACCCAAAGGACATCCAGTCATCTTGACACAACTGTGGGCCGCCAACCCTGTGGAAGGCTTTTGACACACAGTCCATGCCCTGACAAATTGAGGCTGTTCAGAGGTTCATGGGGGGTGCAACTCAATATTAGGATATGTTATTTTTGTACACTTAGTGTATACATTGCCTAATTTCAGTTTGACAACAACAAAGCAAATTATATAAGATTTTTAGTAAATGGCAGCAATATCTGCGTATTTTTTTTGTGCTTATAAAATCCACTAATTGACCAATGTTGGTTAAATTACTTGGAATTCCATTTATGATATGATTTTTTTTTTTTGTGAGCCCAAAGCGCTGTTTCTTTACAGAGGAATCAAATCATTTACGAGATTAATCAACTCAAGAACTATGTGGGACTCTGGGCTGAAGGGAGTTGTAGTTTTCATTAAGCAAATATTCAACCTAGTTCAGAGCAGAAATGTGGTAATTGACTGCAATGACCGGAATCTGTTACGCCTGTTTTTTTCCGGCTCAGGCGGAGATAGTTCATGAAAGTATGCCTTATCATCTTTGATGAACTAGTAAAATGATCTTGTTAGACAGCTCTGCAGCTAGCCTAGTGAAATAGGATGACTAAAGACAGAACAGTGTGGGAAGTACAGAGACGTTGTCTGGCTGCTACTGCTTGAACATAGATGAGATGATGACTTTAAGGAATTAAAAATAAGTAATATACAAAACCTAAAAGGGGAAAAAAAAATCCTAGTAATTTCCTATTTTTCTATTGATGTCTACCCATGTGGACCTGACAGAGACGTTGGAATATTTTCAATGTTTTGTCAATTGAATGTAGGGCTGGGTGATATGGCCAAATATAATATCACAGTATTTCAAGGGGTCTCTCTCCATTCTGATTGGTTGACATTTAATTGAACGGTATAAAACAAAAAATTCTGCCTTCATCAATTTCCTGCACTCATTTGAGATCATTTCCACACTGCCTCGTAGGGCTGAACGATATGGCGAAAGAATCTAGGCCTTATTTGTAACCGAATGGGTGAACTGTTGGAATTATGGAAAAATAATGATTATTCTATAGTTAGAAGATAAGTGGTCCGGCCTCTCAAGTGGCGCAGCGGACTAAGGCACTGCAGTGCTAGAGGCGTCACTACAGACCCGGATTTGATCCCAGGCGGTGTCGCAGCCTGCCACGACCGGGAGACCCATTAGGCGGCGCACAATTGGACCAGCGTCATACGGGTTAGGGTAGGGTTTGGCCGGCCAGGATGTCCTTGTCCCATCGCACTCTAGTGACTCCTTGTGGCGGGCCAGGCGCATGCACGCTGACTTCAGTCGGTAGGTATATAGTGTTTCCTCCGACATATTGGTGTGGCCGGCTTCCGGGTTCTGCGAGCAGTGTGTCAAGAAGCAGTGTGGCTTGGCAGGGTTGTGTGTCGGAGGACGCATGGCTCTCGACCTTCGCCTCTCCCGAATCCGTAAAGGAGTTGCAGTGATGGGACAAGACTTTAACTACCAATTGGATACCATGAAATTGGGTAGAAAAAGGGGTAAAAAAAATATGTATATCACAGTGGGCACTTTGAATACAGTGTTTGACATTACAACGAATGAAAATGCCAGGGAGGAGTTGTGACAGGGTAGGAACCAAAGTGTTGGTCAGGGTTTCCTAGGGGACCCTATAATCTTTGGCTATGTAAAAAAAAACAAAAAAAAAAACGTAATGTACTACTTCATGTAGCTAACATATTCAGGCTTCGCCTGGCTTCCAGGGCTCCCGAGTGGCGCAGCGGTCTAAGGCACTGTATCTCCGTGCAAGAGGCATCACTACAGTCCCTGGTTCGAATCCGGGCTGAATCACATCCGGACATGATTGGGAGTCCCATAGGGCGGCACACAATTGAAACAGTGTCGTTGTGGTTTGGCCGGGGTAGGCCATCATTGTAAATAACAATTTGTTATTAACTGGCTTGCCTAGTTAAATATTTTTTTTTTTTTATAGTTCATTTTTGATCTTGATATTGTTGCACAAACATGCTGATTTAGGCCTACACAATCATTGTATCAGGCTGTATAGCTAGCTATGTTTAGTCTGACTCAGTACATTATTAGCTTGCTAGCTAGTTAGCCAGCTTGCTAGCTACACTTGTGGATTTATGTTAAGAAGCAAAGTGGAAACCGCATTGTAGTCATCAACATTGTTGCATGTGGTGCATTGACCACGCAGACTGAAAGCAAGCGTCTCGTGGTCAAGCAACAACAAATGCGCTCCTTGAGTGCCAGGGGGCGGGGCTTGGTCTGTGTGGGAAAACAGCATGGAGAGTGGAGAGAGATGACTCAAGTAGCGGAGTAAACTATAAAAATAGACGTTACACAGTGTATCACATTAAACAAACCAAACATTCAAATATCGTTATAGAAGGTAAAGCAAAAACCCAAACCTGTCCGTGCTTCAATACCGGTATATAGTAAAATACAGTATACTGCCCAGTCCTTATTGGATGTTCACTATTTTTGGCTTTGGAATTTCCATTTAAAAAGCTCTAAAATAATTGTCATTATTTCATAATACATTTCATGTAAAACAAAAAAATGTAACTTCAATCGAAAACCGTGAGTATTGTTTTTATAACTGAAACTGAACTGACCTAGAAAAGCACTAATTGCTCAGCGCTACTGCATATTGCACCTTTAACAATGAAAAGGCTTTGTATAAAATAAAAATTGTGACATTGCTATATAGCCTACAAGGATAGACCCATTTACATTTGACATTTTAATAAAATAAGTTTTATGACAATTTTTATGAGTGTGTCCCATTTAAAAATGAAAGACTTAACTGCTAACTTAGCTGGCTACTGTAGCTGGCTAGCTTCTTTACATCAATCTGATGTGGTCAAGACAAGGCACTACCAGATGGTATGATACATAACCTATTGCAGCAACAACTTGTTATAACTAGCGCGAGTCGGTTTAGCGCGAGTCGGTCCCTCTGTCTCCGTCCATGCAACACACACACCTGCTCCTCTCCCGCCTCTCCCCCACCCTTCTGCTGAAACAAGCAGCGCACCGGCTCTCTCCCGAGTCGCGCAAGCAAGTCCCTATTTAAAGTTTTTTTTTTAAGTTATACATCTTTGAAACGCATGTATTTCGACTATCTGGATATCTGGGGGGGGGGACGACAAAGACTATTCAAATAGTGAAATCATTTCAAATGGCCATCCCTAGTTTCTTTCTATGCTTCTCTCTTTACCCTCCTTCATTCCATCCTTGACTGTTGTGGTAACCTCCTCTGTCTGTGTGTGTCCTTGGTCTCCAGCTGGACCTGAAGGATGTGGAGAGGAAGATAGCCCAGCAAGCTGCCAAGCTGCAGGGAGTGGACCTGAGCCGCACCATTCAGCAGGTCAACCAGGAGAAACAGGAGACCCAGCACCGCCTGGACACAAGTACGACCTGCCTGGGGCTAATGTTACACTGGGGCCTCCTCAGCAAGACCTGTTGAGCAACTGTAAAATGCCAGACTGGAAGTTGGATTTCCTTATAGTTAATCTACTTTAGCTGTTAGTGAAGGGAATTGTTGTTCCTTCATGTACATATTACATCTATAATGATATACAGTAGCCTATAGATCAATACAGTGTAGGTGAAGCGGACATCAGTCGGTCATGGTCACGTGATGAAGTAGCCCCGCGTGCAAACTTCAAAACCAGTGTCTACCCTCGGCCCAAGAGGGAATTTCTTCTTGGTCTAATGGTCTAAGACTTCGGCAATGGTGGGAAAAGTACCAAATTGTCATACTTGAGTAAATGTAAAGATACCTTAACCTGTTGAGGACAGACGTTCCGCTAGCGGAACCCCTAGCCAACGGCATCACACGGCGGGAAATACAAAACCAACTAAAATACCACAATTCAATTTTCTCAATCAACTATTTTACACCATTTTAAAGACAACTCTCCTTTATCTAACCACATTGTCCGATTTCAAAAAGGCTTTACAGCGAAAGCAAAACATTAGATTATGTCAGGAGAGTACCCAGCCAAAAAATAATCACAGCCATTTTCAAAGCAAGCATATATGTCACAAAAACCCAAACCACAGCTAAATGCAGCACTAACCTTTGATCTTCATCAGATGACACTCCTAGGACATGTTGTACAATACATGCATGTTTTGTTCAATCAAGTTCATATTTATATCAAAAACCAGCTTTTCACATTAGCATGTGACGTTCAGAACTAGCATACCCACCGAAAACCTCCGGTGAATTTAGTAAATTACTCATGATAAACGTTCACAAAAACATAACAATTATTTTAAGAATTATAGATACAGAACTCCTTTATGCAATCGAATTACTATTAGAAAAATTGGATTACCTTTGCTGTTCTTCGTCAGAATGCACTCCCAGGACTTCTACTTCAACAACAAATGTTGTTTTGGTTCCAAATAATCCATAGTTATATTCAAATAGCTCCGTTTTGTTTGTGCGTTCAGGTCACTATCCGAAGGGTGATGCGCGAGCGCATTTCGTGACCAAAAAATTCAAAATATTCCATTACCGTACTTAGAAGCATGTCAAACGCTGTTTAAAATCAAATTTTATGCAATTTTTCTTATAAAATAGCGATAATATTCCAACCGGGCAACGTTGTATTCATTCAAAGGCTGAAAGAAAAAAATTGAGTAGTCTCGTGACCGCGCATCTCCAATGTCACTGTCCCCAGGCTGACCACTAACAAATTCTGCTGCTGTTCTTCGCCCAGAGACAGCAGACACCCCATTCCACTTTCTGGCGGCTTTAGAGAGCCAATGGAAGCCTTAGAAAATGTCACGTTACAGCACAGATGCTGTATTTTTGATTGAGATGCAACAGAAGGACAACAAATTGTCAGACAGGGCACTTCCTGTATGGAACTTCTCAGGTTTTGGCCTGCCATATGAGTTCTGTTATACTCACAGAAACCATTCAAACAGTTTCTAAAACTTTAGAGTGTTTACTATCGAAATCTACTAATTATATGCATATTCTAGTTTCTGGGCAGGAGTAGTAACCAGATTAAATCGGGTACGTTTTTTTCCGGCCGTGAAAATACTGCCCCCTATCCCAAAGAAGTTAATAGAAAATGACTCAAGTGAAAGTCGCCCAGTAAAATACTATTTGAGTTATAAAAGTATTTGCTAAAATATACTTAAGTTTCAAAAGTAAAGGTATAAATCATTTCAAATTTCTTATATTAAGCAAACCACACGTCACCATTTCCTTTCTTTTTTTTTACCAATAGCCAATGGCACACTCCAACACTGACATAATTAAGCATGTGTGTTTAGTCAGTCTGTAGGCAGTAGGGATGACCAGGGATGTTCTCTTGAAGTGTGTGAATTGGACCATTTTCCTGTCCTGCTAAGCATAAAAATGTAAGGAGTGCTTTTGGGTGTCGGGGAAAATGTATGGATTAAAAAGTACATGATTTACTTTCAAGTATTTTACACCACTGAACTTGGGTTGTTCCTGCAGGAGACCCGGGTTCATATCCCGCGTGTTACATTGGCGCCCAGTGTGGGGTGGTCTCCCTTGGGGTAGGAGTTCAAATGGGGGTGAATGTAGCTGTCGTGAGACACCTGTTAACTTCAACGCCTCTTGGTCGAAGACGTTGGTTGCTCACGTGGGAGACCTGGGTTCATATCCTGTGTGTTACATATTATGATATACCTATCTATTCCACCCGTATACTGTATACTATGAATTCCAATGTTATTTGATTAATTGCAGTGTCCAGCAAGATGGAGCTGAAGCGTAAACTGATCCAGGACCAGCAGGAGCAGATCCAGAGCCTGAAGAGCAGCATGAACGAGACCCGAGCGGAGAAGCTGCAGATCTCCAGTAACATGCAGAAGCAGCAGCAGCTGGAGGAGCAGTGTGTGGAGTTCACCACTGAGATTCAGGCTCTGCACAGAGAGATCAAGGTAAAACTCCACTCAGAGCAGTGACCTGTCTGAGGAAACGATCTGGAATCATACTAAAACCTCAGTGTTGGTAGAACTGTCTAGCAGCAGGTGGTTTGACGATTATAACATGTTTTCTTCTGTATTGGCTGTGATATTTTGTAGTCTTAGTAATAAGAGATGGTCATGGTGTATAGCTTTATCAGTGTATCAAGGTTGTCTCCTCCCTGTGTTGTGTTCAGGAAGCTAAGGAGCAGGTGTCCCCTCTGGCCACCACCCTGGAGAAGCTGCAGCAGGAGAGGCTGGATTTGATGGAGCGCAGGAAGCAGAGGCAGGAGGAGGGACAAGAGAAGGTACCACCACCTCTTTCTCTTTTGTATTATTTAACTGTCCAACAGTTCTTGCTAATACTTTCAAAGTGCTAATGGAGGACTGCATATTAAGTCTGAAAACAGTGTTCCTCCAGTCACTAGAGGACATGTCTATCGCCTACTAACCTCGTCCCCAGGCTATTGCGCATATAAGCCTGGTACATCAACGATTCAAAGTTGGCCATAGTGAACAAGGTATTTGTCATTTCATTTGAGTGAAATCGCACAACTGCGAGGCATGCCGCTGTACTTGTGTGGTGTGCTCGCAAATGGGGGAGGGTTAGGGGGGAGGTGTTGTGGTAGATGATTGGTTGGTAGATTAAACCAATGCCTATGCGGCAGGACTTCTCCCCGTTTTTCTCTATTGGCTAACAAAGGCCAAGTTTGACGTGTTGGTCCACCAAACTCTTCGCACATTTGTGTGGAAGTGTCTGGGAACAGGTTTAATTGCATACCATGTCTCAATCATGCTAAGATCGTTATTATTTATTTCAAAGTAGCACTTCTAACCACTTGTTCATTCCCTCCATCCCAGATAAATAGCATCAAAGACAAAGTTAAAAGCATGGCCGCCTTTGAAAGAGAGATTACCAGATACACAGAAGAGGGCAAGAATGATTACAAAGAGGTATACATTGGTTCTGTTCTGTTCCTCATCCTGTCATAAGCATTGTCTCAATCTCTTTTGACACATTTGTCATGTGTTGTTTCTATTGAAGCAAAAAGAGGGGGAGCTCCAAGAGACCAACACTCAGGTCCATGAGGCAGAGAAGCAACGCGAGAAGATTAACAGAGACAGTGGAAACATCAGGCAGGACATAGACACTCAGAAGGTGAGCTCAGATGGCATATCTCTTTTCCCTAATTGTCTCTCTCCTTTTGCTCCCCCATTCAGTAAGTTACCAGTGTGCTTTTATGAAGGAACAATGAAAACAAGTGGTAATTTTGGGTGAAATCTGTGAACTTGATATCTGGGTGACCGTGTGATATCATTGAAGGTCCAAGAGCGTTGGCTGCAGGACAACCTGACGTTGAGGAAGCGCATCGAGGAGCTGAAGGACGTGACCAAGAAACGAGAGGCTGTGGCGAAGGATATGGGGAACATGCAGGTCCTGCAGCTACGCAAGTAAGAACGCCTCCTTGACCATGCTCACCTGCACCTGGGAGTGGTCCCAAAATGCAACATGTTTAAACCCATGTATGCTTCTGATGCTAATCAGTGCCTCCCAGGTTCCATAAGATAATATGGAATTGATTGTATTATACCTGCCTGAATTTTGAACTAATAATCAGACTGGAATTTGGAATATGTATTAAAAGATTCCATGTTGGTGGTGTCAGTTCATATGACCTACTCCCTCTGGGTGGAGATGGAACCCTTGTAGGTCTCCTGTTACAAAGTGACACATCTGAAATACCTCCAGAATATACCCTAGGCCAACACATAAGGCTGTTAGTGTGCCTTCTTCCCTGGCTACTAGTGTGCATAGGGAGTCAGAGAGGTGGTGGTGTCAGCTCATACAACCTTTTAACACCGTATCTCTTTGGGGACACCAGTCCCTTTTAGAGGTCGACTGATTAATCGGGATGGCTGATTTAATTAAGGCCGATTTTCAAGTTTTCATAACAATCGGTAATCGGCATTTTTGGATGCCAATTATGGCCGATTACATTGCACTCCACGAGGGGACTGCGTGGCAGGCTGACTACCTGTTACGCGAGTGCAGCAAGGAGCCATGGTAAGTTGCTAGCTTGCATTAAACTTATCTTTATAAAAAAACAATCAATCTTAACATAATCACTAGTTAACTATACATGGTTGATGATATTACTAGTTTATCTAGCTTGTCCTGCGTTGCATATAATCGATGCGGTTCCTGTTAATTTATCATCGAATCACAGCCTACTTCGCCAAACGGGTGATGATTTAACAAGCGCATTCACGATAAAAGCACTGTTGTTGCACCAATGTGTACCTAACCATAAACATCAATGGCTTTCTTAAAATCAATACACAAGTATATACACTGCTCAAAAAAATAAAGGGAACACTTAAACAACACAATGTAACCAAGTCAATCACACTTCTGTGAAATCAAACTGTCCACTTAGGAAGCAACACTGATTGACAATAAATTTCACATGCTGTTGTGCAAATGGAATAGACAACAGGTGGAAATTATAGGCAATTAGCAAGACACCCCCAATAAAGGAGTGGTTCTGCAGGTGGGGACCACAGACCACTTCTCAGTTCCTATGCTTCCTGGCTGATGTTTTGGTCACTTTTGAATGCTGCCGGTGCTTTCACTCTAGTGGTAGCATGAGACGGAGTTTACAACCCACACAAGTGGCTCAGGTAGTGCAGCTCATCCAGGATGGCACATCAATGCAAGCTGTGGCAAGAAGGTTTGCTGTGTCTGTCAGCGTAGTGTCCAGAGCATGGAGGCGCTACCAGGAGACAGGCCAGTACATCAGGAGACGTGGAGGAGGCCGTAGGAGGGCAACAACCCAGCAGCAGGACCGCTACCTCCGCCTTTGTGCAAGGAGGAGCAGGCGGAGCACTGCCAGAGCCCTGCAAAATGACCTCCAGCAGGCCACAAATGTGCATGTGTCTGCTCAAACGGTCAGAAACAGACTCTGAGGGTGGTATGAGGGCCCGACATCCACAGGTGGGGGTTGTGCTTACAGCCCAACACCGTGCAGGACGTTTGGCATTTGCCAGAGAACACCAAGATTGGCAAATTCGCCACTGGTCCCTGTGCTCTTCACAGATGAAAGCAGGTTCACACTGAGCACGTGACAGACGTGACAGAGTCTGGAGACACCGTGGAGAACATTCTGCTGCCTGCAACATCCTCCAGCATGACCGGTTTGGCAGTGGGTCAGTCATGGTGTGGGGTGGCATTTCTTTGGGGGGCCGCACAGCCCTCCATGTGCTCGCCAGAGGTAGCCTGACTGCCATTAGGCACCGAGATGAGATCCTCAGACCCCTTGGTGAGACCATATGCTGGTGCGGTTGGCCCTGGGTTCCTCCTAATGCAAGACAATGCTAGACCTCATGTGGCTGGAGTGTGTCAGCAGTTCCTGCAAGAGGAAGGCATTGATGCTATGGACTGGCCCGCCCGTTCCCCAGACCTGAATCCAATTGAGCACATCTGGGACATCATGTCTCACTCCATCCACCAACGCCACGTTGCACCACAGACTGTCCAGGAGTTGGTGGATGCTTTAGTCCAGGTCTGGGAGGAGATCCCTCAGGAGACCATCCGCCACCTCATCAGGAGCATGCCCAGGCGTTGTAGGGAAGTCATACAGGCACGTGGAGGCCACACACACTACTGAGCCTCATTTTGACTTGTTTTAAGGACATTACATCAAAGTTGGATCAGCCTGTAGTGTGGTTTTCTACTTTAATTTTGAGTGTGACTCCAAATCCAGACCTCCATGGGTTGATAAATTGGATTTCCATTGGTTATTTTTGTGTGATTTTGTTGTCAGCACATTCAACTATGTAAAGAAAAGTATTTAATAAGATTATTTCTTTCATTCAGATCTAGGATGTGTTGTTTAAGTTTTCCCTTTATTTTTTTGAGCAGTATATTTTGAAACCTGCATATTTAGTTAATATTGCCTGCTAACATGAATTTCTTTTAAGTAGGGAAATTGTCACTTCTCTTGCGTTCTGTGCAAGCAGAGTCGGGGTATATGCAGCAGTTTGGGCTGCCTGGCTCGTTGCGAACTGTGTGTAGACCATTTCTTCCTAAAAAAGACCGGAATTTATTTGCCAGAATTGTACATAATTATGACATAACATTGAAGGTTGTGCAATGTAACAGCACTATTTAGACTTAGGGATGCCACCCGTTAGGTAAAATATGGAACGGTTCCGTATTTCACTGAAAGAATAAACATTTTGTTTTCTAAACTTCCGGATTTCACCATATTAATGACCTAAGGCACTTAATTCTTTGTTATTATATTATAATTAAGTCTATGATTTGATATTTAAAGTAACTGTACCCGATCCTGTAGGTTCATGCTCTACAACATTCGCAGAGTACGACCCTGCCTCACACAGGAAGCGGCGCAGGTCCTAATCCAGGCACTTGTCATCTCCCGTCTGGATTACTGCAACTCGCTGTTGGCTGGGCTCCCTGCCTGTGCCATTAAACCCCTACAACTCATCCAGAACGCCGCAGCCCGTCTGGTGTTCAACCTTCCCAAGTTCTCTCACGTCACCCCGCTCCTCCGCTCTCTCCACTGGCTTCCAGTTGAAGCTCGCATCCGCTACAAGACCATGGTGATTGCCTACGGAGCTGTGAAGGGAACGGCACCTCCATACCTTCAGGCTCTGATCAGGCCCTACACCCAAACAAGGGCACTGCGTTCATCCACCACTGGCCTGCTGGCCCCCCTACCTCTGAGGAAGCACAGTTCCCGCTCAGCCCAGTCAAAACTGTTCGCTGCTCTGGCACCCCAATGGTGGAACAAGCTCCCTCACGACGCCAGGACAGCGGAGTCAATCACCACCTTCCGGAGACACCTGAAACCCCACCTCTTTAAGGAATACCTAGGATAGGATAAAGTAATCCTTCTAACCCCCCCCCCTTAAAAGATTTAGATGCACTATTGTAAAGTGGTTGTTCCACTGGATATCATAAGGTGAATGCACCATTTTGTAAGTCGCTCTGGATAAGAGCGTCTGCTAAATGACTTAAATGTAAATATTTGATAGAGCAGTCTGACTGAGCGGTGGTAAGCAGCAGCAGGCGCGTAAACATTCATTCAAACAACACTTTCCTGCATTTGCCAGCAGCTCTTCGCTGTGCTTCAAGCATTGCGCTGTTTATGACTTCAAGCCTATCAACTCCCAAGATTAGGCTGGCAATACTATAGTGCCTATAAGAACATCCAATAGTCAAAGGTATATGAAATACAAATGGTATAGAGAGAAATAGTCCTATAATTCCAAGAATAACTGCAACCTAAAACTTCTTACCTGGGAATATTGAAGACTCGTGTTAAAAGGAACCACCAGCTTTCATATGTTCTGAGCAAGGAACTTAAACATTTGCTTTTTTACATGGCAAATATTGCACTTACTTTCTTGTCCAACACTTTGTTTTTGCATTATTTAATCCAAATTGAACATGTTTCATTATTTCTTTGAGACTAAATTGATTTTATTGATGTATTACATTAAGTTAAAATAAGTGTTCATTCAGTATTGTTGTAATTGTCATTATTATTATATATATTATATTAATCAATCAATCGGTATCGGCCTTTTTTGTTCCTCCAGTAATTGGTATCGTATCGCCGTTGAAAAATCATCATCGGTCGACCTCTAGTCCCTTTTATCACTGTAACATGAAATGTGTGCGTAATATCTCTCTCTGAGTCCTCTGTCCCTCTCCCCTGGTTCTCAGTGAGCGGAGGGAGTCTGAGCGGCGCGTGGACGACCTGAAGAAGAACCGCAGCGTAGCACTGGGCCGACAGAAGGGCTTCGAGGAGGAGATCATCCGCTTCCGCAAGGAGCTCCGCGAGGACCAGTACGGCAAGGCTGACGAACGCTTCCGGGACAGGATGATCGTCATGAGGACCACAGAGCTGGCCAACAAGGACCTGGACATCTACTACAAGGCCCTGGACCAGTGAGTTGTTGACGGGGATGGGTGGGGAGGAGGGTGGTTCGGTGGTGGTGATAGGTCCATTTCTGTTAAGACTCACGGTTGTAGACGCAGTCATGTGCGTTTGACTTACAGGGTGTGTAACCATACCAGTTCCTCAACAAGACAAAGGATTAGCCATTTAGTCTGATCATATACAGTACCCGTTAAAAGTTTGGACACACCTACTGCATTGTAGAATAATAGTGAAGACCTCAAAACTATGAAATAACATATATGGAATCATGTAGTAACCAAAAAATTGTTAAACAAATCAAAATATATTTTACATTCTTCAAAGTAGCCACCCTTTGTCTTGATAACAGCTTTGCACACTCTTGGCATTCTCTCAACCAACTTCACCTGGAATGCTTTTCCAACAATCTTGGAGTTCCCACATATGCTGAGCACTTGTTAGCTGCTTTTCCTTCACTCTGCTGTCCAACTCATCCCAAACCTTCTCAATTGGGTTGAGGTAGGGTACTTGTAGATGCCAGGTCATCTGATTCAGCACTCCATCACTCTCCTTAGTCAAATAGCCCTTACACAGCCTGGAGGTGTGTTGGGTTATTGTCCTGTTAAAAAAACACGGATGATAGTCCCAATAAGCGCAAACCAGATGGGATGGCGTATCGCTGCAGAATGCTGTGGTAGCCATGCAGGTTAATTGTGTCTTGAATTCTAAATAAATCACAGACCGTGTCACAATCAAAGCACCCCCACACATCACATCTCCTCCATGCTTCACAGTGGGAACCACACATGCGGAGATCATCTATTCACCAACTCTGCGTCTCACAAAGACATGGCGGTTGGAACCAAAAATCTCAA
Source organism: Salmo salar (assembly GCF_965601325.2). NCBI lineage: Eukaryota > Metazoa > Chordata > Actinopteri > Salmoniformes > Salmonidae > Salmo > Salmo salar. Next base: position 58,380,824 of record NC_138303.1, read on the forward strand.
ATTTGGACTCATCAGACCAAAGGACAGATTTCCACCGGTCTAATGTCCATTGCTTGTGTTGCTTGGCCCAAGGAAGTCTCTTCTTCTTATTGGTGTCCTTTAGAAGTGGTTTCTTTGCAACAATTGGACCATTCACTCAGTCTCCTCTGAACAGTTGATGTTGAGATGTCTGTTACTTGAACTTTGACTATTTATTTGGGTTGCAATCTGATGTGCAGTTAACTCTAACATATTGGCTGCAGCAGAGTTAACTCAGGGTCTTTCTTTCCTGTGGCGGTCCTCATAAGACCCAGTTTTATCATAGCGCTTGATGGTTTTTGAGACTTTCAAAGTTATTACAATTTCTCAGATTGACTGACCTTAATGTCTTAAAGTAATGATGGATTAAAGCATTTCTTTGCTTATTTGAGCTGTTCTTGCCATAATATCGACTTGGTCAGTTACCAAATAGGGCTAACTTCTGTATACCACCCCTACCTTGTCACAACTGATTGGCTCAAACGCATTAAGAAGGAAAGAAATTCTACAAGTTAACTTTTAACAAGGCACACATGTTAATTGAAATGCATTCCAGGTGACTAGCTCATGAAGCTGGTTTAGAGAATGCCAAGAGTGTGCAAAACTGTAGACAAGGCAAAGGGTGGCTACTTTGAAGAATCACAAATATAAAATATCATTTGATTTGTTTAACACTTTTTTGGTTACTACATGATTCCATATGTGTACAATGTAGAAAATAGTAAAAAAAAAAAAAAACCTGGAATGAGTAGGTGTGTCCAACACTTGGTGACCGCTCTTAAAATCCGATAAAGGAAAAGAAAGGGGAACTGCTGTACGTAATGCTCCTGTTATCAATAGTTTAGGTGTCGATGCCAGGATGTGTGACACTAATCAGGACTCACTAGTCATGCTTATGAGGGCGAATTATCCTACCACAAAATGTACACAAGATTTGACGTGAAGCGAGTCATTACATGAAACTGTTTCCCTTCAAGATAATACTTGAGTTTACAAGTTTTCACTCTTGGATTGTGAAACTGCAACAATACATAGCAACAGGTAATTAGCCTAGAGGAAAGTCTTTGTCCTCAGCCCTGGAGGGAAGCCAAAGTAATTCCGCTACCCAATGGTGGTAAAGCAGCCTTTACTGGTTCTAACAGCAGACCTATAAGCTTGCTGCCCGCTCTTAGCAAGATGTTTCAAAAAATTATTTCACCAAATACAATGATATTTCTCTGTGAACAAATTTAACAACAGCTTTTCAGCATGCTTATAGAGGGCACTCGACATGTACTGCACTGACACAAGTGACTGATGATTGGTTGAAAGAAATTGATAAGATTGTGGGAGCTGTACTGTTAGATTTAAGTGTGGCCTTTGATGTTATTGACCATAACCTGTTGTTCAAAAAACTTAAGTGATATGGCTTTTCAACCTCTGCCATATTGTGGATTCAGAGCTATCTATCTAATAGAACTCAAAGGGTTTTCTTTAATGGAAGCGTCTCTAATGTCAAACGTGTGGTGTACTGCAGGGCAGCGCTCTAGGCCCTATACTCGTTTCTATTTTTACCAATGACCTGCCACTGGCATTAAACAAAGCATGTGTGTCCATGTATGCTGATGATTCAACCAAATACGCATCAGCAACCACAGCTAATGAAGTCACTGAAACCCTTAAAGAGTTGCAGTCTGTTTTGGAATGGGTGGCCAGTAATAAACTGGTCCTGAACATCTGTAAAACTAAGAGCATTGTATTTGGTACAAATCATTCCTTAAGTGCTAGACCTCAGATGAATCTGGTAATGAATGGTGTGGCTGTTGAACAAGTTAACCTGTTTAGGATAGGGGGCAGTATTGACACTGCTGGATAAAAAACGTACCCGATTTAATCTGGTTACCACTCCTACCCAGTAACTAGAATATGCATATACTTATTACATATGGATAGAAAACACCCTAAAGTTTCTAAAACTGTTTGAATGGTGTCTGTGAGTATAACAGAACTCATTTGGCAGGCAAAAACCTGACAAGGTTTCAGGCAGGAAGTGGCCTGTCTGACAAGGTGTCGTTCTTCTTGTCTCTGTTTATTGAAGAGTGAGGATCTTAGCTGTCCCGTGACACTTCCTACGGCTGCCATAGGGTCTCAGAAGGCGGAAGCTGAATCGTGGCTTTGCAGGCTCTGGCTGAAACAAAGTAGCGCGTTTGGGTAGTGGCTGGTTACAGTACTGTGAGACTCAGGCGCGTGCCCGCGTCGACCGAAAGCTTTGTTTACTTTCCTAAGTTTAGCTAAATGGACATTCCCGGTCGGAATATTATCGCTTTTTTACGAGAAAAATGGCATAAAAATGGATTTTAAACAGCGGTTGACATGCCTCGAAGTGCATTCTGACGAAGACAACAAAAGGTAATCAAACTTTTATAATAGTAAATATGATTATGGTGAGTGCTAAAATTGCCGGGTGTCTAAATAGCTAGCCCGTGATGCCTGGGCTATGTACTTAGAATATTGCAAAATGTGCTTTCACCAAAAAGCTATTTTAAAATCGGACATATCGAGTGCATAGAGGAGGTCTGTATCTATAATTCTTAAAATAATTGTTATGCTTTTTGTGAACGTTTATCGTGAGTAATTTAGTTCTGCTAGTTCTGAACGTCACATGCTAATGTAAAAAGCTGTTTTTTGATATAAATATGAACTTGATTGAACAAAACATGCATGTATTGTATAACATAATGTCCTAGGGTTGTCATCTGATGAAGATCATCAAAGGTTAGTACTGCATTTAGCTGTCTTCTGGGTTTATGTGACATTATATGCTAGCTTGAAAAATGGGTGTCTGATTATTTCTGGCTTGGTACTCTGCTGACATAATCTAATGTTTTGCTTTCGTTGTAAAGCCTTTTTGAAATCGGACAGTGTGGTTAGATTAACGAGAGTCTTGTCTTTAAATAGCTGTAAAATAGTCATATGTTTGAGAAATTGAAGTAATAGGATTTTGAAGGTTTTGAAAATCGCGCCACAGGCTTCAAGTGGCTGTTACGTAGGTGGGACGAATTCGTCCCGCCTAGCCCATCGAGGTTAAGACTAAATTACTTGGCATTGCCTTAGATTGTAAACCGTCAATGTCAAAACATATAGATTCAATGGTTGCAAAGATGGGGAGAGGTCTAGCCGTAATAAAGAGATGCTCTGCTTTTTTTGACACCACACTCCAAAAAGTAAGTTCTGCAGGCTCTAGTTTTGTCTAATCTTGATTAATGTCCATGTGCTGGAAGGAAAGACCTAGTTAAGCTGCCGCTGGCCCAGAACAAAGAGGCACGTTTTTCTCTTAATTGTAATCAAAGGGCTGAAATAAATACTATGCATGCCAGTCTCTCTTGGCTAAGAGTTGAGGAGAGACTAACTGCATCACTTATTTTTCTAAGAAACATGAATGTGTTAAATCCCATTGTTTGCATAGTCAACTTACACACAGCTCTGACACACACTTATCCCACCAGACATGTCACCAGGGATCTTTTTATAGTCCACAAATCCAGAACAAATTCAAGAAAACGTACAGTATTATTTAGAGCCCTTATTGCATGGAACTTCCATCTCATTGCTCAAATAAACAGCAAACCTGGTTTCAGAAAACAGATAAAGCAAAGCCTCTCCCATATTTGACCTAGATAGCCTACATATCAATGCATATATAAACTGTGTGCCTTTTAAAAATATATAGTTTTGTCCTTAAGATGTTTTGTGTGGACCCAAGGAAGAGTAGCTGCTGCTTTTGCAACAGCTAATGGGGATCCTAATAAAATACCAAATATATATCTGCACAATGACAGTAATACAGTGCATTTGGAAAGTATTCAGACCCCTTGACTTTATCCACATTTTATGTTACAGCCTTCTTCTAAAACGGATTCAATTGTTTTTTTCCCCCCAATCAATCTACACACAATACCCCAGACTGACATAGCAAAAATAGGTTTTTAGGATTGTTGCACATTTATATAGAAAGAAAAAAGGATATCACATTTACACAAGTGTTCAGACCCTTTACTCAGTACTTTGTTGAAGCACCATTTGGAAGCGATTACAGCCTCAAGTTTTGGGGGGGTATGACGCTACAAGCTTGGCAAATCTGTATTTGGGGAGTTTCTCCCATTCTTCTCTGTAGATCCGCTCAAGCTCTGTCAGGTTGGATGGGGAGAGTCGCTGCACAGCTATTTTCAGGTCTCTGGAGATGTTCGATCAGGTTCAAGTCCAAGCTCTGGCTGGGTCACTCAAGGACATTCAGAGACTTGTCCCGAAGTCGCTACTGTGTTGTCTTGGCTGTGTGCTTAGGGTCCTGTTGGAGGTGAACCTTCGCCCCAGTCTGTGGTGCTGAGTGCTCTGGAGCAGGTTTTCATCAATGATCTCTCTGTACTTTGCTTCGTTCATCTTTCCCTCAATCCTGACTAGTCTCCCAGTCCCTGCTGCTGAAAAACATCCCCACAGCATGACGCTGCCACCACCATGCTTCACTGTATGGATGGTGCCAGGTTTCCTCCAAACATGACTCTTTGCAAAGAGTTTGCCAAAGAGTTCAATCTTGGTTTTATCAGACCAGAGAATCTTGTATTTCATTGTCTGAGAGTCTTTTAGGTGCCTTTTGGCGAACTCCAAGCGGGCTATCATGTGCTTTTTACTGAGGAGTGGCTTCCTCCTGGCCACTCTACCATAAAGGCCTGATTGGTAGAGTGCTGCAGAGATGGTTGTCCTTTTGGAAGGTTTTCCCATCTCTGCAGAGGAACTCTGGAGCTCTGTCAGAGTGACCATCGGGTACTTGGTTACCCTGTTCCATCATTTCAAGGATGGTCAGTGGAAACAGGATAGACCTGAGCTCAATTAAGAGTCTCATAACAAAGGGTCTGAATACTTATGTAAATAAGGTATTTCTGGTATTTATTTTTTTGTAAATTTGCTAAAATTTCGAAAATCATGTTTTTGCTTTGTCATTATGGGGTATTGTGTATGTGTGTGGATGAGGGGGTGGAAATGTATTTATCAATTTTTGAATAAGGTTGTAACGTAACAAAATTTGGAAAAGGGGATGGCAACTGAATACTTTCCGAATACACAGTACAAGTACAGTGCATATATTAACATTCTATTGCCCTACCGATGGCAGACAGAATGAGTAGCCTGCATAAATGCAGGTCTTGAGAGGAAGTGACAGCTCAACTCTCTCACTGAGATATCATCTTTGTTGGGTTAGTGCCATCAGCAGGCAGGCAGGCCAGCAGCGCAGAGGTGGTAGGGATGATCAGCTCTCTGGATCTTATCATGTATCCCATGCAGAGCATACAGTAGAGCCCATGCAATCAGTGTGAGTCAACCCTGTGAGTTTGCATTTAGTTGGAAGTGAATGAATGCCATTGTCTTTTGTCCATGATACCATTTAAAAAAAATATATACACTACTGTTCAAAGGTTTGGGGTCACTTAGACATTTCATTGTTTTTGAAAGAAATCTAATTTTTGTTCATTAAAATAACATCAAATTGATCAGAAATACAAGGTAGACCTTGTTAATGTTGTAAATGACTATTGTGGCTTTAAACGGCTGATTGTTATTTTTATGGAATATCTACAGAGGCCCATTATCAGCAACTATCACTCTTGTATTCCAATGGCATGTTGTGTTAGCTAATCCAAGTTTCTAATTTTAAAAGGCTAATTGATCATTAGAAAACCCTCTTGCAATTATGTTAGCACAGCTGACAATTGTTGTCCTGATTTAAAGAAGCAGTAAAACTGGCCTTCTTTAGACTAGTTGAGTATCTGGAGCATCAGCATTTGTGGGTTCTTCTTCTGAAACTCGTCAGTCTATTCTTGTTCTGAGAAATGAAGGCTATTCCATGCGAGAAATTGCCAAGAAATTGAAGATCTCGTACAATGTTGTGTACTACTCCCTTCACAGAACAGCGCAAACTGGCTCTAACCAGAATAGAAAGAGGGGTGGGAGACCCCGGTGCACAACTGAGCAAGAGGACATGTCTAGTTTGAGAAACCGATGCCTCACAAGTCCTCAACTGGCAGCTTCATTAAATAGTACTCGCAAAACACCAGTCTCAACGTCAACAGTGAAGAGGTGACTCCGGGGTGCTGGCCTTCTAGGCGGAGTTCCTCTGTCCGGTGTCTGTGTTCTTTTGCCCATCTTTTCTTTTTATTGGCCAGTCTGAGATGGCTTTTTATTTGCAACTCTGCCTAGAAGGCCAGTATCCCGGAGTCGCCTCTTCACTGTTGACGTTGAGACTGGAGAAGTCATTGACTAACCTTAGTGAGTCATTTTCTTGTTTGGCCAATTGAACATGAAAAGTAATAGCTTGATATGAAGGAGCTCATGTCCCATTATGTTACCTAAACCAAGCCCAATGAGCTTCTCATGGTGATGGTAATCACAGCTTTCTAAGAAACTCATAACTTACAGATATGGTCACATCCTGTAGATTTAATTTAGTAAGCAGAATAATATACTGTGAGGGGGAAAAAAGTAAGCAGAATAATTTACAGTGAGGGGGAAAAAAATATTTGATCCCCTGCTGATTTTGTACGTTTGCCCACTGACAAAGAAATTATCAGACTATAATTTTAATGGTAGGTTTATTTGAACAGTGAGAGACAGAATAACAACACAAAAAT